>NT_166539.1:2172600-2191534 GCF_000002855.4 Aspergillus niger
GATCTTCGATGTGGAAAGAAACGTCCTAGATGGAGACAGTTATAGTATATACTATCTCCACAGACCAATCGAAACTTCTAGAGGGACTGGGGAACAGGATAGGCAAGAAGATACCTGCCGGGGGACTAGGGCCATGGTGGACATTATAAAGACATCAAAGCCTCTTCGATGAGTGGGCCTCCTCAAGCCAAGATATGAAGAAATGATTAATCAAGACCCGGGCTTAATCATGAAAAAGCCGACGGGGTTAAGGCCAGACGGGATATCTCCAACGAAGGACCCCACTCGATGGACCGGAGCATATTGACCATAACATCCCAAGGTCCAAGGATCAGGTTACCCACCTTCCTACAGATTCCCGATAGACCTCAGAATGGGATCTTGTGTTTAGGTTAGGGCAATGCCATCATGCCCAGACTTAACCTCGAGCCGTTATATCCGAAAAATGACCAGGGTCCTCGTTGTTTACAAGAACCTCATTGGAGGCATACTGGTCTGCAGGCCAGACATAATGCAAACATCCTAAATAATGCGCTTCCCCGGCTGCATAACAGCCCCTCAGGCAACACTAATGGGTTTGGGGGCCATGGGATGCAAACTCTTCTCTCTATGCGGCCAAGTGGGCACCAGCTCGCGCCTCGGTGGCTCCGAATTCCCGAAATGATTCATAAAGAAGGTTAGATATCAACACAGGATCCAGTGCCCACTTCTACCCGATGGCTTGGCGTGCCTATCTCGACATTTCTCGACACTTCGTCCTCAGGACGTGCGCAGGCTTACCGTTGACGAGATCAGTCAGTTTCAAGACTGTAATAGGGTATGTCAGAAGAAAGGGCACGTGGGAGTTACAGCAATCGGTCTGCCATATCACGCAATCCACTGTTGGAAGTTATCTGTACGTCTGCACTTGTGCAGTGATTCGTCATCCGCTTAACTTCAGCCTGTCCACGGGCCACACGCTGAGATTCGAACCAGGAACGGCGGCACATTTTCTGAGACCGAGAGCCGAAACCATACCTGATGCGGTTAATTCTCCTAGCACCAAAGACCGGCGACTCAAAACACCATCACCAGAACTAATCTACTTGAAGATAAACAGGCTGACTTTGTGCTCGTGTGGCTTGAATAGTGTTGCAGGTTTCAGTCAGTGGGACCATAGGAAGAAAAAAAATAGGGGTTCCATAGATTATAGCTGTGGGCTCCATAATTTTTCTTTTCTCTTTCCCTTCTCTTTGCCTTCTCTTCACGTCTAGACCTTCGTCGGATGGAGCCGTGACTGGATCCTGCAAGAACAAGAGAGACGAGACAGAAGAATGTGACAGCTCTGCAGCAAGTCAAGTCTCTAACACTCACCTACTAACTGCTACGTAGACTGTTTTGGTAGACAGCTCATGTCGAGTAATCAATACAAGGCAGTTTAGTTTGACAAACGAAACAAACAGTCTAATCTGTAAGAACTTATCCGCCGGCTGCAAGACAGCACGCGTGACGAGGACCGCATTAGCAGCAGCGCAAACAGCCGCAACTAGTACACCAGTAAAAGAAGGGAGCAACAAGAAGTCCAGGAAGAAGAAAATTTTCAACACCCACCAATCAATCAACAAGGTAGGATTTCCCTACCACCATAACGGAACTGATCCGATCCACCACACACACACACACACAAGGAAAACCCGGTATCTAGTTTAAGCAAAGAACCCAGCCTATCTAAGCTACTTGATCAATAATGCCAATGTCCGAATCCACGGAACAAAGAAGAGGGGCTTGCTGAATTGTGGATCTCCAAGCGACAAAACACATATGTTATTTGTAGGAAAGTAGTATATAGCCCTCTAGAAAGGCAAAATAAAATAACCAATCAGACACTTTGGCCGAGTGGTTTAAGGCGCAGGCCTGCTACTACATCTCCGTACTAGCTGATTAGCCTGTGGGTTCGCCCGCCTGGGTTCGAGTCCCAGAGGTGTCGCATATCTTTTTGTGTTTTTTTTAATCCTATTTTCTATCTTTCGAGAGAATAGCTAGCTAGCTAATAGTATAGTAGTAGCAAGCAGTTGCCTTGGTTGTTGTACATAGTCTGTCTGTCTGTCTGTCTACATTATGTACGCTTACTATTTCTTCGTCAGGTTTCCTTCCCTTCTGCTACCAGTCTCTATGTATGATGTATGTATGTATATCATGAAACCAGAGCCCGAACTCCAAGTGTCTGTCTGTCTGTAGCATGCATGCAATGATACCTGGACAGCTACCACTACTGTATGTGGTTATGTACTATGTACTTCGCTAAGGCAGTTCCAGATCATGCGAACCGATATGTAACCAAGTGGGTAGCTAGGTAGCAGATCTATTTACAGTGTCTTCCCACGAAGTATCTACTCAGAATAGATCGGTAGGTGCTTCGGCAATCCATGAGTCGATCAGTGGTGGTTGGGAACCCGTGCATGCAGAACCTCGAGTGCATGTCCAGCTGCCCGTGGATGCTTAAGCGAGGAAGAAAGAGAGAGAGAGAGAGGTTGATGTGATGTGATGTGATCGATCGATAGGTTGTAAGCACAAAGTAGTCGTTGTCGGGAGCGTCCGATCGGTTGCAATTGGCGGTGACTATCTATAGTACGACTCTGCTTAACTACTTACTTACTTTCTGGTCGTGTGCATTGTGGGACTAATGTTACAGACTAATTAGATATGCAGCAGGTGGTGGTCTCATGTCTGGGTTGTTAGGATTGATAGTTGGGTCTGGTCTCTCGTTGTCATTGAAGCGGTGAGGAATGAGGATTAACTAGTAGGTCTACATGATTGTTGTGTCTGTGCTACATCGCAGGGTTCACGCTCATGACGGACACATGTACTGCCCACGCTGGCCGTCCAGGGTCCTGGTCGGCCAGCAAAACAACATTCGTAGTATATCACTCAGGTATATAATAAATGCAAGACAATGCTACAGTATGCGGTGGACAACATACGCCACCCAGCCGGCCAGTATATTTCCTAATGGGTATCCAACCCTCCCGTGCGAAGTTCCGGCCAAACGGGAGTTGTCACTTGAAAACAAACGCCGGGTTATCTTATCCTCCACAGGAACCAAATTAATTGCTGCAAAACGCCGGGAAATGCAAGACGCTATTCAAGTATCAAGAACTATCATCAACAGAGTCATTGAGGTCATTTAGTTGCTTCAACGCATCAATGGCCTTCTCCACTTCGTCCTTGGCCACAGTAGCCAGCGTGGCTTTGGCCCCGATCCCGAGCGTTTCGACGTCGCCCGCACGCTCGTACAGCTTCCTAGATATATTGCGATTGATTTCTGTGTATTGTTCTTTCGTGATGGTCTTCGAACGATAGTAAGGCTTCAGCGATGACCCGACCAACTTTTGTATGTCAGACTTGACTTTAAGGGACAAGCCGGGACGACTGGGCGAGCTATCGTCGGATCGGATAGCTGCTGATCGAGTGGCAGAGCGAGGTATCCGACGATTCGGGCGGCGAGTGGGGACTTGTGATGTGTGATCATCTTGGGCACTGCGAGCGGAACCAGCCGGCGACACATCTGGCGAGAAGGGTGGAGAGGACGGATCTGCTGGTGACCCCAGTTGTAGTGAGACATGGGCCTGCTTCGGAGGGTTGGAGGCGGTGTGACGGAAGATAGACGCGGGGAAGAATGGTTTGACGGGGCAGGTGAGATGGAAGGCGAGGAGGGGCCTGGGGTCGTATGATCGGTGGGTGCAATGGATGATTGACCGGAAGCGCCATGAGAAGTGAACCCGTTGGGGTTGGACGATTCTTCCACCTCCTTGAGAAGGGACTGAAGGAAGCTCGGTTCGCTCGAACTCTCAGCATTGATACCGAGCAGAGGACTTGCGCACTAGCAGACTCTTGATGACTCGCCATTCTGCATAGCCCGAGCTGCCAGGTCTTCAGCCCTCCGTGTCCGGGGCCGCTTCAGCTTGCGTTCAGGTTCGGTAGGCTCGGGAGAGGGCGACAATGTAGGTTCTTTACGTTTCCGGGCCGCGCTTGGGTCATTCTCAATTTCGCGGGCACGCTCGAAAGCATTCCAGGCCCTCATCTCTTCAAGAGACTCGGGCTCCGGGGTGGGCTCACGCGGAACGCGAGGCCGCGAAGGGCGAGGCGCCTCGATATCCAATAGAGCGGCAGTGTCTCGGAACCGATTGCCACCACCCTGTTGTTCGGCAACTTCAAAGCGACGTTGCCAGGCTCGGAAATCACGCTGATGGGCTTCTTCCCGGCGTTGCTCTTGTCGAGCGCGCTCCGCAGCCATGTCATCATCGAACGGAAAGTCCAAGTCGAGGTTGAGGTGATCCCAGACAGATTGCCACACGCGGGCCCAGTGTAGGGAGTTGAGCTGGTTTCTGCTCTGCAGTCTGCGTCGCTGTGCTCTTGTGCGACGACCACGCCTGTCTGGTGCCTGGGAAGACCAGTCGGCAGTCTCAGAAGACCGCCCGAGACGACGTTGCGTCACACACCGTGCGCAGTACCAAGGACCCGTGGGGACAGAATCGAGGCCAACGCAATATGTGTGAGAGGGTACATCGCAGCCATCACAAAGGAGAAGCAGCTCTTCATTGTCTGCATCCCCACAGATAGGACAWGGTTGGAAATCGGCGAAGTCATCGTCTATATATTCGATTATCATCGAGGGGTCGACTTCTGCTTGCTGGACTCGATCCTGCACGGCATAGGAAGATGTGACGGGGCCTGAAGGAAAACCAGTGATCAGTACATCGAGAGATATATAACAGACACAGAGGGAAGTAGAGACCATCCATGATCAATGTAGGTAAATCAATAGATAGAAAGGGGAATTATCAAGTACTTACCACCAGGGCGGTCACTTAGTTCGACCATGTTGAAACTCCGACGACATATCGGACAGCTGTTGGCTCGCTCGACCCAGGGCTTCAGACAGTTATTGTGCAGGATATGCCCGCAAGGGAGGAGCTGAGCGATCTGACCCGAATCCTCCGTGCCATCTACGCCATCGAGATTGAGAGAGGTATCCGCCGACTTGCCCTCTGCCCCGAGGTCAAGTCTTGGCGCGGCCTCGGCGGCGACGGCAAGAGGATCGCTGGCGCTTTCGCCAAGGTCTCCTAAGCACACAATACAGGTGTCGGACATTAACAGAAGGTGATGTGCCACAATTGTCTGCAGAGACGCTGAGAGAAGGCATGAAGAGCAACCGGCAGAAGGGACAGGAAGGCAGAGGGAGTGGGAAGGAGAAGGGGAGAGAGAGCAGGTCGAGTGATGTGGGGAGAAAGCAACCGGCCTTTTGAAGGTGGACCTGAAATCCAGCCTAACGCAATGCAGTCTGGCCTCCAACGTGACCGGCCTTGGTCCAGCCAATGATCTTTATTGAATATCGTCGCCTGGCCTTAGTCACCCGCGCTCTCTTCTTTTTTGAATGATGAATGAGAAAAATGCCTTGCCCTTGCAGCACCAGCTGAGTACCTTTGCATCTCTCTCAGCAAGCCTCCTCCTAGTTCCCTCCCTCTGCTTTAGTAGTTGAATGTCTTTCCTTCTCTTCCCCTAAAAAGCTAGTAGAAAAGTCCATGGGTCGGTGTGACCCTGATCACCCCCTCCATAAGTATTTAGTAGTCAGTAGTAGATAGTAGTGCAAACTCCCGAACGACCGTCATTTCTTATCTGCCTAAAATATGACGAGGAACTAGTTAGTTAATTTGATATATTTAGCTGACACAACGGTCCCTTCCCTAGTAGTAGTCCAAGAAAACAAAAATAACAAAAGAAAATGGAACAAATACGTAGTAGACACATTTCTTTTTAAGGTTTGCGACCGTGTTGAGCAACCTGTCCGAACAAGCTACGGATAGAACTCTAAACGAGTGATCAAGCAAAAAAAAGACCACATTTGGCACATAAGGATAGTATGCATGCATGTCGATATCTGCACGAGGGGGCGTTTTCCTTTACATCCTGGCGGAAATGCGGTGGTTGGCGGTGTCTTCCTACACACTCAACTCAAGATTATCGAGTGGACATCCATCAACCTGAACCCAGCACCCCCTGTTGGGATACTCACATGCTGCCACAAACGAGTCCATCAGATGGTATGATATAATCACAAGTTATTCCCTTTGTCCCCAAGTGCAGAACAGTGGTAGTACGAAAGAGTCCATCCGATAAATCCCGTGAATCGACTAATTGGTTCGATGGAACGAAATGAAGGGTCTGGAATCACCGATGGTAATTAAATCTATTGGTGAAGAATCTTGTGTTCAAACGACAACAGTTGGCGCTACCAACATCGTACTAGCGGGCTTCGTGGTAAGAGACATTCGCTTATTGAAATTCTCCAGATCTCATTTTCTCATTTTTGAATTTAAACGTAATAGAAAAGGTTATCCCATTATCACATCTAAACCTCCGCGATTTCTCTGAGACGACGGATAGTGGAGCGAGTGGCGGCAGCGGCGGGGGTACTGTAACACAACCCGAGCGATTAGCATCCATGTCACGTCCGCTTCTTGAGGCCCAGTCCGTATAGATGGAGACTGCACTGGGCCCAGGACGCAGCTTATCGAAAGCAGCAGCAGCAGATTCGGTACTTACGAGACAGTGTAGGCACCACCGGCAACAGTCTTGTTGCAGCCCTTGCACTCCCAGATACCAACAGCCTTGCGCTTGACGGTGTTCTTTCCGCAGAAGGTGCAGATGTAACGGGCGTGCTGGGACACTTCCATCTTCTTCACCTGCTTACGCAGGGAGGCACCGTATCTATTATCACCATCGTCAATATCGATTCTTCTGTATGGCGAAATTCAAGGCTGAATCTGTCGTCTTCGATTTTCGGAGAATAAAAACGCGATCGACTTCATCCCGATTTCAAACCGTCGTGGTGGAAAAGCGTGGCTGCATACCTGGTACCATATTTACCCGTGATACCGACCTCTGCAATAATTGTTAGTCTCGCGATTCATCGTTCATTCATTCAAGAGTTCATCGGTCCTCCAGTAGAGGTTCAAAAGGGGCACATACTCTTGGTGCGCTTCGTCATCTTGTCTCTGTGCGGCTGTTGAGTCGAAGATGGATACAGTGCGGTAAGTCGAAATCGAGACTGAGGCTTTCTACTCGGGCGGGAATGGTTGTGGGCGGGCTCGCTTAGGGCTGGAACTTCGGTCACGTGCACCCCTTCAAATGCAGACGCTCCCTATGATGTACGCAACAAGTCTACTCTCCTGGCAGCAAGCTTTCATCGTACTTTAGAAAATATACGTTTTTAATTATAGAGAAACTTGTGAATCCCGTCACTTTATCAAAATTTTCGGTCATAGTCAAGTTCTTTACTTCAAGCCGTACTGTGCGCATCTATCTCGAACATGCAGCCCCCCACATACATGTGTACACAAACGGGAGATTATGTAATACAACACAGCATAACATAACTAATTAACTACGTAGTTTACTAACCACTTTGTAACTAGTCGGCAATAGTTACCTTATGGTAAGCAACAGGGATTGTATAACTTCAATAGGACCCTTGCCTGATTTTGATTACTGAACAGAAGCGAGTAGAACCCTTTCATATGCTAGAGATGGCTACGATCAACTACACAATGTCCCCTCATCCCATTACTGCATTAAAGCATAACCGCATGCCTCGGTCCCTTCATCGGAGGTTTCTTCACATCGGGTTAGCCCAGGACCGCTGTTCAGCAGCGCCGTCATGGTTGGGTGGCATCCAGGAATCCCCCCTAGATTCGTCCGTGGCGGTCAAATAATCTTCATAGCGGTTGTTTCCTATCTGTATTTGCTATCCAGTGTGTCTACTCGTATATCGTTAACCGGTAAAGCCTCGTGAACAAATGGAATCCAACAAGCAATATGATCTGATCGTCCTGGGGCCCACGGGCTATACAGGACGGTTCTGTGCTGACCACATTGTCAAGAACTTTCCCACCAACCTGAAGTGGGCTCTGGCCGGTCGTTCTCTCAGCAAGTTGGAGAATATCGCCAAAGAGCTGAAGAATGTGAACCCGGATCGTGCCGATCCAGGTACTTGATACCGTGAATCTATATGTCTGTTGACCGAACATACCGTTGACTTGCTAGTAGATCTCCTCCCCGTGCAACTCAATCGTGAGGAGTTGCACCCGTTGGTTCAAAAGACGCGAGTTATCATTAACTGCGTGGGTCCCTACTGTCTATACTCTACGCCCGTGATTGAAGCTTGCGCCAGTAATGGAACTCACTATGTCGATGCGTCAGTTTGCCGCCATGGAATCAGTTCACCAATGTATAGCTAACCGATGTAGTACCGGAGAGACACACTGGGTCAAGGAAATCATCAGTGAATACCATGAAACCGCCAAAGCGAACGGTGCTGTTGTATGTACCTTCTCCTCATGACTCCGCAGTACGACAGCATCCTGACAATCAATCAGATCATCCCTTGCGTTGGCATAGAAAGCGCACCTGCAGACCTGCTCGCATGGGCTACAGTGAAGCGAGTCCGCGAAGATCTGTCATGCCACACCAGATCAATCACCGGTGACATCCACGAGATCAAGTGAGATAAAAGAACTTAACCCACGGATCATCCAATACCTAACACCAGCCCTCGCAGGTCCTCCGGAGCAAGCGGTGGCACCCTCTCCACCGTACTCACTTTCTTTGAAAATGTGCCACCTTCCGAAATGCGCAAAATATCCACCCCTTTTGCACTGGCCGCAGCTCCCCCTCCGAAAGACATCCCTCGCGAGCCGTTATGGACGAGGCTACTCGGTATTCGATCCGTGCGTGACTTGGGCATCTTGACCACCTCACCATCAGGTCTAGCAGACATCACCACCGTCCACCGCAGCAGTACCCTGATGCCGGAGTTCTACGGACCCCGGTTCTACTTCAGACAATTCCTCCGCGCCAGGAACGCTTTCACCGGAATTCTATGGCATTATGCGTTCCTTTTCGCCGTTACGGCTTTACTCCTGCCTCCGATTCGCACCCTTGTCAGGAAGTACATCTATACCCCGGGTACTGGTCCTACTCTCGAGGATTCCGTCAACGACTTCGTCGAGTACCGCGCCGTCGCGACTGCGGACCAGGATACGGCAAAGCCTCAACGTGTGCTGGGCAAGTTGAGATACCAGGGTACTATGTACGAGTTTACTGGGTTGAGTCTGGCTGAGGCGGCCATGACTATAATTGAGAATGAGGAGAAGGTGAAGAAGGTGTCTCGTTGCGGTATCGTGACTACTGCTACTTTGGGTCAGGAGTTTATTGATCGCTGGGATAAGGTCGGATGTCATATCGAGACTCAGGTCGTTGATAATTGATTTGCTTGTGGCCTTATCCGATTGACAAACTCGCAATATTTTGTTATATAGCTACTTATGACTTGATTCACCTGTTTATAGAGATTTACTTGGTTGTTAATAGTACTTACTACTTGCCATTGATTTATAATACCCCGCGGCTCATTCAAAAAAGTCTTTAAATGCCCAACTCCATGCCATTTATATAAAGGAACAGTAGTAGAGCAAAATACTGTAACTTTATCCTAGGACTAATAAACCAAGATACCCATTTTCCAAAGCGTGATCCCTAACAGAAAGACAAAGCAATCCCGCCCAGCGGATACATCCAAGATTCCAAAAGACACTCGCATCAGCCCAGACCCAAGAGCACAACAAACAATCAATCAATCAATCAACATATGCGTACAAAAGAGTACACCTGGGTGTCAGATACCCATACAGAACACCCCCAACCACCTTCATACAACACCACTCACAACCTCGACATCCTCAAACTCTTAAACACCACCTCCTTCAGCCACCACGCAATGATCTCATTCACCTCCTCCGGTTCCTGCCACAGCGCCCAATGCGACGTATTCACCTGTTTATACGTCAAATGCGGGACGGTCCTCGTCATTCCTTTTCCTAGGTGCGGTGGCAACGCGGAGTCCTTCAGCGCTTGGATAAATAGTAACGGGGCTGTGATGCGTGCGTTCAAAATGGCAAGTTCTTCTTCGTAATTGATCTCCCGTGTGCGGTACCAGTTTACTGTGTTTTTGTTAGTTGGATTTCAGTTCTTATCGCTGTGGCTTAGATGGGAATGGGGTAAAATAGGATAGGACATACACGGCCCCCGAAGCCCATTCCTCGAGAATTCAGTCGCGTAGTATTCCAGTTCCTGCATAATTATCCATATTAGCATTTACATCTTTTCCTCTTTTTCTTCTCAAAGAAACAAGTAAGTAAGGACAACTCACCACCTCACTCAACAAAGGCGACGGCCTAACAAGCTCCATTCGATCCAACAAAACCCCATACTCGGCATCAAACGCCACATCCCTATCATCCGTCCGACCGCCATACAGCGCCGACAAGAACTTCTCGATATCTTCCTTGCTGAAGATGACGTCTTCGAGATTTCCGCTCCGGAATTGCAGCTGGTACGCGAAATGTGGCGCGATGTTCTCTACCATGTCTTCTAGCGCGAGGTATTTTCGTGTCGGCGCTGCATACGGCACGCAGACTGTGAAGATGTGCGTTACGAGCTCCGGGTGCCAGAGCGCGACGCGATAGGCGAGGGCGGCGCCCCTATCCTGATATTCAGTTCTCGTGCTCGCTATGATATATAAAGGATGTAATTGGAAATAAGGGAGTGCCTACCAGTCATGTCCGCCGAGGATGATTTCGGGTGCTTGTAGTTGGGTTGCGAGTTCTTTGATGTCGTTGGCGCAGCTTTTGTGCGAATATAGTTCTATTTCTTCGGGTGCGTCCTGTTTCTTCGTTAAAATTGATTGTTTGTGGTTCAAAGGGCGATTATAGCACGTACTGTTCGGCCATATCCTAGACAGTCTGGCGCGACAACTCGCAGACCCATGGAAATCAACATGGGGATTTGGTAGCGCCATCCCATGGATAGGTCGGGGAAGCCATGGAGCTGTATATAGCAGATGAGAGTTAGATGATCTTGCTTGATTTAGATGACTGCGATATGTATCGCCAATCACTCTTTATGGGGGTGGCATCACGCACGAGGAAGATTGTCGCCCGATAAACCCCCGATTCGGGCTCGCTGTAGAGGTAGCCTGCAATATATATCAGCGATCATGTATTACAGCTTCTAGTACAGTATCTAGATTTAGATGAATATATGTGGACAGCAGTGCTGCAAGATTATTATAACACTGCATGGATTGAGGAAATCGAGCCTGCAGGGAACCCGTCCTTTGAATTGCATCAGATGTGCTGCATCTCCTACATACCGTATGTCTTGCCATTGACGTTTGCCGAGCGGCGCTCGACCCTCGGGTCACCGGTTACATCGATCTTGTCCACGGTCATGACGGAACAACGTTGGATGGAAGCTGTGGTCTAGATATAATGTACAGACAAGGATGTCTACTGCAGAAAGATGATCAAAGATAAAGAAGAATCAAGCAAGATGCATGCTGCTATACCGACTTTCCCAGGATCTATAAATGGTACCCTATGGAGACCCCCGCCAGCTGTCCGTCACGTGCAACCGGGGCTATTGATCGATTAATATAAGACTAACTACAGGAAATGAGGCGACGGAGTCATTGGGCACGAGTAATATGGCATTTCTGATACACATAACCTGTTTTCCTGGCAGTAATTTTGCCCAGGTTGATTGATTGGAGACCGCCGAATTGTTTGTGTTCAGCCAGCCGAAAGGGGACTCGCCGGCCTTCCCGCCGAAATGCCTCGGCTCTTACTCGATGCAGACACTAACTAATGTACATAAGAAGGGAGAGCATAGACTTGCTTCCACCTCCAGTCGACATTGCCATTCGCTACTCAACATGATAATAGATGGTGGAATTAAATCAAAGAGAAAGAGACAGTCACCGCTTCTGCTGCTAGTAGATTACCGTATCTTCCTGATCCTCTTCCACTTCACCGCCATCATCGTCGTGTCGATGGATATCCGAGCGGTCATGGTCCATACTAGTAGATACGTTGCTGTCATTAGCAAGCGTGGTCTCGGCTTTCGCTTCTTCTGAACCTCCATCGGCTGTCGTCTCGGCTCCCAGCGTGACCGAAGACGCTTGAGCGACACTCTTGTTCTCCAGGGCGTCTGTTTCGGACACCGAGGCTGGTTCCTGAGTCTCTTCATGCCCTGACTCCTGTTTCTTCTCCTCCTGCTGCTTGGCATTTTCCTCCTCGGGGGACGAATAGCGTGCTTCAAACTCCGCCACTTCTCTCGCGACAGTAGCTTCCGCTTCTTTAATCTGGTCCTGTATTATATCCTCATCCTCCGCCCTTAGCTGCCACGGCTTGTAGTACTGCAGATAGAATAGTCAGAACCCCCCAAACGTAAGCACCAACGCCACAAAACCGTAAGGTTGGGAAACATACTAATACAGGCTCCGTCCTCGTCTTAAGGAAATGAGCCATCGCAATCATATTCGAGTGGCGCGTGCGCATCTGAGACATCCATCAGCGCCTGCACGACATAAAACGAGCAGCAACCAGAAACCCAGCAAATCATCGCCATCATCATTCCCGGGGGACAAAACTCACCGATTCCTCCTCGTAGAACCTCTGCTCCTTCTTCCGAATCGCCGCCCGTTCCTCCCGTCTCTTCTTCTTCAGCTCCCCATACTCCTCATCCTGCAACTTCAACTTATCCTGTTGTCGTCGCTCAATATCCGCACGTCGCTTTTGGGCCGCCGAGCTCGAGCTCTGCGAAAGCGTCCCCAGCAAAGCACCGAATAGTCGTTGGCCGCGTTTGCGCTCCTCATCCCGTCCTGCGCCACGTCGCGGTTTCCGCTCTGTTACATCTGGCGAGGACTGTTTGCGATCTGGAATGGACTGGGTGTCGTCGTGATGTTCTGCCTGTGAGCTAAGACGACGGCGTTTGTTCTCCGAGTCGGGGTCCGTAATTGACGATTGTCGCCGCTTTAGCCCTGCTTCTGGGGACGGGATTATAGTGTCTTGGTCGGGGAGGGCGACGGCCGACGCGAGAGTTCTGTATTGTCATGCAAATGTCCCATGTTAGCAGGGATGTTTCTTGTATAGAAAGGTAGTCAGGGTAGGCGGCGAAGTAATATATACCCTTCGGTCATATCTGGCAGGGAGGAGAGCTGTGAGAGGTGAGGAAAGAAGTAAATAGTAAATAAGATTCAATCGAATAAAAACAAAAATGCTTTTGAATTAAAAGAGATGAAGGCTAGGTATCGAACAGCTCGAATCATAACATTCCGCGAACAACGAGACAGAAGTCACCGGGTATTCATTTGCAGCTTCTCTCAAACCTCGTTCGGTATCGCGATATGCCCGGCGCGGCGGGACTCCAACGGCCCGTGCACGGACCACTAGACCGCCCCGAAAGAGCGTTTCTTCCATTTCCAGTTCCATCTCCCTCTCTTCTCTGTGTCCCCCGACCCAGACTCTTCGATTGCCTTCCACTGTCTTGCTGCTGACATATCTCATTCTATTGCTACGAAGCGTCGACTGCTCGTAATACCTGCAGCTTTCTTTTAGCTAGCGAACTTCTCACTCTATATCTCGCGTTGCCCATCGTTCTTCAAGAGTCGTCGCGTCTCCCACCACTTTCAAGAGAAGCTCCTGATCTCATAAACCCACCATGTCTCGCCATCATCCCGATCTTGTCATGTGCCGCAAGCAGCCCGGCATCTCTATCGGCCGCTTGTGCGATAAGTGTGACGGCAAATGTCCCGTGTGCGACTCCTACGTGCGTCCCACGACCCTGGTCCGCATCTGCGACGAGTGCTCCTTCGGAAACTACCAGAACAAGTGCATCGTTTGTGGTGGAGAGGGTATCAGTGATGCCTTTTACTGCTTTGAGTGCACGCGACTCGAGAAGGATCGGGACGGCTGTCCGAAGATTATAAACCTGGGAAGTTCGAGGACAGATTTATTCTACCAAAAGAAAAGTTTTCGAAATCATTGATGCTGGCTGGGTGTTGTTTTTCTTGTTCGCCACGCGTTTGGGAACTCTTGGACGCGAACTTGCTGCTATCTGCATCGTATGCTCCTGGCCTTAGGGAGCTCTGCAGATTTATGGGAGTGGCTTGGGCGAATATAAACGGTTGTTGAGAATGAGACAGCTACACCTACGGAAGAGAGAGAAGAATGGTACCGGCGGTGTTTCGGTTCACAGGTGCCCGGGGCTATATACTATCGCGGATCATAGAGCGGGATATACAAGAAATTACGGGGTCATCCACCCACGCACGGAGATTTACCGACCCGGGCGTCTCGGTCTCGCAAATCCCCGGCTCGGTCCGTTGTCCTGTGGCGGGTGGACTTCTTCATGCAACCTTTCGCCCGTGATCTCGTCGGGCGATGACGCCTCAATCTGCATGCTGTGTTAGGGAGACTCTTCAATCAATCGAGCGTTTGCAACCAGCTCTTACCTTCTTTGAAATCTTCAAGCCCTGGTCGCCAGCCATAGTGATTGCATACATTCGGGAACTGGCGTACAGCATACGCTCCTTGATCGAGGAACCCGAGGGGCAGGTATAGATGAAGATCACCACGTCGGAGTCGGGGTAGTGGTAAAGTGTGTACCGGGGAGAGGACGAAGGGATGTGTGACTGGACGGAGTTCGCATCCACCCCGGACTCAGCGGCAGCAACCTTGATCGCCTCCGTCGGGACATCGATGGCCTGTATTTAGAAAAGCGAAGTTAGAGCAATCCCAAAGGAAATATACATACCCAAATGCGTTGGGTTGGAAAACCGTAGAGAGAAGACACGTACCAGCTGAACCAGCCCACCCTGCTGTAACCCTTCGAGGGCCTGCTTAACCTCATCATCGACGTTCATCTTGACGGACGCACCACCGAATGGATTCGCCCTGTTGAACGTGCCGCCAATACCAATATCTCTGCTCGGAGTGCCGCTGCGAGCCTCCTCTTCGGCTCTCCGTACAGCCTCCAACTCCCGCTCCTTCTCGCCCATTAAATCCTCCCGTCGGAAACCGCCCGCGGTACCCTTCTTCTCTGCATCTCGCTCCTTCCATGCCTCCTCGCCAATAACCTCATCTTCATCTGTAGCGAAGATGGTCGAAGCGAACTTCTCCGTGCCTAGTTCCCTAGCCAAGGTGGCGCGGGTTGCGGCGAAGAGAGTCTTGGCGCGCACGCCAGCATTGGAGGGAATGTAGGTCAAAGCCACGAGAGAGGATGAACCACCCTCAGGACGACGAATGAGGAGGTAAAGGGGAGTCTTGGGTTCAAGGACGGACGAGAGCTGGGAAAGAGACGGGTAGAAGGCGTTCGGAGAGGCGAAAGGAACCGGGGAAAGGGGCGACAGGCTTTCCGACTTGATTGTTACGGGGAGACAGAAAATGGATTCATCGGAGACGAAGTTCCTGAAGGCTTCGTGAAGCTCATCAGAGACTATTGGGCATAGTTAGCAAAGAATGCTGGGACGAGCGTAACTTGGGTTGTAAGGTGGCATGTCCGAGGGGATCGGTTGCGGGATGTCGTAATCGCCAGGAACAAGGGGAAGAAGAGAGGAATGAGATTGGTAGATATGTACCTGAGATTCCTGACTGCATCGTGAATAAAGGTCCAGCAGTAGCTCCTGACCGTTTCAGATTATGCAACTTATCGGCCGGTCTACTTCCTGCAGTCGAGGGGTTTATCTGGAAGGTTGTTTCGGGGAAGACAAGACGGAGGGGAAGGGCAGAAGCGGTGTGTCTTGTTCCTAGCGGGGCTCAGCTAATGCCCCGGGCGATCGGCCGCTTCTTATCTACGTGGGAAGATTTGTATTTACTTCTACTCTATACTACACCCTCTGAATTCAATTGACTTCTCTGAATGATTTGTTTGACTCTATCCAAGAAAGTAGGTATGCTAACATAGGAAATGAACTGGGAAAACAGGTATAACATATACAACCCACTCCGTGTGGATCTCGCCTGGCAGCTCTCCAAGGCCCCCAAACATATAAACAGGAGAATACTGATAACTCAGTGATCGAAAACGCCACCATGCTCATGGTATCAAATGCTTTCGAGAACATACAGCGGCCATGCCCTTCCAGTGGAGTCACTTACTCTTCATAGTTTCCACCGACGAAGGCCCATCCGGAGTTCTCCAGCTTGCCCTTCAGGAACTCATACACGGTGAAAGTGACGGCCTGACCAGGCGCGACTCTCATCACACGGGGCGTGATACCCTTGTAGAAGGCACGAGCACCCTCTTGCTTGAACATGTCCTTCGCGATGACCATGATACGAGACACCGCTGATTGACCGGGCTCAGCACGGGTCTTCTGCAATCTCGTCTTGATCGTGTCGATCGGGGCATTGGAGAAAGGTCCGACAGCACCAGAAATCAGACCGATGAAAGTTGTCTGGTAGGAAGGCAGCTGTGTGTTGCTGTACTCCGGCTGAACCCTCTGGAGGAAAGCCTTCAATTCGGTGTAGGCTGTGAAGTTGGCTGCTTGGTTGGTTCCTTGCCGAAGGGCAGTCAGAGAGACACCGCGGTACAGGGTGCTGAAACCCTCTTCCTTAATCACGGTGAAAAGCGCATGTGGTGCACTGCGGTACTTGGGGGTATCGAGAGGGTCCGCCAAACTGTGATGTTGTGCTTGCAAACGAATCTTAACAACCTCCATGGGATTGACCACTGCCACGGCTTCGGTCACACCAGCAGCAAGACCAGCTAAATAAAAGAGCCTCGTTAGCCTCCCTATCCATGACTGGACGCGATTCAAGAATACGTGACTTACCCAAGAAGGTAGCTTTGCTGGTCACAGCACCAGTCTCCTTATCGGCAAGCATTTGCTTGTAAGATTCGTAGGAGGTGAACCGGATGGCCATCTTCGGGATGATACCACCAAGGACGGCACCCAGTCCCTTGTACAGACCCATGGCAGTCTCCTTCTTCACGATCTCAACACCGGTGGCTACGAACCCGCGGGGTTTTACCTAGCGAACTGTTAGCTAGGACTCAATGCTTTGCATATGGTTCTCACTTACACCCGGTGCCCGGGCACGGCGGGAGAGCTGCATCCGAACTTTGATGGTGTCTGGCATAGATTGTCAGCGCGATCCTCACTCAAGACAGCCAATTGACCCATAATTATACATACCTAGAGGGTGACACACGAGCGCTTCCATCATACCAGCACCACCACCAGCTGAGTCGCAAGTTAGTACCGTACTCAATCAATGCGCCGAGAGAATATTGCTTACCGATGAGGTTCACAGCTGGGGAGGCTGGCTTCTTGCCATTGCGGCCTTGTACAGTCTTTGCGGACATTGTGCACAATTTCTAGTTTTGCAAAGACGTTGTTTTCTCTGTCAATTGGTAACAAGCTCTTCTGCAAGAGCTATAGCCGACAGCGCAATGGAACGAGTTTCCAGGCGATCGCGTGCAGCGGGAGTCCTTTGACAAAAGGGGGAGAAAGAGGAGAGAAAGATCAAGAGTGAATCGCCAGCGATCCGGATTCCAGGGATCTTTATTTTTTTTTATTAAAAGAAAGGACGGGGACGATCTCGGAGGTTCACAGGAAGGCCCAAAAATACGGGGAGATACGGAAGTATAACTACGTCCCTCGGCTCTACCCACCCAGGGTATTTAAATCGGCGATTGAGGGAGTCACTTGATTAGCGGCTTAGCTGGAAGATCCCAAACATTCGCAAGGCCGTTCTCGGCAATGAGGATCCCAGACGGGCTCGGCTCCAGTGGCGGCTTTTGCTGTCGCTTTGGATTGATTTTAGCCCAGGCGTACCGGGCGTGGAGGGAGCTATGACGGGGAAGCGGAGGAAGCTTCTCTGGACGAGCGGAAGCAATGCCGCCGTCTTCGCACAGTAGACCAACAACCGAACGCCCTTGAGAATCAGCTTGGGACAGGGTCAACGGAAGGAAAAGGAACTAGTCAACTGATTGGATTATGGACTCTCCACGATTTACAATTTCTTAAACGTGGGGGATCCTTATCACTTATACCCTTACGGCTGCCATATCCCCGGTGGTGGTGGTTAAAGCTGCTCGTGTCTACTGAAACTTATTCTACCTCACCCCGAGGCATCGGAAGCTGCACAGGTCACTCCGACTAACGGCGCGCAGATTGGCACTTCCAGTCCTTGTGGCCCCAAGGTGGCGTGGCCAAAAGTGAATGAGCTCAAGGGGCCAGTGTGCCAATGGTAAGCCGGAACCAGAGATCATGGTTCCCAAATGTCAGGTAAGACCAGGCTCTTCACATGCTGGAGAGTTCCCTCATGGCTTGGAGAATCCAGTATTTTGTCGTCATCTGCCAGTCGTAAGCAGCAGTAGCTACTTACATACATACATCGAAAGCCTTAGCTTGTGACATGCCCTTTACCACCGAGACAAGACCGTGACCTGAAGTGTGGGGGATGGAAAGTTGGTGCACCAGTCCAGCTATGATCCACGGGTATTTCCGGGCCAAGCCTGGGGTCGTTCTTCAGCCGAGGTCCTTTCTCCGTCCGTCGGTGCCGACAGTGTTATAGCAAGGAAATGTTCATCCTGCGAGGAATGGGGATAATGATTAGTGTCTGAATATGATAAAAGGAAAAACAAAAGAAATATGCCTCTAATCCCTGTGACCCCCTGGGATTTTACCCTTTCGAGCTAGTATTTTACCTTTGTGTTGCTTCCTCCTTGCAAGTCACGGGGTATGCATGTCCCTCTCTCCTGAAGGTTTACCCCACGGTTCATGATTTACCCACGCCCCCGGAGGTCATTCTTCCGAGCACCACATAATAATTATTAAGAGAAACAATTTGGTTATGAAATAACATAGGAATCTTGAAATGCGAGGAGAAATATAGTCTTGGTAGTTTTATGTCCCAAAACAGCCAAAAATTATATAGTCAAAAATAAAAAAAAAAGAAAGAAAAAGAAAAGAGGGGATAAACTGATAAGATAAAAGAAAAAAGAAGGGAAAGCGATCGATCCCCCAGATCTTCACATGTCAAAGTATAAG
>NT_166539.1:2191634-2212470 GCF_000002855.4 Aspergillus niger
GTATTTTGTTATAGTCCCTATTTTGTTCTGCTACTTCAGTCATATCTAGAGTCTTGTGCATAAATGATGGTGGTGTGGGCTCGTCCCTCGGAGAGACATTGTACGTGCAGTGTCGGAGTAGAGAGGGCATGGTCACATAGTGGTACACTTAATGTATATGACTGTAGGGATATGGAATCCATTATTCTCCGATGAAGTCTTGAGCTTGGATTGTACGGAGTAGAGTGCGGGAAATAGTGTGCTATACTTGCTATACTACTTTAGATCTATAGGACTGGGACAAGTTAGTAATCTATCGCGGATGTACTCCGGTAGAATCTCTGAGAGACTTATAATAACATCTACAGCAGGTTGTATAGATCGGTTGGCTTGCTAGCAGTAGTTATGAGGCGAATAGTGTGACTGGCAAACTGTGGAAACCTTTGCCAAGGATGAACCGATATCTTTAATCCCAATAAGCCTGTGGAAAACCCCACTATGCTTCGACACTGATCACCTTCGCTAGATAGTTTAGATGTTGTGTTTCCTCATAATAATCATTAGTTAAATAACTACTAGTTGAATACATTCTTTTAAAATTACTCTATCTTATAGGCTACGCTGCACCGCACTATTGATAGTGGTCTAAACTCCGGATCGCGTCAAGCAACCGATAAAATGGACAATCGTTCAGCCTATCAGTTTATCAGCCCCAGCTCGGACCTGATCCGAGTGTCCATTTTTACCCTTCTTTTTTGCATTCCACCACGCGACAATGTTGGTATGTACAATTCTGGATTATCTTTCTCATTTTGGAGAATAGAGATCGCTTTCCTAACGTTGAAGCCAAGACATGAAAATTTCCTATTTTCGACAACCAGTCCATATGAGCTGAACACCTAGCGAAAAAAGATATGTCTATACCCAACCATGACCCCACATCCACCAGGGGCATAACACAAACCTTCAAAACCATCGCCCTCTTCATCCTCCACCAATGGCTCCTCATCGGCATCGGAGTCGCCTGCGTCTTGGCCTACTATTTCCCCAACGTCGCCAAGAGCGGCGGCATCATCCGCTCCGAATATAGCATTCTCTACGGCGCAATGGCCCTCATTTTCTTGATCTCGGGTCTCAGCGTGCCTCGAGAAAAGCTCATTATTCACCTCCTCAACTGGCGACTGCATGTTCTTGCCCAGGGTCTATCGTTCCTCGTCATACCGGCCTTTATCCTCGCTATCGTGCATATCATCTTAGCCGGTGATCCAGACGAACATATTGATCGCGCCTTGCTGGCCGGGTATATCTTCCTGGCCTGTATTCCTACCACTATCGCTTCGAATGTCGTCATGACTCGCTCGGCGGGCGGTGACGATGCCGCCGCGCTGGTGGAAGTCATTATTGCGAATTTCCTGGGCCCGTTCATCACCGCTGGGTGGACGGTTACTTTGCTTCCAAAGTCGTCGGAGTTTGATGTCTGGAGGTCGGGGGATGGGGATCTCTCTGATATGTACCGCGATGTGTTTAAGCAGTTGGGTCTGGCGGTCTTGTTGCCGTTGGTGGTGGGTCAGTTGATACGCTGGGTTTGGCCGGACATCGTGGGCAAAGTGTTGGCTAAGTATCGCATTGCGAAGATAAGCACCGCGTGCTTGATTCTGTTGGTTTGGTGAGTTGTTTGACTTGGACCCGTATACTTGTTGAGACAGCAAAACTTACATGAATGGGTATAGGTCAACCTTCTCTTCTTGCTTCGCGACAGGAGCGCTCCAGACTCTTTCCGCTTCTAGTANTGTCTTCGTGGTTCTGTTCAATATTGCGCTGTATATGTTCCTTACGGCTGTTTGCTTCTATTGTTCTCGCCCGCCGAGGATCATCTCTGGTGTGTCGTTTACGGTGAAAGGGAAGACATTTTATCCCTTCCAGCAGATGAATCCTCAGGAGACTATTGCCGTCTGTTTCTGCGGTCCGGCGAAGAGTACTGCACTGGGCATTCCGCTGCTTTATGCCATGTGGGGTCCGTTGAGTCTGTATATCAAGTCGAAGACGTCGGTGCCTGTGCTGCTGTATACCACGGAGCAGATTTGTGTGGCGCATTTCTTTGTGCATATGTTCAAGTGGTGGCATCGGCGGGTTGAGAGGAAGAGTGCCAGCGTAAGTGATGTGGAGTGTGATGGAGAGGGAAATGCAAATGAAAATGAGGAGAAGTTGGACGGTTCAGGGTCTGATGGGAGGAATCTGGATAATCAGAGCAAAGGGGCAGATGTGAGTCTGTCCCAGGAGCATAATAATTAATCGTAATACAGGATAGACAAGCATTCAGCACATAGAGTTTACAATAGAAATGGAATCGTATATAACATAAAGGCAACCTGCGTGCCGCAATCACGCAGTTGAGAAACAGGGGAAATGGAAAGCCCCAGTTGATATCTGAAGAATCATATAGACAAGGGAAAAGAGTGCAGAATTTATTGCTCATCAAATATAGCTCACTTTCACTCCCATCCCAACCGTCCCCTTGATTTTCTGCCAACCGGAGCCTGTTATCCTCCGGATGCGCTCCCGCACGTCTTGTCGGCTTAATGCGGCTATAATGCCGAGCATAAACAGAAGCGTCCGCGCGAATGATAGTGGGTTGCCTGCAATGCTCTTGCTGACGTATCGCAGGATATTGCGCACCACGTTGACCAGTGCTCGTGATTGCTTAGCCCGCGCTTCGGGCTTCTCAGTCTTCTTGATGTTCTTGGAGCCAGGGGGCGAAAAGGCCGTCCGACCTGCGGAGGTACCTGGTTTGCTGGATTGCTTCTCTGCAAACTTCCCTTTGCCCTTCATGCTGCCATTGGGATAGGTCTTCTCAATCCCGTAATCCACCTCACTGCCGCTGCGTCCATGTCCTCTCTGTGCACGCTCAGCAGCCTCAGCTTCCTCCGCCCTGCGACGTTCTGCCTCTCGAGCTTGTCTTTCTAGCTCGGCATCCTTTTCCCGCTGGAGGGCAGCGGCGCGCAGCTCCCCTTGCTGTTTCTCTTCCTTCAGGCCTTCTAGCGTCTGTAGAAATAACTCCTTCCGGTCCTCATCGAGGACTTCGCTCAGGTTGATGAATTCCTGCGCATACTCCCATTCTTCGTTTGCGGGAAGAACATGTAGGGTGAACAGCTCGATTATCTTGACCCTAGCAGCTAGATCTTTCGGGGTATCGGTACCACCGTTTGCACGTGGTGTAGATGAGCCACTAGTCAGATGGTCTGAAATATCCAGATTAGGTTGTCCGTATGACGAAAGGTACGTCTCAAGTCGTTGTTGGTTGAGCTTTTGTGATGGCGAATGTTTCAACAAGAGAGTTGCCCTGCAAAGAAGGCCTTTGTCAGTAAAGCAATTAACAACCCGGCGTGGAGACTAACAGGTTATGGACGACTTCTGCATCCACTGATCCCTCCAAACCTCTATACCCCGTCCGTACAACGGTCTCCCAGATCTCACCATCGCGAACAGTGGTCGAGATGGCCTTCCATTCTTTCTGTCCAAACAATTTCTTTCCCTCCTCAGGGCCCAATTCGATGATTTGGCTCAAGAGTGTAATGTAGAGATTCCACACTTTGATCCGCCAGGTCGGCTGGGCTGAAGCAACGGGCGCGACAGAATCATCGCCATTGACGAGCTGCTCGTCGGATCCCCTGACCACTGTGATCGCAGGCTCAAGGGCTGAAAGTGCTTCTTGTAACCGTAGTGTTAGATAGAGATTTGACGCCTTCTTATATGTTTTTGAGCAAAGTTTGGAGGGAGACAATAAGGATGTGGACGAGGAGAGGAGTTGCGACTGGGACGCCGACATGTAGGAGCCATCGTCGGCCATTGTTCACCGCCAGCGGAAAATGCGACGGATCGGAAAGAGGAATCAAAGAAGGGAAATCGAATGGAACGTGCGCGGCTATCAATAAATGCAGAAAATGCACGAGGGATAGAGGGATGCGATCGAATCGAGCTCTGGGTGGTTGGGACGGTCGAGGGAACAGAGTGACACTAAGTTGGGCTAAGTACAATGCTTGGACTGGAGGAGTTTCAGCATCACCTCGGCTCATGCGTTTCGCTGGCCGAGAGTCTGGGGTCTGATGTCACGGGACGCCGCTGTCGGAAACTCCCCAAAATAGACACTCCACGCCTGAGGCGCCCAGGCACAGCTCCAGTCGCGGGAATCCAGTGACGATCTTCCCCTCTCCATCATTCATCCATTCATGACTTCTTGAATTCATCGCTTTCGGCTTGGCTGTTTCTTCTCTGGCAATGCAATGCAACCGGGTCTAGAAACTTCCGACTCTTATGACAAGCTTCTGACTGGGGAATCTCACAGTACTCTTTGTTTCGGCTGATCCACTAGCTACTATTCCGTCCTGGTTTACACATCCATTAACACAACAGCCAGAAACGCATCCCTTGTATCTGCCTTGACTTCCGCTCTGCGGGCTTTCACATATACTGTCTCTCCTTTGTACGGTGCGACTGCATCGTTGAACTGCTGAAGACCATGGATATATCCGCCCAGACATTCTTCTACCATCTACCCAGAGTGTTGGATGACTTGGCATCCTGTTGTTTCGTATCTATAGACTTTGAATTCTCTGGCATCGCCAAAGGCCTCGGACCCTCTGCTAAGAGCAGAAGCACCCTACAGGAGCGCTATGAAGAAGTCAAGAATTCCGCTGATCAATACCAAATCCTACAAGTCGGCTTGACTATCTGCCATGAGGATCCAGAGACAGGTTAGACACACATGTCCACCACTTCAGGTTGATGTGTTAATAGCGCAATCACAGCAACGTACACCTTGAAACCATATAATCTATACTTGAGCCCAATCATCGACCGGAAGCTTGATTTAGACAGAAATTGTTCCTTCCAAAGCAGTGGTATGCTCGTTTCAAAGCTGCCCTCGTCCCGTTAACCTAATAAGATCTACTTAGCCGTCGAGTTCCTCTTGGAAAACAAGTTTAGCATGGAAGATCTGTACAAGAATGGCGTCACCTACTTGTCGAGAGATGAGGAAAGTCGAATAATGGCCAGAGTCATGCAGAGAAATGAACGCACGACAGCGCGCAGTTCTCTGGACGTCGGGGACCATGAATATGAGTCCTTAGCCTTTTTAAAGGATGTTCGCCGTCTTGTAGATGAATGGCTGGCGCTTGGTAAAGTAGGAGTTTTGGTCCTCTCTAGTACTGCTTTTCTAACCGTTGTTACCAGGCCCGGGAGGATTACCTTAATATCCCGCCACCTCGGCCTATAACAGGACCTGCTCCATCCAATCACCCCAAGTCTATGCCAACGGACCTCAATAGGTTTCAAAAGAGGCTTGTTCATCAGCTCATCGAAGTGGAGTATCCGTCTTTGGTGACGGTCAGTAGGCCGGGGTTTATACAGATAATCGACTACGACGAACAGCGCGAGAAGGCTGTTCGCGACCAGAGGGTGAAATGGGTACAAGAAAGGATCTGGAAACAGACTGGATTCAGATGGATCGCGGAGGCGCTAGCCGGGGGCGATCTGACCAACCTCGAGCCTTTCTGCTTCATCAATTTGATGTCGTCTTCGAAGGAGAACCCCCAAAGTTCTCTTCAGGACTTCTCGCGGGGGGTGAAGCAGCGGTTGCAGAAGAACAGACCTGTTCTGGTGGGCCATAACCTCTTCACGGACCTAATTTACTTTTGTCGGTGCTTCTTCGGGCCTCTCCCGGACCGTGTGGAGGATTTCCAAGCCATGGCTCATGAGATGTTTCCGGTGTTGATGGATACGAAGTATATGGCTACACACAACTGTGGCTCCATAAATCCTAGGTCTTCCCTGCAGGAAATCAATGACAGCCTCGCTAAACAGCCAACACCAGCAATAAGTAGGTCGATAGCAATATTGTCGTTCCTCACTAACGTCGATCAGGTATACACCCTCAATTTACCAAATACAACACGCGGGCAATCGATCACGAAGCTGGCTTTGATAGTTTGCTCACTGCTCAGGTTTTCATTAAACTTTCTGCCCAGCTCCGAGACAGGGGAACGTCGGGGATTCCGCCAACAGTTCCAGAAACACCTCAACCCAGTGAAAAGTCGAAGGAGCCCACGAAGCAGGTTATAGGCGACTTCGAGGCTACCGTCATTCTACCTAGAGGTCCCAAGTCAAACAACGTCCGTATTATGTTCGGCTCTATCGAAGTTGAAAAAGTCGTCCAAGACAACGGCGGTAGTGATGCTGGCGAGGTAACCAGAATATCCTTAACACCCCGCGACTCTCCTGAGACACAGAAGAAAGCCGACGAGGGCCGGTTGATTCCACGCTTAGGCGCGCAATTTTGGAACATTTATGGAAACAAGCTGCGCGTCTTTGGCACGAATGAAAGGGTATGTCACATTGGCTAGGCCCTCCTAAAAGCCAGCCAGCACACTGCATTACGAGTCGCCTAATGAGCGTGGGCCACTCACTACAATCCATGATTACGATAAAAGTAGCTCCTAGATACCAGAATACCTAGTTTGCATGATTTAATAGCAACAGCTATAGTCTCCATAGGCGAAGCCGTATGAAGAAATGTATGCAGCGTCTATCTAACAGTACGCCTTGATTTGAGAAGGTACCGCTAGCGAAAAATGGCCGCAAAAGTGCTCTGAGCACCGGAAAATGATCGACTGGTCGTGGTAACTCAACGCAGTGATGATAAGGAAAGGTGCCGTAAAGAAGGAAAAGAACAGAAATGGTCCGCACTGCCGAGAATTTAAACGGAGCGGAATATTGGGTCACATGACCTACTAGCCTGGTCGGGCTTAGCTCCGTCCCGACGCTCCCTCGCAGGTGACCGCCAACTTTTCTCGCTATATTGTCGGCCTCCGGACCTGTTGACAAGCACCCCAGCATATAACCAACACATTTGGAGATGTCGTCAGGGTCCAATGGTGCCAGGCGCGTAGCGTCGCTTTTGCGTATGTGCTTGTCAATCCGAAATTGAAAACCAATGCGTGTCCGTACTGACTCCCCCAGGGCCTGCGATCTCCGATCCCAGAGTGTGCAGAAGCTGTCAAGAAACGCTTGTCCGCCGCAGTTACGCCACAGCCTCTACACAGGCTTCCTCAGAAACTTCCTCCACCGCCGCATCAACCTTCCCCGTTGTGAAGCCCACCCATACCATCAAGGCCGGCGTGGTCCTCTCCCGTCCCCCTCAAATCACCCGCGACCTTACCGATTTCGAGAAGGCGTACTATTTCTACCAGAAGCGACTGAACGAGCGTCTCCAGTTGCCTTTCACGAAATACTTCTACTTCAAGCGTGGAACGCCCGCCGACGAGGACTGGAAGCGCAAGATCCGCGAGCGTCAGACCCCCGCACGCGACATCGGCAAGTACAACCCGTACTCGAAGGAGGCATGGAACGATGAACTCCTCGTTGGAGCCGTCGAGTCGGACCCGGCCCACCAGGTGGAAATGCTTGTGCAGGATGCGGAGTCGACGGTCAATGCCACTTCCCAGGATACTAGCAAGAAGGAAGAGATTCCGAGACCTTTCCCCCGGGTGACGGAGGCGGACCAGAAGAACGACCAGAGAAGCCTCAACCGGGCACTGCAGAGGACTCTTTATCTCCTTGTGCAGTCCAAGGAGGGATTCTGGACGTTTCCCAGCTCTCCCATCGTGGCTGAAGAGACTCTCCGTCAGGTAAGTTCCGCTGGCTCTTCTCGTCAAGTGTTTCACCAGCGGCAGCAGCGCTAACGTTATTTGAAAATAGGCCGCCGAACGTACCCTTGAGCAAGCCGCCGGTGTCAACATGAACACCTGGATGGTTGGATACCACCCCGTGGGACACTACGTCTACAACTTCCGCAACCCGAACAAGCTGGCAACCGGCCCCGCAGGCGAGAAGGTCTTCTTCATGAAGTCGCGCATCATGGCCGGCCAGGCCGATCTTTCCGGAAACGCTCAGAACCTGACCGACTTCAAGTGGCTGTCGAAGGATGAGATTTCCAAGTTCGTGCGGCCGCAGTACTACGCCAGCATCAAGAACATGCTGGCTGATCGGTAAACCAGTGTTTCTTGGGTGTGATGGAGTAGTAGTGTATGGATATGGATAGTTGTTGTCGCGCGGACTTGTTCTTTTCCCCAAGGGAATTTCGCCCTTGGTAGGTAGTACAGCAGGTCTGAGTCTTGCATATATCATCGTCGGTCATGTATAACTAGCTTTTTGTTTTCTTTTCGCTTTCTATTCGCAATGAAGACCTTTCTTGTTCCTAAGTCTAGCCCGAACCGAACGCCATGCAGATTTCTTCCCAGTTATAGTAGTAATAGACATAAGTAGGTATCTAGAAGCTTCAACGAAAGGACTGCTAACTGATGACTTTACTTCAAATTAAACTTCTGCCCCGAAATCGCAGGCTGATTCTTCGACGCATTCCCTGTCAACCCCTTCCCGCACATCGGACACGCTACACAGCGTTAGCTAGAAGACTCTCCAAACATACGAAACAACAACAAGAAAATAAAAGAAAGAAGACGAACCATTCTTCTGATACGCACACCGCTGACAATACTTCCTCCCCTGCTCCGTCTTGGTCTTGCAGACCTCACAGGAGGAAGCATACGCCGCGTAGGGATTCTTGGCTTTAGAGCTGAGGAGTTTGCTCTATACATTATTAGCATCCTCCTCATCATCATCACGTTATATAGTAGTAGTAGTAATATAAAATGGATGGATATACCTTCCCAACCCCCGTACTCCCCAACGTACTAGACTTGGCTTTCCCTCCGGCAGAAGCAGCACCACTGCTATTGCTACTACCGCCGAGCGTTGTGGATGGTGAGCCATAGTACATTTCTGCTTTGCGTTTCACGCCGGGAGTGGCGAGCTCCGTTTGTTTAAGTTTCTTTTGGCATTTGGCGCAGACCATTTTTGGTATTTATTCTTTGTTGATCCTCTGGGGTATTATTGGGAATAATGAGAATTTGGGGAGTTGTGGAAATAGTATGGATGATGGGAGTATGGATAGCAGATGGATGGGTGTGATAGTTCTGGCTGGGTGGAGAGTATTGGAGGGATGATGACGCCAGTTGATTGGTGCTAAACTGCACCCGGGTTTTGCGTGGTGGTGGGGTATGGGGTGCCGTAGTTGGGATGGTGTATACCTGATGGCTACGGTGTGTGGATGTTGTTGGTTTTGTGGTTTGGTATTATTAGTAGTCTTATATTTATCTAAGTACTGAATAATAATCCGTTATTGCATGGAAAAGTCGTTGTATTGGGTGAGGTTATCCGGTTGCTTGGTATCTACTCTGAGCCGATCAATTCTATACTGTCATACGATAATTCGGCAGCAGTGTATAGTTGAGTTAATAATCATCATGATAACTTACTCAACCACGCTGATATGCAGCATTGTATTACTTGTCTATAATTGAATCGTACAAGATGCTCTGCAGAGGGTGCTGCAGTCTGCTTTAAATCAGTCACAAAAGTTTGATGGTCTGGTGGTGTATCCTCATACATCCCGCCCATCCTGCATATATCAGTCCGGAACGTTGTGAGTCCAGACTGTATTTGGAACATCACTGCATTGGATCATATACGCCGGGAGGATGTGCAAAGCCTGACGGGTGTGCAATAGAGGCCCATACATCTGAAGACGCCAGACTTGACCTTACCAAGCGTACCCTTTGTGTCTATGCTTGAATGAACACACAAGATGCCCATGGATATCCCAGAAGAACGAGGTTGAAGAACAGCAGCGACTAATAGTCGATATGTCCACTTGCTAGTTATTTCAATGGAAAACAGGCGAGTCTAGACACAACGTCCGAAGTCCCATATTGAAATCTGGCCGGCGTGAAATCCCGTCCGGCTTTTAGTTTCATCGGCAAGAAAAGCCCGTCAGTAAATACAAGCGGATCGCAATATTGGTCAATCTGTATAACTGAGATATACCCGTAGCGTTCCAGAAGACTCGGGCATGACGAATGAACTGCAGGCAGTATAATCGATCCACACTTGGGAGGAGTCATCGAGTGCCAAATAAGGCGGAGGTCCAGTGTTCTTATCAAATGTTAGGCGCCTGTCAACACCAACTGGCGCCCAAAGAGTGGGCAGGTGGGTTTATAAAGCTAGCCTCCGGAAAGGGTATATGAAAGAAGCTAACAGCCTCGTCCAGAGGATCACGCCTTTTCGCTCAGGCGCCTCGGATCGTGACAAGTCATAGTTCGACGGGTAATTTCCAAGTCACCATGCTTTAGCCCCAACTAAGGCCAATGACGGTGTGCTGACTTCGGAAACCATGAACACTCTGCACCTGCAGGAAAGCATATTAACCATTTATTTTCTGGCCGCAGTTCTTCAGGCCTCGGAGATGTTCGTACATAGGATGGTGCACTAGGTGACAGCGATGCAGCCCTTTGATCCATGACCAATGTTTCGAGGGTACGGGCGCGACGATGTGCACAACCATCAGCAACCCGAAAGGGCCACATGCGTATGCCTCCCGGACGGCAGTAAGCAGGCCAAAATAGAATCATGGCTGACTGGCCATAAAAGACGGGCAGAAGAGAAAGCAAGTAAATAAGATGAGCGGTGGTTGCTGACCATCGCGGCCTCCGAGTGGGTGTGGCAACAAATGCCCGTCTTAAATCCTTCTCGTTCGCACAACCCAACTTTCCCTCCACTTCGGCTTCAGCTCTTCCACGACATCCTCCCCCCTTCAATTCTAACAGCCAATCCACTGACCCGCTTGGGCTTTTAAATTTCGTGCAGATGGGAGCTGGACATTCAGCTGCCCTGAACAAGGCGACCCTCCCTCCCACAACTCAGACTTGCGTGGTCCTCCCAGGCTGTTTGTCTCCCAAAGCTGCAGGATGACCCGCCACTCCTGAACTGGTCTGCATCGGACGGCGGGTTCCAGAGCCCAGGTTGGAATAACAAACCTGCAAAGACGGGATCTCTTCTCTATGCACAAGGCAGGGGAAAGCAAAGAAAACCAAATAAGTGAAATCGAAGGGCAACCAGGAGAGAACGGCACAGAAAAGCAAAGAAAAGAAATGCAAGCACGGCTCGCCGTGCCACCCAGGTTCCTGGATACTGTCGAGCAATGATCGCCCGTTCCAGCGCCGTGGTTCGTCTGGTTGGACATCGCTCTTTCTGCCCAGACCATCACCCTGGGGCTAGCACGCTGGTTCCCTGACTCTTCTATAAAGTGGTCCTTCGGGTGGCATCGCCACAGGCTGTTTACCTTAGCTGAGATGCTGTCAGATCACCACCAGTCGCGTTGGATTGGCTATAAGTCTTTGTTCTGGTACTGTTCGTGTGTGTCTCAGCGCACAGCCAGCTAAACTGTACGTCTCCCATTCTCGCCCTACCAAACCCCCCTCCGGGCATCTCTTTTTAAGGACTCTTTTCAAACTGACTCTGACATAGTCTAGCGGTTTTAAATCATTTGTGTTTTTGCTTTTTCCCCCAGACACTACTTGGGCGCCCGGACCAGCCTTGGTATGCTACTAGCTTATTGATTACCGACTCCTTTTCCCTGCCTTCACCTTTCTTTTTCTCAGGGCCCAGAACGGCAGGTTGAAGTTGAGCACGTCGTCAAGAGGTCGGGAATCCCTTGCTTCAGGGTGGAAACGGAACTGAATCTTGCCCACACCGCAAGCTTCTTTTCTCTTTCATCTTCCTCCCTTCCGCCTCAGCGGGCATCGCTCACTACCCTCCCACGAGCAGTCCGCCAAAGTTTCTAAGTGCAAACCTAAAGTAAGGATAGAAGGGCCCTTGAGTGACTTGTCTATCACGGTAGCACGGAAACTTCGCGTCAACGAACCAAGGGACGCCTTTTAGTGATTACTCCAGTGGTTGAAGGAATCGAGAGAAAGGGAAAATGCCCCCCAGCAGTTCGTCATTCACGGCGCTGAATCTGCCCTCGACATTCTCGCTACCGCCATGCATGGAATACTTCACCCTCACCGCCGGCCCTAATACGGACCTTTGGCGTAAGCCGCCGAACCGGGATACTGCAACGGCTCCTATCGTGTTTACTTCCTTGCGGAGCCCATTTGTAATTGCCGAGGTCACTGTCACGGCGGACTGGGAAATGGAATGGGACCAGGGTGGTTTGGTGATCTTTGCTGGAGCTGCGCCTCAATCATTTTCGCCAGACAGTGCTCCACGACCGGGCCGCCCCGGATATCCTCAACCGTTACGACCCTGTAAATGGGTCAAGGCCGGGATGGAGTTTTGTTCGGGCACGATGAACGCATCGTCGGTAAGCGCAACCTCCGACGGCGCAGACTGGTGTCTCTCACCACTCTCGGTTCCCGGTCGCGGTCCATCAGCTATGCATTCATTGCGAATCAAATTAGAGCGAGTCGGACATTCGCTCTGGATCTGGTACCAGGATCCATCCGCAGTGCCGTATGCGATGACCCCGGCGGCCTTGAGCAGCACGTGGAAGAAGCTGCGGGAAGTAACATGGTTCTTCTACGGGGTAGAAGACAAATTCGTCCACGTGGGCGTCTATGCTAGTCGGCCGCATAGTCTGCCTCGCACCGGAACGATGTGGGCGATGGCCAATGGCCCGGGGGCGGCCGGGTCGGCGGCAGCATCAGCGAACGAGGGGTTGGTGGTTGAATTCGAAGATTTAGAGATATTGTAATCTGTGTTGTCTTAGCAGCGTTGTCTTGGTTCTAGCTACGACCATTGGACGCTTATGAGTCGATGAGCTTTCTTTCTCTTTGGACTTTTGGACTGGTTGGGTTCAGGAGCCTGGTGCATTGCGGGAGATAGCGAGCATGGGTTTATGTTATGGTTGGAGCGATTGCTGAGACAGAACGTTCTTTTGAGTTTTGGCTTTTCAACGCCTATTATTTTAATGAAGAGTCGATAATTATATCTTCTGTCTTTCATACATGGACACTCCAGAGAAAGCAACACGTGCTGGTCATGTGACTCGACTAAACTGTGCTCAACTACTCCGTGAAGTTAATATAATCTATCTTTAGTCCTGCCAGTTTAGTCTTTCATCTTCCTAGACACCAATGATCTCACGAGATCGGTTCATTGTGGGGAGCATTAGGAGACGAATCTCGTACGGAAAACATTCTACTCGATGACAACTCCATCATGCTTCGGAATCATTCCTTCACACACGCCTTGAAGTAATTGGGAGCGGCGTGAAGCCATGTTCTAGTTGTTTGGGTGGGGATTGGCATAGTCTGCGGGGTTAGTACTCCGAGCCCTTCGGGATTTCGTGGGAATGACTCGCGAGAGGCGACAGCATACGACACTCTGGCACGTATGCATCAAGCATAAATATCTCGAAGCTGACCGAAAATATGGGTATCTTTCGTCTCTTTCCATTTTACTTCCCCTCTCTTTGCCCTTTCCGCGGCCATGGCCAGCCAAATCTTCATTGAAACCCCCACTGTTGAGCAACACTTGACCGGCTTTGGCATTGGAACTGCTACTCCGCGTCTGTCATGGCGATTCCTCACCACCGACAGTAGCCCGCGTGACTGGGAACAGACAGCCTACGAAGTGCAACTTACTCGCTCCGGATCCTCAGCTAAAACCTACTATGTGAAGAGCAATGCATCGGTGCTGGTCCCTTGGCCCAGTGATCCATTACAATCCCGAGAAATCGCACAGGTCCGCGTTCGGGCATACGGGTGCAGGGCCGGCGAGGAGCAACAGGCCGAAGGAGCCACCTCTTGGTCTCCTTGGCGCGTCATTGAGTGCGGACTACTCGATCACACTGACTGGGTAGCCCGAACTATTGCCAATCCGGAGGAACCACAGCCGGAAGCTCCATTGCGGCCGGTGCGTTTCCGTAAGGAATTCCAACTTCCTGCGGCGAGTTCAGTCGACAAGGCCCGCCTCTATATCACCAGCTTTGGGGTATACCGCGCTTTCGTCAACGGTCATCGAGTCGGAGATCAGTGCCTCGCCCCCGGGTGGACTAGCTACCGCCATCGCTTGAACTATCAAGTGTTCGATGTAGGACCCCTCCTGAATGCTGGAGGTCTCAACGTCCTCGCGGTAGAGGTTGCAGAGGGATGGTACGCCACTCGCCTCGGCTTCCTTGGTGGGCGAAGACAGCTGTATGGAGATCGGCTGGCCGTACTAGCCCAGGTGGAAATTCAACTCGGACCCAAGGGAGACCGATTCTCTATGTGTACCGATAGCACTTGGATTTGTACCTCCAGTGCCATCGTCCGCAGTGAGCTGTATGACGGCGAGGCTTATGATGCTCGTGAAGAAGATCCGACCTGGAACTGCGCGCGCCTTGACCAGGCCTCTAGCTGGGTAGCCGTCCGTGAAATTGACTTCCCAACCGCGGCCTTGGTAGCACCGGACGCTCCTCCAGTGCGTATCACCGAGGAGATTCCCCCAGTCTCCGTTCAGAAGACCCCTTCCGGTGCAACCGTCATTGACTTCGGTCAGAACCTGGTTGGTCGACTCCGCGTGCGCTCATTGCAAAAGCCCTCTGGGTCTCGCGTCTCGTTCATCCACGCCGAAGTACTAGAGAATGGCGAGCTCGGGGTTCGACCGCTACGACACGCCAAGTGCACCGATGAAGTCATCCTGAATGGAACAGAGCTCGTAGATTGGTCGCCACAGTATACATTTCATGGGTTTCGATACGTCCAGGTCAATGGTTGGGATGAGGAAATCGATGGATCACTGCTCCTCAATATCAAGGCCCTCGTGATGCACACTGATATGACCCGCAGCGGATGGTTTTCTTGCTCCCACCCCATGATCAATCAACTCCACACCAATGCTTGGTGGAGTATGCGGGGGAATTTCCTGTCCATCCCCACCGACTGTCCCCAGAGAGATGAACGCCTCGGCTGGACCGGGGATATTCAGGTCTTCTGCCCATCGGCCAACTTCCTCTACAATACTGCCGGCATGCTGAGCGACTGGCTGCAGGATGTTGCAGCCGAGCAGCTGAGGGAGAAGGATGGCTGCGTGCCTCCATTTACGGTCCCTAACGTTATCAGCGAGACCCTGTGGCCGCATACGCCGCAGGCCGTGTGGGACGATGTCGTGATCCTGACGCCCTGGGCCCTCTACCGGTCGTATGGAGACCAAGACATCCTCCGCCGCCAATATGAGAGCATGCTCGCCTGGATCGATCGCGGAATCCGTCGTGGTTCGGATGGACTCTGGGACCCTGAACTTTGGCAACTGGGAGACTGGCTAGATCCAACAGCGCCGCCCGAGGAACCTGGGGATGCACGCACCAGTGGAACCCTCGTCGCTGATGCCTATCTCGTGCATATCACGTCTGTGATGTCCGAGGTCAGTCAGGTCCTCGGCCAGAGCCAGAATGCCGCACGATTCCAGGCGGACTATGATCGACTCAAGGCAAGCTTCCAGGCCAAGTATATCACAGCCACTGGGTTGCTGGTCGGTGATACCCAAACGGCACTTAGCCTTGCCATCGTGTACGACCTCCACTCCACTCCCGAAGCAGCCCAGGCTGCGGCATCGCGTCTCGTCCACCTCGTGCGGCTGGCCAAGTTTCGCGTCGCCACCGGGTTTGCGGGCACTCCGATCATAACGCATGCTCTCACCAAGAGCGGATACCCCCAGATCGCCTACCGGATGCTGCTGGAGAAAAATCGCCCGTCGTGGATGTATCCCATCACCATGGGAGCGACGACCATGTGGGAGCGGTGGGACAGCATGCTCCCCGACGGGACCATCAATCCTGGCGAGATGACCAGCTTCAATCACTACGCCCTGGGCTCCATCATCAACTGGCTGCACTCCACTGTGGCCGGCGTCAGCCCTCTATCCCCGGGCTGGAAGCAGATCCAGGTGGCTCCGACTCCTGGGCCCACGATTCACTCGGCTGAAGCCATGTACGATACTCCCTATGGGCGACTGGAATGCCGGTGGTCGATCGAGATTGACGCGGACCTCTTCCATATGGACCTGTTGATACCCCCTAATTCTCGTGCGCGCGTGGTATTGCCGACACCCAAGAAGCTATCCCAGCCCGCTGGTTCTCGTGAAGACGGAGATGATCTCTGGGTGGGTTCGGGACATCACCATTTCTCTGCCCCCTTCGAGTGGAGGAAGTACACTAGGGAATGGCCACCGAAGCCCCTGATTCCAATTATGCGCAAGCCTGAACCGGAGGATATTGCCTGAACATTTCCCTAATAGCTTTATCTCGACCCCATAAACCAACTTGAGGTATCTTAGATGTATGACAGTAGACGTGACATACCTGAGTACTAGGCACTGAATCGGTCCTGGTACAGTAAACACACTTTTGAGGCCAGATACTAGTCACGTGGACAGCAAGACATAGTCAAAGCACGAGTAGTGAGAGCTGAAGCGTGTTCAGTAAGTAATCAGTGAGAGTATTTGAAGCTCTCACATGATGCTTGGTGTTGTCCTTACAAAAGCGGTGGTACTCGCAGCAGATCACTTTAGTTGTGGTATATCTTGGAGAAGAGAGTGAGATATATATATAGTGAGACTACTACTAGGTTACAAACATTTCAGACCAGCTTCTCTACTATCTTGTGGCACGTGTTATAATCCAGCATATCGAAGGCCATCATTGATGAGTCTACTGGCCAAATCCGACTCTGCCGTTGAACAAGATCAACAGGATGACAACTCAAAGTAGTGCTTCTTTTAGTATACACAAATGGTATCCTCTCGTGGGTCATTCACATGATACTATGATTACCATAGTAGTACTAGGCAAACTAGACCGCAAACTACTATTCTGGATGTTTGTTTATTTTCATTCAGAGCTTCTCACTGAATATGCATACCAACCGTGTACAATGTCCACACGGCACAGTGTCCGTACTACAAAGTAGTTGCTGTAGAAGAGAACGAATCCATGCGACGATCCCGCGCCGCTAAGGCATCAATCATATCATTCATTCGTTGCCCGAGGCTCGAGCTCCTCGCAGATATTGAACGAGGCAAGCGGACTCCGAGAAATCCCCAACCAATCATGGATCTAGACTGGGGAAAGATTATACAAAGCAAAGATAAAATAGAGTTTGCGAACTAGACTATCTACATTTTTCTCACTCGCTGGTTGAACTGTTTATTATCACCTCTATCCTCTGGTTTCTATGCAGGAAAAAAAAAAGTTACCCAACTACGTCAGAATGTGAGAAATGACGACGGCAACTGTTTGTTTTGCGCCCACTCATGACTCAGTTGGTAATTGCCGTGATCTGGTTCTGGTTCCATGGCTGGAAGAGGAGACTTGGGGCTCCACTGCGATTTATAATGGAATTGGAATTGGAATTGTCTGGCTGGTTTAGTCGAGGCGGGGGGAGGGTATTGGAAAAGGGGAGGGGGACCAGGGACTGAGAAATACGAGTCTATTTGATGGAGTAGATGGATAGATACTACTACTGTACATAGTTGATGGGGGGCCAAAGGTGGTCAATAGGGGAGGGGGGAGATGAGATGGGTTCCAACAGGACAAAATAGGAAAAAGGAGAAAGTTGGTTTTATGACTCATTGTATTCATTATTTATTCAGTTGAGATCAGATCAGTTCCCTTCCACCGAATTGTAGTTTGGGAAAGATAGAAGATTTTTTCATATTCGTAGTTGCAATGAAACTTGAACTTGCAGCAGGATACATACTAATCTTCTACTGGACGAGAAGATCATACACCTGACCTGAAGGAGCTGCGGGTTTCGCTTTGCCAACACAGCAACCCTTCGACCCGGAAAAGTATGATGATGTCTCTTGTTATGCAGCGACTAAAGCATAACACCGGGATTGCGGAGGCGAATAAGTGCAAAATAAATGGGACTGGACTGGACTGGATTGGTACTTACTGACCTACATATGCTGTGCAGCGGGATTCGATGCGATCGGATCTATCTGTCTGTCTATCTAAATATCTATTGATTCCCCAGGTAACCATCAGGGTAGATCAGATGGAGGTACTTTAGTATAGTTCCGCCCTCAATTATTGGTGAATTGGTAGGTGGCTTAACCAGAAAAGAGCGAAGTCATTACTGCTAGTATTGTTGTTGTTGATATGATGGAATTTTCCCTGTCTTCTGATTCGGGACGCTTTCCCGCCGGTGCCGAGTTGCCCTGCGAAAAGCAAAGAAAGGTAAGGTCTTTTTTTTTTTTTTTCGGCAAGCTGCGGGTGGAGGTGCCGGTGGTGCCACTAATTCAGCCTAGTTTCTACAGTAGTGAGAGTTCTCCACTGCCGGGCCAGTCACTCGCTCCATCAGGGAATTTTTTTTTTTACTTTCTTTTCTTTTGTTTTTTTTCTTTGGTTCCAACGTTCCGCTGGACCATCATAGGGGAGAAAAATCAGAGGCAGAAAGATGAACAAGAGAGATATCTGCAGCAAGGTAAAAAAAATATCCTGCTCAAACTACATCCTACATCACACAAAACCTGCATTGTAAGTTAGCAGTATCTAGATGTTCCAGGAAGAATATGTACCCTCACCCACTTGTGCACTATGTAAGTAACAGTAAGAGCGAGAGCTTGTGAAAGGTGCATGTCCAGGCTTATCTTGCATCCCAAGGTCTCTCTTCTTCTCTCTCTCAACCTCGCATGATTGGTGCCCTCAAAGCCACACCACTTCACCGCATTTTCCTTCCAGGCGCTCGTTAGCTTGAAAAGGATCGGCGAATGTGATGCCAATAATTCCTCTCTTTTTTCCTCTCCGGACTGCGGCGCTTGCAATGCGAACTGCCTCTCATTGGAGCCGGACCAACGCCTGCGCCTCGGCTTTTCCAGCAATCATTCCGGTCTGATATGGCTTGATCATGCTTTGCAACTCAACCTCGTAGGTTTAAACTTGGGTCTAAGTCTGCCGTTTCCCCCTCCCTCATTGATTGTTCCATTATCAGTAGTGGTCATCCACACCCACCAGTCCACTTCCTTTGCCCCCCTCCCCCCATTGAGGAGGGGGTGAGGAGGAAAAAAAAAATCTATCCCCGTAGTCAAAGGTCGTGTCCCCGGGCAATGGCATCATGGCGCGCCCTCAAACTAAAAAACTCACCAACCAAAAAATAAAAAAAACAGAAAAACAAAAACAAATTACTAGGCAGAAGGGGGAAGCTGGAAATCACTGTGACAACTGCAGCTGCCCCGCCAACTGACTGGGCTAATTAACGGCCATCCTTACACTAGAAGGAGTAGACTAGATAGTCCACTAAAGTACAGTCATCCTGGGTCCCCATCGGTCTTCCGTGGGGACCGCAGTATTTACTGGGAAGGAATCGATACTACTACTAACTAAGCAAGTAACTGACGGGTGCTGGTGCTGGTGCCAATACTGGTGCTATTCTTGTCTTGTCTTGTCCGTACGGCGCTGCTCCGTCCTACCAGTAATTTTTTTTCCTCCTCCTCCTCCTCCCCCTCCTCCCAATCTCTCCCTCTCGAACCTTTTGATTAGAATTTCCCCTCCCTCTTCCCAATCTTGTCTTTACTTTTACCTCTCTCATCATCCATCGCTGTTTGTTTGTACTCCCAAACAAAAGAGTCATTCTTATCATACCCATCTTCCCATCTCCTCACCCCCCTCCTCCAATCTCGTCCTCATCTCTCCGCTGCCCCTCCAAGACATCCTCCCCCTCCCTTACCTCCTCACTCCTCCTCTTCACCTTTCAATTCCACCTTGGGAGGGCGTTGTCTTGTCCTACCACGCCGTTTGCCGTCTGATCGCCTGTATATTATTGCTTTCCTGTCCATTGATATCCTTGCGGTGGCCCGTCGTCTGTTCTGGTCTTGAATATTCCAAGACTCACCAAAACACAACAACTACAAAAAAGCCTAGTCGAGTCCAGCGTCTTACAGTTTTTTCTTCCTCTTTTTTTCTCTGTTTGCGTCTGTTGCATCTTAACGACTGTTACGACTTTTTATGACCACAATGGCCCACCCCGCTGGTGAGACCGTCACAATCTCTGTCCGTCGTCCGATTGACGATCCCGTCTTCGTGGCCGGCACTTTCTCCGAGCCGCAATGGGAGCCCCTCGAACTGAGCTCCAAGATGGTGGATACCGAACCGGATGAGGAGGGATTGGTATCGACAGAGTATCTCTTCTACCGCGAGTTGAAGCTGTCGCCTGGTCAATATCAATATAGATTCCGCGAGGGAGCTTCGGGCCCGTGGTTCCACGACGAGGCTGTCAAACATGGTACGCTTAAACCTTTTTTCTCCCGACGTTGCATCATCGCGCAACCCATCCGAAGCTGACAAACTTACTTGCAACTCTAGCTGCAGGGGAAGGAGGTCTGGTGAACAACTATCTCACCGTCGGACCGAGCGAAGATGTCACCGCAGAGACCGAGGAAGCCGCGCCGAAAGAAAACGGCGTCAATGGGGCCGCTGAACACGCTGCCCCCGTACAGGAACCCGTTGTCGAGGAGAAGCAGTCCGAGTCGGTCCCCGAGCCGGAACAGAAGAAGGATGCTGAAGTGACGGAGCCTGCGACCAATGGAGACGCGGCAGCCGAGGTCAACGGAACGGAATCCGCCGAGCAGACCGACTCCAAGCACGAAGACGTTACGACAGAGAAGGCCGACGAGGCGACGGAAACACCTGCTGAGAGCCAGCCCGCACCGAAGGAAGCGGAAGAGGTCTCGGCTGCCCCCGCCGTCACCGAGGAGGTGAAGCCTGAATCTGACGTCCCTGTCAAAGCTGAGGAGCAACCGGAGTCTTCGGTAGAGAGCGCCACCGTCGCGGCCACCGAAAAGGCGGTCGAAGAGCCTGAACACAATGAGGTTTCGGAGGAGGTCACGTCGAAGCCGGCAGAGGCTGCCCCAGAGCCCGCAGCGGAGGAATCGACCCAGGCTGAGGTTTCTGGAGAGCAGCCCGTCGTGGAGGAAATAACCGCTG
>NT_166539.1:2212570-2299625 GCF_000002855.4 Aspergillus niger
GAACCCCTGGAGGAGACTCCTGCCGTGGAGGCCGCCGTTGAAGAACCCTCGAAGGAAGTGACCAAGGAGGAGTCCACTCCGGAACCCTCGACTGCCGAGCCCAGCACAGAAACCGCGGACAAGCCCACCACCGAAGAGGCCCGTGTCGAATCTGCACCTGTCGAGGAGCAGACCACGGAATCCGTTACCGACAAGGACGCTGTGGAACAACCAGCAGAGGAATCCGCTGTCCCTCAAGCTTCCGAAGCCGCTGTCGAAGAATCTGTCCCCGAGAACACTGTTTCTGAACAGACCGCGGAGGTGGCTACCGAGACCCCAGTTGCTGATAAGCCCACTGAGCCATCTGCGGAAGAAGCGCACGCTGAGTCTACTGTGGAGAAGGTGGAGGAGCCCAAGACAGAGGAGCCAGCTGAACAGGAGGTTGCTGAAGGTGCAGTCGAAACTTCGACCGAGACGGAGGAAAAGTCTGCTGAGCCCGCAGAGGAGCACCCCACGGAAGCAACCACCGAAAATGCCGAGCCACCGGTCACGGAGAAGCCGACAGAGGAACCCATCGAACAGATCGCGGAAACCACCGAGGAAGTTGCCAAGGAGGAACCTGTCCAACAGGAGTCTTCTAACGAGCCTGTTACCGAACAGGCTACTGCTGATGCCCCGGCCGAGGAGACCACAGAAACTCCTGCTCAAGACGTTCCTGCCAAGGAGGTAGTGACTGAAACTGTTGCGGAAGAGGCACCTGTCGAGACTTCGACCAGCGAAGTGGCTGAGGAAGCTGCCAAGGTTGACTCGGCTGTCGAGGAGCCGGTGGCTGAGCAGCCTGCCGCCGAAGAACCGGTTGTCGAGGCCTCTGTTCCAGAGACAGCTGAGGAGTCTCCCAAGGAACTTGCTGCGGAGGAAGCAGTGGCTAAGGCGGTTGCGGAAGAGCCCGCTGCTGAGGCCATCGTTTCGGAGACCGTTGAAGAGACCGCCCCTCAGTCTGCAGTTGAGGAACCGGCCGCGGAGACTGCAGCCAAGGATGTTGCTGAAGAGCCTGCTCAGGAGCCTGCTGCTGAAGCCGCCACTACAGAGGCTGAGGAGCCGGCTGCTGAGAAGCCAGTCGTTGAGGAGTCAGCCCCTGAGGTAACCGCTACAGAGACCGAGGAATCCGCGCCGGAGCCTGTCGTCGAACAGTCTGCTCAAGAGATTCAGCCCGAGGAAGTTTCCGAGCAGCCGGCTGTTGAAGAGCCGGTCGTCGAGGAACCAGTGGCAGAGAAGACAGTTCAGGAAGAAGAACCCGCCAAGGAAGACGTGCCTGAAGTGACGGCTGCACATGAGGAGCCTGCTCATGAAGAAGCTGCTCCCGCAGCTCCCGAGTCGCAGGAGACTGTTGAGGTTGCCGCTGAGGCCAAGGAGGCGGTTGCTGAAGAACCTGAGCATGCTGCTGAAGCCCCGGCTGCTGAAGAATCAGTGGAGGAAGTCGTCGCAGAGACCAAGCCTGAAGAATCCGTCCCCAAGGAAACTACCAAGGAGCCAACCGCGGAGGAGCCTGCTGTTCAGGAATCTCAGCCGACCGAGGAGCCCAGTGAGGACCCTGTCGCAGACGAGTCGACGGACGAATCCTCCAACTTGGCCGAGTCTACTGTCGCTACAACTGCCGGAGACGAGATCGTCTTTGACAACCAGTCGACCAAGGAAACTGAGCCAGTCACCGAAGAGCCTATTGAGGAAGCTGTTGAGGAGGCTGTTGTCGAAGAACCTGCTGTAGAGGAACCTGTTAAGGAGGTAGTCGTTGAGGAGCCTGCTGTCGAAGAGCCTGCTGTCGAAGAGCCTGCTGTCGAAGAGCCTGCTGTCGAAGAGCCTGCTGTCGAAGAGCCTGCTGTCGAAGAGCCTGCTGTCGAAGAGCCTGCTGTCGAAGAGCCTGCTGTCGAAGAGCCTGCTGTCGAAGAGCCTGTTGTCGAAGAGCCCGCCGCCAAGGAGGTCGTCGCTGAGGAGCCTGCTGCCACGGAACCAGTCACCGAAGAGCCCGTCGTCGAGGAATCTGTTAAGGAGGCTGTTGTCGAAGAGCCCGCCGCCAAGGAGGTTGTCGAGGAGCCTGTTGTGAAGGAGGTCGTCGCTGAGGAGCCAGCTGCCGAAGAGCCAGCTGTCGAAGAACCTGTCAAGGAGGCTGTTGTCGAAGAGCCCGCCGCCAAGGAGGTTGTCGAGGAGCCTGTGATTCAGGAGCCGGCCGAGGAGGCTGCCGTTGAGGAGCCTGCTGTCGAGGCGCCTGCGGCTCAAGAGGCTGAAAAGGAGACTGTTGAAGAGCCGGTAGCGGAAGTTGCCCAAGAACATGCGGCAGCCGAGTCGGTGCCCGAGCACTCTGAGAAGGAGGCTGTTGCTGAGGCTACTGTTGCTGCAGTTGCTGCAGTCGCGGCGGCGGAGGTTGTCGACAAGGTTGCTGAGCCAGCTGTTCAGGAGCCTGAGGCTGCAACCGCTGAAGCTACTGAGGCTCCAGTTGAGAAGGAGAAGGAGGTTGCTCCCGCAGAGCCTGCCCCTGAGACCCACGAAGAAACGGTCAAGGCTGTAGAGCCACAGGAGCAGAAGGCTGCGGAGGAAGCTGTTGCACAGGTCGAGGAGCAGGTTACCGAGCCGGTGCACGCGCCTAAGGATGAGCCGGCTGCAGTTGAGACTGTCGTCGAGCCAGCTGCTACCGAGGAATCCCCTAAGGCCGAAGTTGCTGAGGCTGTTAGTGTCGAGAAGGAGGAACCTGTCCAGGTTGAAACTGTCAGTGAGCCAGCCCCAGCTGAGCCTCAAGCCAAGGAAGTGCCTGTGCCTACCGAGGTCGAGGCTCCTGTTGAGGCCAACACTGTGTCAACACATGAAGAGCCTATTCCTGAGACGGCCAAGGAGACCGCTCCTGAGGAGTCTGCAAAGGACAGCATCTTCAGCCCTGAAGTTCTGGGCGCAGGTGTTGCTACGGTTGCTGCCGGTGCTGCCATTACCGCCGGAGTGTATGCGGCCACTCACAAGGAATCCGAAGTTGTTCCCGAGCACGTCGAGTCCAAGCAAGATCCCGTCCAGCCTGAGAACACAGACAAGGCAGTCGTCGCCGACCACAAGCCTACCGAGCGTAAGGGTTCCCCATGTCCTGCAGCGAATCAGCTGGGAGTTACCGAATATGAAGCTGACCCTGTCACAGCGGTTACCGAGGCGCCTTCTACGGAACAGGCATCTGCATCTAACCAACAGCCGCATGTTGAAGACGATGCCGAGGAGCAGACCAAGAAGGCTACCGAGCCCCAGCCCGCCACCGCCGAGCCCGCCGCGCCGTCCGAGAATGCTGCCGACAAGGCAGTTGCCACCAAGGGCGACGAGGAAGATCGTGCCCAAAGTCAAAACCGGTCAGTCACAGCTGTTTCTCTGAACCGTAAACATGACAGCTGGTTTAAGACCATCCTCCGGGCTGTGTTCACCAATTTCTTTGGGGCTATCTTCTCGCCGTTCCGTCGTCGTGGAAGGAACAACCAGTAGAGTCGTGTCGGGTGTTGAAGACCGAGACGTTTATTGTTCATGATTGTGGTTGCCAAAGCTAATATGGTTCAGGAATCTGTTCTTGATGAGCGTTTTTGCTGCCCCATTGCTAGCATTTGTTTGGCATGCATATACCCGATGATTGTTCGAAGTTGCCGAGTTTGCGCGCCCACCAATTGTCCATCGATTCCCCTGTATTTGGTATTCTGCTGTCGAGCTGTTTTTCGCTCTCCTCTCAAATTGTCTGAATATTTGATTCCGCATCTTCAATCGTTCGTTCCTTTTGTCAGATTGGTAGTAGTTCTGTTGCAGTTTTCTGCCAGTATGTAATGATGTGCATGATGATATGATATAATGATATGATTTTAGATATTGTTCGTGAGACTCTTGATATTCATTTAGAAGGATCTGGTCTTCATTTAGGTTCTTAGACCTTAACCTACAAACTCTTTAGGCTTGTTGTAGCTCTCCCTGTCTGTACTCGAAGGATCTAATATGATTTTCGAGCATTCCCCTTGTAATATTCTCCCAATACCCGGGTCTGCGTTGAAACCGGTATTTCCTGGAGAAGGAAGCCCGTTCCGCATCTAAGTTTCCATTTACACATCTGCAAAGCGAGAGAAATCACTGAAACACCAGAACAATCAAGCGAGTCAAGCTTGCATTGTAGTCTCCTCTTCACACCGAACCTTAGATCTACATCATCTAGATACTATACACCCAATACTACAATAACATCGCAACAATCAGCTACAGACCCAACCTAAAACAGAGCTACCTTATAGATACAGATATCAATTTACCTTAGAACCCGATCTCCCAGCACATTGCACATTGCACATTGCACATTGCAACCCTCATACCTCACACCTCACACCTCACATCCACCCACAGACCTCCAGACCATCTAGAGCAAGTAGCATATAATCCATTCACACTAATCCACCACCCTCTCTCTGCCTCCCAGCCACCCTGCCTCAAACCCACCAGCGATATCTACCAGACAACACCTAGACCCAGTGCTCATTCACTGGCCCTAACAACCACAAGTATCTCCAAACCCGTCCAGCAAAACCACAGTAGTAGAAATCGTAACACTGACCCTCAAAGAACATGCAAACATGCATACATACAAAACACATCTCAAACGTCGAGATGTTTACCTACTCACGTCTGTTTCTTCTTCTCATCCTGGAAATCCATCTCGTGTTACGTTCTGTCGCGTCTCGTTCCAGTTCATTCTCACGATACGATTCATCATCATCCAGATACAGATAGAACTTACTTGTTCACTACGCTTAGTCGTCGATACGCATCATCAAGATCCTTGTTCACTCTGCTTACTCGTCAATGCGTCCTGCTGTGATTTACCGTGCTACGTTCCTTCTGATCCTTTTTCGTTCAGCTCAGCTCTACCAGCGGTTGCGTGAACGAGCGAACGAGAAGGCCAACGAAGGGAAGGGTTCTAATCTTTAATTCGATATTGGCAAAGGTATAGTATTACTTTATCCTCTTCTTGAGATTCATTAAGTATCCTAGGATAGAGGATCAGAGTGCTCACGGTGCTAGATACAGAGTCCGGTTCCATCCACAGAATAGACGTGATAAAGCTGGTGAGTTACTTGTTCGACCCTGGGGATTTCTGAATCTTAAAAGGAGAAAAGCGATAAAGAAAGGAACATACACAGCTAACATGCCCATGAATGTTCAGCACACAGTGCTTCTTCATCATGTCCTTCAAGGACGGAAACGCTTGGGCTCTTCGACGTGCCAGGGAGAGAGAACAGATGAGACTGAGCGGTGATACTGAGCAGGGGAGTCTCTCGTCCTTGAAAATCGGTAAATCCTCTCCTTCTCTGTCACAAATCAAAGGAAAAGAAAGAAAGAAAGCTAACAGAAAGAAACAGTTAAAACGATCTCGCCAGATCTCGGCAAATTAGACTTCGACTCCGACCTTGCTCTGCCAATGCCAAATCCTCGCACTGCTCGAGCCAACTCGATCGTAAACGACTCTCTCTCCTCTTCCCCTAGCATCCCTGCCAGTGGAAGCGGAAGTGGAAGTCTCTGGAGCAGAAGCATTGCTAAGAAACGCTCGTTCACTGAACCGGGCCGTTTGGCAGCGGCGGCGGCATCAGCTGGTGAGAAAAAGTCGGACAAGAAATCAACCTTCAAGGCTCTAAAGGCCAAGCTCAGTTTGAAGGATCTGAAGAAGGAGTTTCGCAAGGACGTCCCACCGGCAAGTACGATGCCGAAAATCACTATACTCCGGGATTCTTCATCTTCAGATCCTTTTGCTGGAAAGGGGAACAATTTCGAAGTCGAGAGGCTGTATACTCCCAGACCTAGGGTGATGGAGGTGGGTTCGGAGTCGCTGTCGCGAGAGTCAAGTGTGATTCGGTTGGATGATTGTCTCAAGGATTTCAGAAAGGTGTCAGATTCTTCTGTGAGAACACCCATGAAAGATGGTATTGCGGGTGGTGTCGGTGGTGAGCGTATGTCTGAACTGGGTACTAAGTTCAGACATACCCTCATCCACAGCAACGACGCCGAAGAGGGACCTGCTTCTAACCTGCTCGATGCCGTTCTCCTGAGCGGATCGTCGCCAGCTGCCCGAACAGGAGAATACAGAAACAGCAGACTGCCCGAGGTCGTCAATACACCTCAGCGCGCTTGCAGTTACGCAGCTGAGCCGGCGTCTCCCAAAAGTGCGGCTTCCACGGTCCGCGAGAGCGAAGCTGCACGCATGTACTCTCCATCGGTGTACGAGACGGCCTTGTCTGATAGAATGTCGGATCTGCCACGTCGCGATTACGGGGTGACCAGCGTTGAGGATGTCATTTCGCTCACGCCAACCCGGGACAGTGACTCGTCCGTCAAGAAAGGTTCCGACACCCGTCTGTCGTCATTGGCGTCTCCTGCGTCGACATTCCACGCTGGTCCTGATGAATCGCCTAGCGACTATGTCCCCGTCGATAAAGCGCAGCTCATGGGTTCCACTGGTCGGGGTGGCTTCGCCCCTATGCCGCCAGACCCGGAGTATCAAAACACGGCGGCGCTGGAGGAGCAACTTGCTTCGCACGTAGAGCAGCTCCATTTCCACGTGCAACATGCGGCCAGTAAACTCGTCAAGACGTTCGAGGACAAAAACAACTGGCACATGGACCAAGTTCTTCGCCATGTGGATACGATGGTTGACCTAGCTCAGGCCATCAACAAGAAAGCGGCTGCTCAGACTGAGCTACTCAGGGAGGCGCAGACGGCCGTCGCGGATGTCAGGGCCCATATCGACACGTTGCGTCGCGAAGTGCGCGTCATCAAGTCAAAGATCATTACTGCGATCCACGAGGAGTTTGGCAAGCTCAGATACGACCTCCAAGAGGAGGGTAAGCTTGGCCCTGGCAACCCAGCATCTGAGGGCATCTTGACCCCCAGTGCTGGGCTGCAGGGCCCGTCGTTTCCTGTGTTGGTGAACCGAGACTTGAGCGAGCAGAAAGATGGGATGGACAAGATGCTGCAGAAAAAAGAAGATGCAAAGGATGATGAGAAGAAAATGAAGAAGAAATCTGAGCAAGAGAAAAAAGAAGAAAGAAAACAAGCAGCCCCGTCGACCGTGTTACGCAGTGCCAGTCTTGTGAATAGCACGTCCTCCGCTTACCTGAGCGCCAGAGACCATCAGCACCAAGTCACTGAAAAGCGTGTTGCCTGGAAAGATGATTATGCAGACTCTTCAGGATCCCCGACTCCAAAGGCATCCACCTTTCTTGATCTCCCAGACTTGCTTGTGCCTGCAATCGAACAAGCCGAAGCTCTTCTCACTCCTGCTGCACAGCCCAAGATGGAGAAACCTGCATCCAAACGCAGCTTCTTTAACCTGCGTCGTCACCGTGACAGTGACAATAACGCCAGCCGCACGCAGGAGAACAAGCACCAAGCTGGTGACAACAACAAGGCACAGGAGAACAAGAACAAACCTCAGGTTGTCGACAACACCAAGCTTACTACACCCACTTCCAACCAGGAATCATCTGTCGACCCCAGCACCATCCACCCACTCCACCGCACCCCCGAGCAGCGCAGAAACCTCATCGAGCGAGATCTCGAACGCATCCGTCTCGAAAAGCAGCAACTGGCCATGCTGACGACTCCAAATCCAACTCCTGCTCGACGTCCCGGTGTGCTCAAGCTGTCTAAATCTCACACTTCAATCAGCGCTTCAAATACTCTTACCACTCCCTCATACGATAACGGTGTCTCCTCATCACCTCCTACTCTCCACGGCTGGCCTCTCCCAGACGTCTACAAGAACCGGTTGCCAATTTTGCCATCCCGCAGCTCGAACTCGGCCTCTACCCCAGCAGGCTTTGATAACCCGTATCCGATCTTCAGACATCCCGTGCCTGCTTCTAGCTTGGGTAATCATACTCCTACCGGGTCCTCTTCTTCGCAGGGCGGTGCTGCTGCTGCTGCTGCTGCTGCTGCTGCTGCTGGTGTTGTGAGACCTCATCGTCCGGCTCCGCTTACTTTGGTTCCTCCTAATAATGCTGGGCTTGGACGGAAGAGGGAGGGGTCTGGAAGACATCGAAGTGGAACGTTGGAGAGGGTGGAGGAGTGATGAAGATTCGATGAAGGTATGATGATAGTGGAATGGCTGACTGTCTGTCAGTTTCAATTTTTGCTTGTGTTTTCTTTTTTCAATTATGAGGTGGACGATGTCATGGATTTATGACTTATGGTATCATGACGAGCGATGTTATGTTGCTTTTTCGTTGGTTTGTTGCTTGCAGTTGATTGAGCGGGTATTATGAGTTTACGATAGGATGAGGAGTCACTGGTGTTCTGAGGAATTACATATGAATTCAGGATGGGAAAACGCATGGAAACGTTTAAAAAATAGGAGTTGGCGGGGTTTCTCATTTGTTCATTTGTTTCATTTTACCGGGTATCGGATGTTCTATGGGAATGATGAACAGATAAAGATAATATGATAATGATAATGAAAAAAAGTTCGAAACGGCAAGTGAAGTAGTAGTAAGAAAAAGGTGTAAGAAAGATAAAATTGACCCGCTAATTAAACAATGACTCTATTTCCGCGTCGCAATCATTTTCTCTACATCCAGAGCGGCATCCCGAACTTGAGGACAGTAATGCTGGCGCAACAACTCTCCCTCCCAGATCGTGCCCGCGAAGACATTGGTCGCCTCAATGTCGGTAGCGTACGCATTGAACACACCGTCTCCCTTGCGCTCATCACTGTGCCACAGCGAGGAGATGCGACGTGCGTTGTGCTTGGCCACCTGGTTCATGAGCGACAGTGTCGCGAGGGCGGACTTCTCGGGCAGTTGAAGCGAAGTCGTCATCAGTCGCTTGGAGAAACTGCCTAGTCGGACAGGAGGGGGCATTCCATGTGCGCGGGATATAAGTGTAGACTGCAAGCAACGAAGGAGCAGAACCATGGGCGTCTGGAAGTTGACCTTCTTCCTGGATCGCCAGGCCGGGTTCGCTTCGGGGGAGTTGGGGTCGGGGAGGCGGAGGGATTTGTCGGGGTTGTATTCGACGTCGGGATTGATGGAGAGGTTGTAGAGAGAGCGGTAGAGATGTTTTACGAAGAAACTCAGGTCGAGGTGGAGTGTGCTGGCGGCCTTGCTGGCGTCTTGTCCTTCCAGAAGTGCGAAGGCAGTGACGGTACAAAGGAGGGCTTCGCGCTGGGCGTCGCGTGTCGTAGCTGGCTCCGCATCATCGGTTTCTTCTGTCTCGTCCTCTTCTTCCTCGGCTCGATCGGCATGGCCGATCAGGTCCTTCAGTGCTTCCAGCAAGTCACCGAAGAAGTCCTGGTTGATCAGGTGGGCGTACTTGGCAAGACCCTCGAGAACGGGGCCCATGAGCTTCGGAATGCGGAGCTTGAGGATTCGGAAGTAGACACCGAAGACGAGCTTCAATGTCTCTGCTTGATTCTTGTCTCTCTCCTCGTGGGACACCAAGGCGTCGGCCTCCTTCATATCCTTCTCGACTGCCTTGCGCTCCTTCTGGACCTTGCGTTCCCGCTTGGTGCGGAACTCACGCTTCTGCTTGGGCTTCTTACCGAATTGCGGGGTCTCCTCTTCTTCTTCGCGATCGATCCTGTCTCTTGACGCCTTGCGGGAGAATTCGGACAGCAGACGGAGGTGGAGGAAGGTATCCAGGACGGTCTCATTGATGCGGAATTCCTTCGCCTTCATCATCTTCGACAGCAGGCGGACAGCCTCGAGTGACACAACTCCATCCTCATCCCTTATAAAAACCTCTTCCATCGTCTCGCGGCATTTGACGAAATCGGCATCGACTTGTTTCCGGGCGAGGCGGTTGACGAGGATCTTCAGGAGCTCGCTACGGAAGTTGAAATGAGCCACGGAAAGGAGCAGGTTGCAGGCGCAGTTAATCGCAATGCTTTTCAAGCCGGGGTCCACCTGGGGGGCATCCTTCTTGGCTGGTTTCGTGAGCTCCACCAGCTTCTGAATGTAATGCTTGTAGTTCGAAAGAAGGGATTGTTCGAATGTCCGTAGCTTGCGCACTTCCTTGGAAATTTTCGCGGACATGTCTTCGTCGCCGAGGGGTCGGATTCGATAGCCAGGAATAACGTCCTTGTAAACTGCGGCCTGGGCGGCAAGAGCCAGTTTCTGGATCGCAACATGCTCTCCCCTCTCCACGATGTCGGCCATTGTCTTGAACAGCGGCATGTTCTCTTCCGGATCTTCGTTGATTAACATAGCAAGCCGTGCAAGTTCCTCCTTGGTCTGGATAATTTGCAGCTTCAAAGGAATCTTTGGCTTTTCTTCTTCAATCTCTTCCTCATCTTCATCGGAATCCGCATCCTCCATATCCTCGTCGTCGTCGGTACCCAAAAAGCTGTCGGATTCTTCAGCCTCCGGCTCAGGTTCCGGTTCTGCCACAGTCTGTATACCTTCCGCGGTCTTTATAGGCAATCTCGTCTGTTCCTTGTCCTTCTTGCCCAATTTGCGCGGCCGCTGCTCATAGTCTTGTTCAAGGTCCCACTCGGCGGCATTGTTGTAGAAGTCGCTGGCAGACGCACCACCAGAGGATTTGGAGCCACGTTCTTCATCTTCAGGAGGGCTCACCCGTCTCCTTTTAGTCGTACGTGCAGGAGCCATCTTGAGGTGCCTGGGGTATTTTCTGGGGTGTGATAGCGGCAAGTTGTTTGCGCGGGTTGACCGTCCGAAACTTTTTTTCTGCGGTGCCAAGACCTGGACGCTAAAGGCGGCCGCTCCACCTTGTCTAGAATTTTTGTTCCCGCGGAGCTTCGACTTACAAAGGCTGCATCGCAATCGCGTCTGGAGATCTTCCTGCGCTTTCCTGCTTGTTGATAACCTATTCAGTTTATCGCATTTGCTGCAGTGAACTGCAAGCATTTTGCAAGATGCGTCAACTCACCGAAGGTAGGTACAACCATCTCCGTCTGTTGTGATTCTCGCGCATGGATTCTTATTTCGCTTCTGTTTAGAGGAAACCCGGACTTTGTTCGAAAAGTTGGCCAACTACACTGGAAGGAGTCTTAACAACCTGATCGCACCTCCTTCTGGCTCCGAAGATGCCAACGACCGCTATGTTTTCCGTCTTCACGGCAGCAGAGTATACTACCTGAGACTTTCTCTGGCGAACCTCGCAACCAGCATTCCTCGCGCCAACCTCCTCACCCTCGGAACCTGCATCGGAAAGTTCACCAAGACCGGAAAGTTCAGAATCCAGCTTACGGCTTTGGATGTCCTCGCTCCTCATGCGCGCTACAAGGTGTGGATCAAGCAGAACGGTGTGATGCCGTTCCTCTATGGCTCCAACGTGGCCAAGGCCCACGTCGGAAGATTCAGCGAGGACTGCCCGGAGAATGCCGGTGTAATCGTTATGGATATGAATGATACGCCATTGGTAAGAAGACTTCGGCTGGATTGAGATAATCAGAGGCTGATATACGTTAGGGATTCGGTGTGACTGCCCGGTCGAGTGCTGAAACCCGGAGACTGGAGCCCACAGCCAACGTGGTGTTCCGTCAGGCAGATATTGGAGAGTACCTGAGAGAGGTAGGTTGACCAAATGTCACATCCACGGTATCAATTTGCTGACATACCCCTAGGAAGATACTCTGTTTACGACCTAAGCCAAAGCCTTGCATACGCGGGATCGAACATGGGAGATATATACTAGATACCTGGGCATTCTCGCAGGAGTTCTGGAGTCGTCTGTCTGTACATTTAGAAAAGTGTTTCTCAATTCACCTTATCCATCTATTATCTCAAGTGTTTCATGTGACCTTGGCTCTGCTAGACACTCGTAGCTTCATTAAAGTAGTCTATAGCGTGGCAGACATTTCTAGGTCCCTTAGAATATCGAGTAGCAAGCCAATCCCTTCGAATGGCAGGAGTAAGTGGTGGTGGTGAGAGATGCGACCTGAAGCTGGCAGGATGTTAGATGCGGGGCACGTGCACGGGCACCTCTCGCTCAGCGAGCTCGATTCGGAGATGCGAAGTTTCCCCATCCAGTCATTCCAGCAGCCGGATTAACATCACATCTGTAAACTCCTCACCTTGTAGCTAGTGTGTTCACGGCTATCAACCTTTTGCAATCTTCACTTTCTCGTTGCCATCCTGACGAACCCCTACACCCCCTCCATCAGTCAGGATCTTCCCCGCAGGCCACTGCCTGCCTCACCCCACCATGCCGCCTTACTCAACAGCTCAAAAGCAATGTATAATGCAATTCGTGAACCTCACCCAAGCAAAGGATGCAGTAGCCGCAAAGGTACATATTGTCTCATTGCTTCTTTTGCTTCTCCTTCCGCAGATGCCATATCGTCCAACCAGTCTTATCTGCGCTCATCACGTGTTCCTCCATGACTGACTTCTCGCATGCATATAGTTCTTGAAAGCAGCTCGCTGGAATGTGGAGCAAGCTCTTGATGCGTGAGTATAGAATTTTTTTGTGTTCTATTCTCTCTCTTTACATCTTGCTATGCTATTGCGTTTCCACTCTTGCGGTCGCGGTTCAAGGGACCGATCATCTTATACCTCGCTTGGTCATTTCAATACGTTAGGCCTGGCGACGTTTCATCTGTCTGTATCCCTCGTCCAGCGGGACTGAATCAAGGTACTGCTAGGTGTTGGTGCAAAGCCATCCTAAAAACACCTCATTGTCCACACATGAACGCATGCCGTCAGGCGGAGACGGCCGAAGTCGTAAATCTGACGCTGTCAGATGTCACGCTGTCGCATGCGATGTGCAGTAAATCGACTGTCAATCAAGTTTCACTCACCTCAGAATGTTTTACCTGCGGCAGCTTCAGACAAGAGACGTCAACAAGCGTGCAGTATGTCTGATATCAAATGTCGAAATCGACGTCTTCCATTCAGATTTTCTCGCACTTTACCTGGAATTCGTGCATTAAAGAAGGCTGCACTGAGGTCTATTTCCCAATTATTTTAATCATACAAGTACCTCTCTCTTCGCGGAATGCCTACCTCAAGACCGAAGAAGAACGGGACATCCTGCTACAATTGAGACCAGCCCAGCCTGCGTATTGAAATCCAAGCATGCATTAGAAATCATCCACACTTGGCATTCTTATATCCTCTGCTTCATACACTCACCAACCATGAGATTCAACCAACTGATCTCTAACAGTCGCTAATATCAACCTCACCTCCAGATACTTCCAAAGCTCCTCCGGTGCCGGCGGTAGCACATCCTCATTGAGCAAGATCTTCGACAGTTATAGAGGTTCGCGCACCCTCCCACCACCATGAAATCTTAAAACTAACGTCCACCAGATGCCCCAGAAGACAACCCCGACGGGATCGGCATCGAAGGAGCCATGAAATACCTCGGGGACATCAAAGTCGGCCTCGACGAAGTGGCATGCCTAGGGATTGCCGAGCTACTCAAATCCCCCTCAATGGGCGAATTCACCCGCGAAGGCTTTATCAACGGCTGGAGAATAACTGGGTAAATACCCTACTTCCTCTCGCCATCCCACCCCCACCTACATACAATACAAGCTAATATATGGATATAGATCCGACTCCCTCGACAAAATGATCGCCCACGCCGCCGACATGCGCGCGCGCATCCCCATCCAACCGGACCTCTTCCGTCGCGTCTACCGCTTCACCTTCCCCCTATGCCGCATGCAAGGCCAGCGGAATCTGCAGTTCGAGATCGCGGCGGAGCAATGGCGCCTGTTCTTCACGCCGCAGAATGGCGGGGTGCAGTGGAACACGAGCAAGACTCCGTGGTTGGATTGGTGGATTGAGTTCCTGGAGGAGAGGGGGAAGAGGCCCGTGAATAAGGATCTGTGGGAGCAGGTGGAGGTGTTTATGCGGAAGACGCTGGAGGATGAGAACTTTGGGTGGTGGAGTGCGGATGGGGCATGGCCCGGGGCGTTGGATGATTTTGTGGAGTGGGTGCAGAAGAAGAGGGGGAAGGAAGCGGGGGAAGATATGGAGGTTGAGTAGCGGATGTTTTCTTTATTATTCTCGATATTTGAATCAATACGTTGTCTACATGTGGTCAGGTAGATGAATGGATGGGGTTATAATATTACTATTACTGGTGTAGTGGTGGTAAGGGATGGTGTAGGGAATCTTTAAATCTTGGTATTTTGTTATAGGTATGAAAACTATGGCGACAGTGATAGACAGAAGAGGTATGCAGCATGGTGGTGTCGCCAAGGAGAAGAGAATAGAAATCGAAAACATATTCATCATAACAGGGGCAGGGCAAACATATCTTCATCTCGACGCCAGAGCTCTATTATCAGAGGTATACCCGGGTCAGATTAGGATGTCATGGGGGTAATGAAATGGATGACAGGAGAGGTGTGGACATTCCGATAAGGTGGCTGGGCTGAGGCAGCCGTTCGATCCGGCAGTTCCTCGGTTTCGGGAGGACATACCCGATCGAACAAACTGCTCTAACCGACCATATCGGGAAGTCCACACTAACCAGTCGGTAGTCATAAGCTAGGTACAGTATATTTACATCGTTTACCGGTAGTCGCCCTTGTCGTACTCGCTACCGGGTCCACGGCGTTGGTCGTAGCGCTGTCGTGCTAGGTTAGCGACTGGTCGCGTCGGCGGGATCGTCACGTAGTTGATTTACCTTGCGGAGAGCCTCAAGACGCTTCTTCTTGGTGTGCGTGTTGACGTAGGTTCCAATGACGAACCCGACAATGTTGAAGAAAGGCACCCAGGTGTGCTCGGGGAGGAACTTCTGGGCAAAGGCCAGCGCAATGGGCGAGGTGACCCAGCTGACCTTCATGACGGGCATGAAACCGGCCCGCACGGTAGCGCGGACCTGGTGGAAGGTGCGCGCGCCCGCGATAACGGCCATGCAGCACAGGTACACGGCGTTTTGGATGGGGGAGACCTGCGTCGCGTCAGCATTCCAGCCGCACGTCAGAAGGGGAGTGTCAGATCGAACATACCAACAAGTTGCTGGCGAGAATTTGCAGGATCTTGGCCTTGATGCTAGTCCGGCCAGCGAAGACCCGCTGCAGAATTCCGATGAGAAAGTGGCCCAGCGGGGCGCTGATGAACATTCCGTAGAGGGCCATTTTGGGGACGCGGGCGCTGAAGTAGTGACCGTGCTTGCTGACATCATGGGCGATCCACGAGGCCAGGATTTCTTGCAGACTGGACAGGACACCGGAGGTCAACATCTTAGTGCGCAGGGGGTTGGACTGCAGTTGGCGGAGGTAGAGCTATAACGGACGCGCATTGTCTCAATCAGTGGACTGCAAAACACGCATTCGGGGTGTGATTACACAGGCGCAAAACCTACAGCGAGATAGCCATCGCCAGTCAACCGGTTTCCAACCTTGTGCACCAATTCCTTTGTGTCCTCCCGTATCGAGGTGACGGCCTCATCCTGGAACTTGGCAGACATTTTTGCTGATATGGTGGGTGTGTTTGATGGTGTGGGTGAGGCTGAAAGTGAGGAAAGAGAAGAAAGATTAAGCGCGCGCGATATGGTCAATTAGAAGGACGGGAGCCAGAAGACGATAAAGTCAGGAAGGACGGCAGCTACGGATATTACGGGACACGGTCAGCCAAGCCAGACAAGGAGTGGGGTGGGAACCACAATGGAGATTTGGTGGAGATGGAGAACGAAAGGGAAAGGATTGGAGTGGGTTGGGGGAAGAAGGTAGGACAGACAGACAACAGACAGAACAGAGGTGAGATTTGAGATTAGGTGGAAAACATGGGGTTGGCGACGGAAGATGCGCTGTCCCGCATAGAACGGCAGGGAAAAGGAGGACCAGGGGGGGGAAAGAGAGGGAGGATGATTGTTGGCTGGTGGATGATTTGTTGATGGGCAGCAACAGCACCCGCCAGCCAAAACAGCTAACTGAACTTAACGAGGCTAAGGAACGAACGGGAACGAGTCAAGGGAAAGGAAGCAAAGGAGGAGGCTGGTTTGTTCGGGAAGATGAGCCAAAGCTTACCGAGGTCGGAAGAGTTCCTGGGCGAGTTGAATGAGATGCAGCAAAACAGTATGGGGAAGGTCAACGCGGATAAGAAACCGTGAGACCCAGTCAAGTCAATCCACGGATCAATTCAATGGGAGGGACCAACAGCTGCCCTAAGCTGACAGTAGTACTAGTAGTCTAGGAGTAAGTAGTTCCAACTTCACCGAACACAGCCAGTCAAGTCAATTAAGACTAGTTAGTGAGTAGATAGAAGCAGTGACTGGCTACTGAGCTGTTGGGAATGTGGAGGAACAGGGAGTGCAGTCAATAATAAAAACAATAATAATTTCACTGTCGGTCATTCCATCGGCAAATGGCGAACCTCGCCGCTTTAATACCCGTGCCTCGGGCTGCCCGCCTTTCGGTCACCTCCGACATGCGGGCAAGCATTAATCTTAATTGTCCCATGTCCACCTCCCGATGCCTAGCAATATCTGTCATTAATTTCTGCACTTTGCAGGCATCATCTGTATTGGGATATTATATATATGGTACTAGGCTCATTATGATCCTTTTCCAGGCTTATCTCACAAAACCGGTATTTCAAGATGACCTATTTCCTAAAGAGGAAAGGGACCAGCCCAAAAGGTGCACGCCGAGTGCAGCCTGGAACAGAAAATAACGGAGCTTGTATCCAGAGTATCACTCATCCTGGGTATTTTTCTGATTCTATATCTGCTATGCACATTTCCTATCCACTAACAACTGCACAGGTAGAAGAATGTTGCTCATATAATGCTGCCCTTGTAGAAATGAATGCTTCATCACGGCCCTAGGCCTTGCCATTACTGCACTCCCAATCTATAGGCTATGTGCATGCCAATCTGGCGTTCACGATGCTCCTGTTACAGCGCTGGCAAGCACTTCATTATGAATGCTCGTTTGAAGCGTTTGAATGCCGAGACCATGGACCCGGTCAGTGGTGAAGAGGACTGACACGTCCACGTCTATCACAATGTCTCAACAAACACTCAACCGTGTTTCCTTTCCTCACAGGAAGCCTCTCCATCATCGGAATTCATCCTTGGGGTCTTCATTTCCATCGTTGTGATAGACCTGGACATCTGATCTACTTAAGGACCATGTCTTCTGATACTCCTGTGGACGAGGGACGTGGAAGCCCATCCGAAAGGTCAGACTCACCACCCTCTCAGCTAGTCTTCCTTCCACCCCCCAATAGCGTGCCTTCCTCCGTGAGATGGGATAAGCATCCTACTTTCGAACCGGTTGTTGATCCGTTTTTCAACCTTGTGGCTCGTCGAGAGGACGGCAGACCCCGTCTCTTCCCTCCGTTTTCGGGGTGGAATGATGACGAACCTAGAACTTGCGGTGACCCCTATTGCAAACACGATGTCGTTGTCCGTGAGTATGCACTTGACAAGCACGAGACATGCGAGTCCTGCGGTCTGGTTCCGGCGTTCGGCTGGTTCTATCGCTGTGGTGTAGACATCACCGGCTTCTCTCACCGCATGGGTCCAGGCCAAACCCCGGTTCTCAGTCCTTGGATATCCGACGCTATCACGGCTGGTCATTACACAGGAATACAGAAGAATATTCTAATGTGGCAGAAAACCAGAGTCCTGCAGACAGTTGCCGCGGAACACACCGAACACCTTGTTGCTTTCCCTGTAACAGAAGTCATCTATGGCATAGGGGATGACGATGACGACGAAAATCCTCACGTGGATTTCGTTGAAGACGTCTCTCATGCAGATTCAGACCAGTTTGCCGAAGACCGCCCCCTGATCCAATCGTCAGTCTATCCTCCTTGCAGCCATCGCGCATGCCATAACTGTGCACCTTATCTCCAAGAAAGAGCCTGGCTCAGCATTGACGAGGTATGCAGAGACACGACTGTCAGAGCTCCCAGCCAGTGGGATTTGCGTGACCGCAGTATCTCCGATGCAAACGTTGTCAGGAACTTGGGACTCCGACGTTTCTCACCATCACGTCCCGGAGCTGAACCAAGCACATCGCTCACTGAGGACAGTAAAACACCATCGGCTCTGTTGAAGAAGCTTGTGGATAAAGCATCCAAGAGTTCCGGTTCGTCTAAACCTACCAAACCGACCACCAATGTTCTTCCGGCACTTACTGCCCAAATTGCTGGGTCCGTTGCTGGGTGTTTTACCAGCGCTCCTCCTACCGCATCAAGTCTTGCTCGGCCTATCGAATCATTCGCTGCTCCATCTACTCAGCCGTCTGCTGCACCACTCACCGCGCCCCCTCCGCCTCTTCATCTTGAAATTCCCGAGTGGCTCATGGCAGGTGCCAGTTCTTCTACCTCACGCTCCACAAACTCAGACACTAGGAACTCGCAAGCAAGGTCATCGCAGGCAGGGTCGTCGCGAGCAGGTCCGTCTGGAACGTCTCGACGGACCCCTGCTATCTCACCGCAGTCAGTGAGTGCCCAAGGCGCGTGGCACAGTATTAACAAACATCCTCGCCGCCCGAATCTCAGTGTTGGTCGCCCGCGTACGATCGTTAGAGTGCCGGCAACCGTGAATGAAGAATATGAGCAAGATTATTGGTCTGGAGGAGATCATGAAGATGATGATGATTACGACGAGGAGGACGAGGACGATGAGTCGGGTGGTTGTCTCCTCGATCTCGCTTCCCGTGCAGAGGAGGACAGGGAACACCGTTCCTGAAGTAACGATCGACAAAGAATACGAGCGTCCAAAAAGCAACGAAATATTATTGGCATACAGCCAGAAGGGTATTCTGCTGTGGTGACGGCAATCAAGTTGCTATTACGAATGGCTCCGATCTTCGCGGGATGCGCACGGAATCTTAGTTCCTGCGTGAACACTACTTTGCCATAATGTGGGGGTATGAAAATTTCCTTTTCATGTAATCTCTAGTATGCCTGATCAGAATATGCCGACAGGTCAATGATCACAGCAAATTCTCAGTACTAATCACTCATATCATAAAAGTCATAGAAATGAAACCCCCCAGTTTGTCATTATCTAAGTGTTGGTAATTAAGCATCAGAAGCAGTCTAGTATCTAATCACCATCTAATCTGTAAAACCCACCGTCGGCATCCCCAACCGCGGCAGGTCCATCCACCAAGGACCCATTCCGAGCCAATTCCGAACCTCGGCACCGCGCCAAGCGCAGCTGCTGGTCAGATGCTTGAATGACGATCACGCTCGCTCTCTTTCTCCATGATAAAGTCCCCGAACTCCCCGGTGTCCGCAATACTATCCAGCAATGTCGACATAATACCACCGAGAAAACGACCATGGCCGACCCTGAACCCTCCCCTACACCCGCTGCTGCTGCACATGTCGCGGACCATGAAAAACACAGTGAGGGGAACCCGGTGAACAGTCCTGCGGGGGACTCAACATCACCGCCGGTATCGTCAATAACCGGCGCTCGACGCCGCCAGCTGCTGGCAGCTCTCAAGTCAACAGACCGTACAGTCGACCGGTTCGATAGGTGAGCGCTGCTTCCTCCTCGCAACATTCTCCTACCCTCCATAACCCAACTACCACCCCAATCCCGAGAGCCATGCACATACATCCCACTAACTCCGACACCCCCACCACCAAACAGACTCATATCCACAGCCGCCGGCCAGGAACGAGTTCTCGCAGTAACAGGCTACCTCGCACACACCCTACACCACATCCTCTCCTCCGCACCATGGATCGCCTTCCAAGCGCGTCTCAGCCTGCTCGCCCGTCTACGAAACAAGTCCACATCACCAAGCCCTAAACCCACCCCATCCTCCTCATCATCGCGCCTCCTCGCCCTCTCCTCCCTCATGTCCGAAACACGCTTCACCCTGCGCCTCCTCGGTCTTTTCCCCCTCTGGACATGGGGGTCGCAGACGCTGAAACACCCGCCCGCGGACAAACCCCTCTACATCCTGACTCTCCTGCAGGTCTTCGTCAACGTCATCTACCAGGCGCTCGAGAACGTGGGGTATCTTGCGCAGAAGGGGATCGTGTCGAAGAAGTTTGTTGATCGCTGGGGTGGGATCGATAAGTGGTATATTTGGAGTACGAGGGCATGGTTCGGGCATATTTTCTTTCAGTTTTTTGTGCTCTGGAGGGGGACGGTGCTTAGGAGGAGGAAGATGAAAGAGGAGGCCGGGGTTGAGGGTGTCGGGAAGGAGGAGAAGAGGGAGGCGCTGAGGAAGGAGATTCGCGCGTGGAGGAAGAGTCTCGTTAATAACGTTTGTTGGGCACCCTTGTGTCTTCACTGGTGCTTTGAGAAGGGGATTGGGTTCCCGGAGCATTTGACCGGGTTGGTTAGTTTTATGGCGGGGGCTTGGGACGTTTGGGATACTTGGGTGGCTACGGGGTTGTCGTAGGGAGGGATTACAGATAGATGTGGGTTTCTTCATATTTTGTTGAGCGATTAAGCATATGGTTACTTACTTGGATGTCATACTATAGATATAGATTGTGATGGAGAAGGCGGATGGTTCTACTAGCTTGCTGTGCTAGGGAAGATCTCATCTATCCATGTAACACATATCCAAATATTAACCAAGCCAACACCCGAAGCAAACCATAGTGGTCGTACAAATAGAAAGTCTAGACCCATCCAACTAACCAAACGCCCAATAAACAAGCCTAGAACGTCTACTCCTTTGATCCAATGCTCCCCAGCAAAGCAAGACATACCCCTAAACACCCGATGCCGACGTCCTCGCCAAATCCATCGTCGACGCGCGCTGAGCCGCACACATATTCCGATATAACTGGCTACAAACAAGTCCATCTATCGGCCAGGTATACATACCCGGATCTGTCGTCGGAAGCTCATTCATTGCCTCGTCCGCCTTCTCCTGGTTCCAGACGAACGCTCCCGCATCGACAATCCTCACACTGCGAATTTCATAACCCTCGAAGGAGTCAAGCTGGGAGATATATGCCTGCACATCTACCAGTCTCATAAGCCCGCTCTCGTATTCGTAGACTTTGTTGCGCTGCTCTTCATTCAGTCCGAGTATGAGCATCCCTTCGACTCGGTGCTGTGGATCCGATGAGGGCAGCATGACGGGTGTGCTATCAGGGCCGAATTGGTAGAGCTTGAAGCCGTACACGGTTGCGCTCATCATGTGTCTGGCGATGTCCGTTGTCTGGGGCACGTCCAGGAAGTACTTAAGCACTGTGGGGAGCATGAGGACTCCGTAGACGAAGCGGGCTGCGCATCCCGGCTTCTCGACCAGGTGGTTTACCTCGTCGTCTGTTAAGGTGTTGCTTCGTGCTTCCAGGAAATCTGAGGGGTAATGTGCCTTATTGTCCATGACTTAAAGATATAGGGGGGGGTCAAGCTGGTGAGTTGAGGCAAGCAAACGATCTGTAGTAGTAGTATCAATGACACCCTGATAGAGAGAGTCTCGTGTTGCGGGAAATGTCTCACTGTGATGAACGATCACTCATGAGGGGAATTGGCCCAAAAAGAATGAGAATGGATAAGTGATGAGAATGTAGCTATACAAGGCCGTTAACAGATTCTATATACTGATGGCCATGTTCGACAGGCTGTTGCTGTGACTGTGAATACCCATTTACTCGTCGAGTAATCAGGACTCACCGAGCTGTTGCCCTGGCGTTAAAGACATAGCCCTGTGAGCACATAGTACCGTATATAATAGCAGTATTCTGGTGGTCTCTCGCCAACCGGGTGAGATGCAGGTTCACACGGCTGTGGTCAGTTCGATGGCACATGTATACCCTTGTCTGCCGAATAGGGAAGTCCCGTTCATAGGCAGCAGGTTGCCGGCAAGGCAGTCGTCGTCCACCATAAGGCTATTGTCCTGACAGTGCCTTGCGCATGGTGATGTAGCGCCGGAGCCAGCCTGGGCCAAACCAGGCTGACTGATGCCATGCCCTGGTGGCTGTCATAGAAGCACTCTGCGCATGCATGCAGGGAGGACGGCTGCCTCAGGCACAAGGTACAGATATAGTGTTACCGGGCGGTGCAATGCACACGCATATCCCCGACAGTCACAGCAGAGTGAGGGGGGCACAGTGACAGTGACTCATTTTGTGCAAAGAATTGCGGCTTATAAAGCAACGATGGAGTAGCAACACCATCGACCCCAGATAAATACTAGTTAGCTGTAGTAGTTAGTGGTAGTTTCAGTTGGGGGACGATCAAGAGTGGATACTACCGGCTTCCATACGCTTCTCTCTCCTCCCCAGGCGGTGGCGGCAACCGGGTTTGGTGGCTCGTGAATCTGCAACAGCTTAAGTCATCAAGCCCCGGTAGGGCCTGGCACTATCGTCACCTCTTAACTGGAGCTCTCTCTCTGCCATCCTCCGATCTCACTTCCAACTCCCTCCCCCTCTGCCATCCCATCTCATCCTTCCAATTTACTCCCCTCCCTCCGGCATCTCTTTCGGTCTGGTGGGCTTTGTATCTCTGTTTCGTTTTTTCATTCCCCTTCATTTGCCTCTTTGTCCCTGTTGCCGAGCTTCACCAAATCCGGTACAGCGACAGTCCTTGATACGTACCCAAGTGTCTACGTTGCTTTACGCGCCTTATCCAAATCTCCCTCAAGATGAGCTCAGAACCCGATCACACCCACGACAAGAAGAGGGTGAACCTCCAGTATGTGATGGAACTTCCTCTGGCATCCACTTCTCCATCGTTCCAAGAAGCTAACCTCATCGCACAGTGACGCCTCCGGCGCCGACAAGAAAGAGGTAAAGACTTTTGCCTGCACAACGGGAAGGGACCTTGATGGCGAATACTGACAACCACCGCGAAATAGGAACTCGACACCTCGACGGCTATCTTGAAGAAGAAGAAGAAGCCTAACTCCCTCATGTAAGCTAGTTCTGGCCTTGGTGCGGGGATACTGGTTGGGTACTGACTGTCTGGGTACTAGTGTCACTGATGCCGTCAACGATGACAACTCCGTTATCGCCCTCTCCAACAACACAATGGACACCCTCCAGCTGTTCCGGGGTGACACCGTCCTCGTCAAGGGCAAGAAGCGCAAGGACACCGTTTTGATTGTTTTGGCCGATGATGATCTTGATGATGGAAGCGCTCGCATCAACCGTGTTGTGAGACACAACCTCCGTGTCAAGCACGGCGATATCATCACCGTCCACCCTTGCCCCGACATCAAATACGTGAGTTCGACTACTCTCCAGCGTTATCCAGGCGAGTTCTTACTAACCTCGCTTGTTATCACCTACAGGCCAAGCGTATTGCCGTTCTTCCCATCGCCGACACCGTTGAGGGCCTGACTGGCTCCCTCTTCGATGTTTACCTCGCCCCCTACTTCCGCGAAGCCTACAGACCCGTGAGACAGGGAGACCTGTTCACAGTAAGAGGTGGTATGAGACAAGTGGAATTCAAGGTTGTTGAGGTGGACCCCCCAGAGTATGGTATTGTGGCTCAAGATACCATCATCCACTGCGAGGGTGAGCCGATCCAGCGCGAGGATGAGGAGGGCAACCTCAACGAGGTCGGTTACGACGACATCGGTGGCTGCAGGAAGCAGATGGCACAGATCCGTGAATTGGTCGAGCTGCCCCTTCGCCACCCTCAGCTCTTCAAGTCCATCGGTATCAAGCCTCCTCGTGGTATCCTCATGTACGGTCCTCCGGGTACCGGTAAGACTCTGATGGCTCGTGCCGTGGCCAACGAGACCGGCGCTTTCTTCTTCTTGATCAACGGTCCCGAGATCATGTCCAAGATGGCTGGTGAATCCGAGTCCAACCTGCGCAAGGCCTTCGAGGAAGCCGAGAAGAACTCCCCTGCCATCATCTTCATTGATGAGATCGATTCCATCGCCCCCAAGCGTGAGAAGACCAACGGTGAAGTCGAGCGCCGTGTCGTCTCTCAGCTTCTGACCCTGATGGACGGTATGAAGGCCCGCTCCAACGTTGTTGTCATGGCCGCCACCAACCGCCCCAACTCCATCGACCCCGCCCTCCGCCGTTTCGGTCGTTTCGATCGTGAGGTCGACATCGGTATCCCCGACCCCACTGGCCGTCTGGAGATCCTCTCGATCCACACCAAGAACATGAAGCTGGGTGATGATGTCGACTTGGAGACCATTGCCGCCGAGACCCACGGTTACGTCGGTTCCGATCTTGCCTCTCTGTGCTCCGAGGCCGCCATGCAGCAGATCCGTGAGAAGATGGATCTGATTGACCTCGACGAGGACACCATTGACGCTGAGGTCCTTGACTCTCTTGGTGTTACCATGGAGAACTTCCGTTACGCCCTTGGTGTCTCCAACCCCTCCGCTCTGCGCGAGGTTGCCGTTGTCGAGGTGCCCAACGTCCGTTGGGAGGACATTGGTGGTCTGGAGGAGGTCAAGCGCGAGCTCATCGAGAGCGTCCAGTACCCTGTCGACCACCCCGAGAAGTTCCAGAAGTTTGGTCTTTCGCCTTCCCGCGGTGTTTTGTTCTATGGCCCTCCCGGTACTGGTAAAACCATGCTTGCCAAGGCCGTGGCCAACGAATGTGCTGCCAACTTCATCTCGGTCAAGGGTCCTGAGCTGCTGAGCATGTGGTTCGGTGAGTCCGAGAGCAACATCCGTGATATCTTCGACAAGGCTCGCGCTGCTGCTCCTTGCGTTGTTTTCCTGGATGAGTTGGATTCCATCGCGAAGTCTCGTGGTGGCTCTGTCGGTGATGCCGGCGGTGCCTCTGACCGTGTCGTCAACCAGCTCCTGACCGGTAAGTTTGTTGCCTATATTATACATGGGTAGTTACTAATTTCCAAACAGAGATGGACGGTATGACCTCCAAGAAGAACGTCTTCGTCATCGGTGCCACGAACAGACCCGAGCAGCTCGATGCCGCTCTGGTCCGTCCTGGTCGTCTTGACACCCTGGTCTACGTTCCTCTGCCGGACCAGGCCTCTCGTGAGAGCATTCTCAAAGCCCAGCTCCGCAAGACCCCTATTGCTGGCGATATCGACCTTTCCTTCATTGCCAGCAAGACCCACGGATTCTCCGGTGCTGATCTTGGCTTCGTCACTCAGCGTGCTGTCAAGCTTGCCATCAAGCAGTCCATCGGCGCTGACATCGAACGCCAGAAGCAGCGTGAGGCTCAGGGCGAGGATGTCAAGATGGAGGACGAGGAGGTTGAGGAGGAGGACCCGGTGCCGGAGCTTACCCGGGCACACTTCGAGGAGGCGATGAAGTCGGCCAGACGCTCCGTCAGCGACGTGGAGATTCGCCGGTACGAGGCGTTTGCTCAGAGCTTGAAGAACTCGGGCGGCAGCAGCTTCTTCCGCTTCCCGTCGGCGGGTGAGGTGACGGACAACAACACGTTCGGTGAAGCCGGCAATGACGACAGCCTCTATGACTAGACTGGTTGCATGTTTCCAAGTTAGTTATCCATCTGCACTACTACTACTTAGAAACAGCGGGTTTTGAGGCCGGGATATAGCCCCGGTTCGAATTCGTATTGGGTTACCGTTTCTTTTTCCTTTTATCCTTTTCCTTTCACGTTCTAAGATTGCGAATATCTGTCTCGCATACTGAGTGCCATAATATAAGCTTAAAGAGTAAATGAATTGCACGTCTTGGTAGACACCCCCACTGTTGTACAAAATAACGAGGCATGTATGTATGCCCATGCTGGTATCAGGATATTGCAACGCCATCCGTAATAAACCATAAAGTAACGCCGTAAAGCAATAAGCCAGGGAATATAGCCAGGAAAAACTGCCTGACAAGGACCAAACACCATACCAACACGCCACAAAACAAACCAACCCCAACAAACAACCACACAGTATAACAACAGACACCACATATTATTTAACCTTACTCCCCGACTTCGACTCCTTCTTCACCTTCTTCATCGGACTCGCCGTATCCCCTCCTCCGTCCTTACTATTCTTTGACCCTTTCCCTCCCCCACCACTCCCACCCTCCTCCTTATGCCCATTCTCAAGATCCCCCAGAATATCCCCCCCATCCTCCGCAACCACCACCTCCCTTAACACCTCCTTCAACGCCCTAACCCCCTGCTCCACCACGGACGACGGAATCCTCACATCAAACGATTCCAGATCCCCAATGCCGCTGCCGTCCTCTTCGCCACTATTCCCATTGCTTTGTTTCGCTTTATTGGCCTCCGCTAGGACCGGATGCTTCCTCCCCTCCGCGGACGCTACTACCGCCTCGAACACCTCGTCGAACCGCTCGCATCGCCCGCCGCGGAGGAGTTCTTGAGCCAGTTTGCGGATGCGTTCTGTCCACCCGAGGCGCTGGAGAGAGCTGAGGAGCGTGGCGTGCAGGTCTTCGAGCGCCGGAGTGCTGGTTAGGTGTTGTAGGAGGTCGGATTCGAGGTCGGATGAAGATGGGGAGGTTGAGGCGGGTTGGTTGGGTGAGGAGGAGGGCATTGTTGGTTTGGAGGGTTGGGGTCGGTTGAGGTGCTGTAAGTGGTTAAGTCGAGGTGACGATAGGTGGGCGCGGCGCGAAGTGGGATGAGAGTGGTGTAGCGCTTGCGTTGTATAGGCGGTTAGGAGAGGTCCGGACCAAGACGTAGAATTGCCTGAGCTAGCGCAATAGGTATCAAAGTATATATATACACCCAAGTCGACGGTGGCGTGCGACTTGCTCGTGGAACGAGATACAATATCTGCGATCGCGATCGGTTAGCGGGTACGGTTCTGGAAAAGATTGCGCGGACTGGAGTAGCTTTGATGGTTCTAAAGGGGGAGTAATTTTCTTGTCTGCACCTTACCTGTCTGGTTCACGATGTGATAGGGAGCGTCGGAGTAGGTGAAAAGCAGAAAAGAAGGGAGGGGGTTGAGGAGAACTTGGGGGCGAGAATAATCCTAGTCCGGGGAAAGGCGAGCCTTGCGGTGGTCGGAGGTCAGCGCAGGAACCGCCGATAAGATGAGTTGCCGCATTTGATTAGCGTCAATCTATATAGTAATGACGATAATATGTCTCCCCTTCATAAACATGGTCAGCTTTCGTGGCTAATTTCCATAATGTGCTCTAGGATTTGGATATTGGTAGGATTGTATAACTGGAAAGCAAATGATTCGGTGCTTCGCTCACGGCGAAGCTGTTCAGCTGCTACAACACATGACCGCTAGGAGCTCGGCTTCTATGTGCGCAATTCTTGCAACTAACGGATCAAATACCGCCCACAAGTGAGCCATCTTCGCTGTGTCCATTCATGATGAGCAACAATGATGACCCCGGGCTGATCGGACTTGGTCGAGAAGGATGCGTGATGCGCTTTGGAATATTGCTGTCAAACGGCTAATATATAGCCTCTGCCAGAGGATGCCTCCTAGGCGACAACCATCAACCACGAGCAAACGAATGAGCTAAACAAGCAATCACTAAAGCACAAGGGACATGTGTATAGCCAGCTTGGGTATGTCTTAGGCATTATAAAGCCGTATTAGGTCTCTGACACCGAGATTCGAATGCTATATCTACGCCGAGCTTCACTCAGCCGCTATCTACCGTACCCATTATGATAGTGTGGACAACATTCGACAATTACAATGGCTCCAAGGAGGCTACACGTATCATTCGCCGACTACACGAGCAGCGTGTACTGGTTGCCGATATTGCGACACGGATTTTCTACTTGAGGAGGATCTCTCCCTCCAGATACGCGATTTTATCGAGTCTACAACCGTCGCGGACGATGGGGACATGACCAACTTCGTATCTAAAGACTTCGTTTCAGTCAAGCCCAACATTGCGCGCTTTGGATCGATGACGTACGAGGTTGTCTCCTGGAAAACAACTCGAGTTCTACGTTATACCCGACATCGAGGCCGACCTAGATGATGATTCAGAGTCCAAGACATATAAAACCTGGCCAACCGCTGACAAACTCCCAGACACGAACCACCTGTTCTTAGGAGATATCATCAAGAGATGCTGGGCCAGTGACGGGTTTCTCACGATGCAGGAAGTTTGCCACGCCTTGAATAATTCCGGTCAAAAGCCAACGATCTTACGGAAGGTTAGCCGCCTGGGGTCGCATCGCATCGCATCACACAGTACTACTACTGCAGCTCCTCCGGTTGGCGTTAGGCTATAGGCGTAGATAGGCGCGCGCGAGAGAACGCGGGGCATATTCTGAACAAGGCTTTTCCAGGGTATGTCCGATATAAATAGCATCCAACGGCGGTTGGCGCATCGAATGGACTGACCAGAATGCAATCATTGCGCCGGGGTGGGTATGGGTATACATATACATATTATACCATACTTACGTAGACATACATGGGCTCCACTGGGCCTCGAGGTGCCAATAATCACCTCCCATGCTGCAAGTAAACAACAAGGAGGAATCAATGCTGTTCCAGATGGCTGGCACACCCACATGTTCGTGTAAGGTTTGCTGCGTTGCCAGGGATTGAGGGTGTCACAACCGGATTGGAAAAAAGACACGATCGCGGGATGGCTGGTTCTTAGCTTTGCAAGGGAGGGATGCTGATAAGATGTACTCGGTAAGGCAGTTATCGTCCGTCCTTCCGTAGTCCTCATGCAGCGTGTGTGTACATGCAGGAAGGACCAGATCCGGGCGCTTGCTTCCTTGATTCATGTGGACAGCGCACGGTGAGGGGGTAAGGAATATAGCACGGTGCTGACTGAAGGAGAATCTGCTTTTTTTTTTTTTTTTTTTTTTTTTTTTTTTTTTTTTTTTTTTTTTTTCATGCGTGCGAAATTACGCTGTTACTATGGATCGGATATTTTTGACCCCGGTTGATGTGATCGGCGTGGCCGATAGCAAAGCTCCTGAGAGATGGTGAGTGTTGAAATGGTAGACTATGTGTGTGTTATACCGCCTCAATAGCGGCGGCTCAATAGTAGAACACAGGCGTGCTGTGTTGCCCAGGTTGCTCCACAGTAAACCCGTTCGCTTGAAATATTCCTAGATGCAACGGATGTAATTCGGTGGTCAAGACTAGAGACTCGGCCGTTTTCTGCAGCGCAGGACTAAGTGCCATTGACTCCTATACTTCCTACGTAGGACCCTCGTTGAATATACGTAAGCTCTGTCATCTACTACTGCTTTGTACTAGCTAGGTGGGGGATATCGATGGTGCAAATAGACTTTCTACGGAGAGTCAGGCACACGGAGACAAAGCCCTTCGGCGATAGTATCCGAGGAAAGTTAAATATAGAACCGCGGCCATCCAAGCTCGAGTGGATTGGAGGTTTAAAAAAAATGCTAGAAAAAAGGGGCAAGGGGAGGAAGATGATGGAGACGAGTGGAAAAGAGATTTTCTGATGGAGCCATGGATGTCCTTGCATGGACAATCATCGACAGTTCAGCGTCGAGATGGGGAACGAATGGCACGATGACAGCGGAGGATTCGGACCCAGAGAGCATCCGAAAACGTCGAGGCTCCGGCACTATTGAATTTTGACAGCGCCTGGCTTGAATAATAGTGGGAATAACCAACCCCCCTCCGTCCACTGGCCGTTAAGCCTGCCGAGCGATGCTTCTGGTTTGCATGAACCCCGATCGAAACTAGTAGCATTTGTGTGATAATAGTGCTGGTGACTAGGATGGGCGCTTCGTTAGTGTCCTCATAATCGCACGGAACTTCAGCCAGGGGATGGGCCCCGTCCACCATTCGTCTCCTCTTCTCAATTTTCGATTTTCTGCTTGGAGAAGTGTTGGCGCTTGGATCCGGCGATGGCTCTCCTTTTTTTTTTTTGCTTTAACCCTGGTTTTTCCGTTGGAGTATCCCACCCGTTGTCTGCAAGATGCGTCACTGAGAGGTTTTGCCCAGAGTCTGGCTGGGAACGAAGCAAGGATGAGGGATCCATTAACGGAGCAAGTACTTGAGAGGGGGTCGGACTGAGCCGAAAAACGGCCGACAGTAGATACCGTAGATCCCATAGATCCCCATCATATAGGCAGACGGGGGATATTGACTATTCCACTGGGATGATCATAAAAACAGATGACTGAGCTGTCTGTACTCTGTATACTTTAAGAAACTACTTACTAGTTACTATCCACAAGGAAAGTGACTTGCGGGAGTCCAGACCGGCATCACGTGTGGCGATCCAACTTTAGAAGCGCCTCTTGGTTTTCCCGTTCGGCGGTTCGTTGGACTCCGCGCCCAACCAGCTTCTTGTTCTGTTGCTGCTGCTGCTGCTGTTGCTTCTTCTTTCCCCGTCCATCGCTGCCTCTCATCTGCTTGCTCGAACACCCCAGTTCACCCAGTCTCCCTTCCTCGTGGCCCTTGGTCTCTTCTTCGTCGACCAACCAACTATCATCAACGAGGGTCTTCTCCCTTTCGCACTTCTCATCATCCGGTTGGACCCCCAGAACTTGGCCGAGCTTCCCCGCTCTCGCTGTCGCTGCATGCCTTGTTGGCCTCAGGATCCCCCTCCGCTCCTCTTCCATCACGGCCTCTTTCCATGCTTCCTCGTCTCTTCTACTTCGTCACCTCGCCTTCTTCCTCTTTACTAGCTCTTTCGCCCTCCACTATCTCTTAATCAGCTTCTTCCTCCTGAGTCTCCTTCATCAGAAACTCCGCGCTTCGCAGCTTCGGTCCAACTTCACTGTCGGTGTCCTTATAATTCACCCGCTTGCCGTCCCTCCCGTTCATGTGGCACGCCTGCTCGACGAAGTTTGGCTCCCAACACTCATCATCCGGGTCGGTTAGTCCGTGATTGACAACTCCAACGCCTTCTGTGCGACCGGCTCTATTCTTTGTACTCAATCTTTGGCGATCTATCTCGGGTCTAGAGGCTGGCGCTTCGCTGAGTCTGCTAGCCGGTCCGACGTCCTCCCCAGCCCCCTCCTCTACGTGTCTCCGGGCGTCGTCACCGGTTATTGAATGAATTCATTCGTCATGTCTCTCCATACCTCCTATCATGCCGACTCGGATGCGGACGACGAGTACGAGCGCAGCGTGATCACGTCCCCTCATCTGGCCACCGACTCCGAGGCCTCCCCTTCCGAATCAGAATTCCCGTCAGCAGAGCATACCCCCACGACTTTGGCCAATGTCGACGACAATCCACGATCGCCTCGGACAATCATCACCGAATGGACCGMTGAGGAATGCGCCAACTTCGTTGCCGCCCTTGGTCTTCGTCAATACTGCGCCGCTTTTCTAGGTAAGTCCCCAAGGTATCAAAACAAAGGCGCTAAGGCTTTCGGATCACTGACTGCGTGGTGTTTGTATTACAACAGAAAACGAAATCGTTGGCGAAGCGCTCATCGCCCTGAAACATGATGAACTTAAGGAGATGGGGATCGCGAGTGTGGGACATCGATTGACTATCTTGAAGAGTGTATACGAAACGAAGGTCAAGCAAGATATTCCGATTGACGCAGATCATTACATCCCACTGTGTATGTCCACTGAATTTCTACTATGCAGGTGCTACCTGTAAATCGACTTGCTAATGTGTCTTACATCGACAGCCGCGGACCAAAGTATGAACGAAACCGCCACCCAGGACGATATTTCCCGGTTGATTCGGTCCATCCGCGTACGCGATGACCGTATTATGTCTATGGAGTCAGAGATGCGACGGATTGCAGAGGAATATCGTCGACTGCGCGAAGAGCTTCTTCCCGTGTTCAAGATGGCGAAAGACAAGTCACAGCCGTTGCCCCCGCCTTCCTCTGTGCCAGGATCCGGCTCGGAGGGATACCATGATGGGCCAACGCTCACATCTCCGTCCGGAATCACGCTCCTGGATCGTTCTGGTAGTATTCTATCTCGGACGTTCTCCAAACGTGGCCACAATGGAGGCACTACTCCCAAGACCAACTCCCCTACCCACATTCCCCCGTCGATCCACGAGGGCCGCATGTACAGTGATGGGCTAGATCCGTCCACGGCAAATTCCTCCCACTTGACTATGCTGAATGGCAAGTCGCAATTATCTCCAGGCATTCCGTCCCCGACCTCTCCAGGCAATCAATACGCTCCACAGACCCTAGCCTCCCGGGCATATACCCAACCGAGTTCTAGCAGCATAAACCACGTCTCGCATAACCACCACGACGATGCCACGGCGTCACAGTCGCGGCCAGACCGTCTGAACCCTACACCAACACAATCTACACGCCCCGACATTCCCACTCGTTCAGACTCAAGGGCGACTCAGGATCCACCGAGCGTGGAAATCTTCAAGTCCTTCCGCGTGTCGATGGACGATCCATGCCACAAGGTTCTTCCGGCTGCGCTCAAGAAGTATAACATCAACGCCGATTGGAAACAATATGCACTATACATTGTATATGGTGACCAAGAACGATGTCTTGGGCTCGAGGAACGACCACTCATCCTGTTCAAACAGCTCGAAAAGGAAGGACGCAAGCCCATGTTCATGCTACGAAAGCAGGTCCATCCCATCGATAGCGGCATGTATTCCGGGGGAGGATCTGCACCGAATAGTGCTGGCTTTGAGGGACGACAGGCACAGATTAATCTGCCCGGCGGCGTGCTGTGAGCAGCACACTGCAGCATCATTCTCGATGGAAGCATCATCACGTTTAATTGTTGCTTGAGATACCCCCCGGACCCTGACATGGGGTCGTTTCATTCCTCTCATTCTTCTCGATCTTCTCTCAGACCATTTGTGCGGGCTTCTGTCGTTGTCTCAATTCATATCATCATCATCATATCAGCGGTGTTACGGTGTTGGGGATCCCGGAATAGGAAAAGCTCATGTATCAGCGTGGCATTTGTTGGGTTTCTCTCTGCACTATTATCTCTTTCTACTTACCGGCTACCTTATGTCTGAGTTCAACACATACTACTTACCATCTTAATTTCTCTGAATAAACTTCTGTCTACATTTACTTCCAACTTGTCTGCTTCCGGGTCCATGCAGCATTCATAGTGAACTTGCACTTACCTATGTCCACTCCAAATATTCTCACGCATGTTTTGAGAAATATAGGCATAGTATAGATAGACGGCTTACGTTCATCCTAGCATAGTTGCCCATCTAATTACAGTCACGACATGATATACTCAATTCGTGCACTACATAGTATTCTGTTCATATACTAAATACCTTGTCCCACACCCCAAATGAAGTTCCCTCCTTACCCTCCGACATATTACTACTATTATATAGTATGGCCTATAGACCCGAAATATCTACTTACTAATGCTCCAAAGATAATCATGATCTTAATACTCCTCACCACCCCCTCACAAATAAACAAGCTAGTACTAGTATCATAGCACCATCATCTAATATTACTTATATATATTCCCACAAATCCAACTAAAATCATATCACACTCGTCTATTGTGTTTACGACTGACTCATTCACTCTGCGTTTCGAAGTGAGAATAATGGCTTAGACCTCCCAGGGAGGATACTCTCTACTTCTACTACTATTACTATTTATTAGTTACTTTACTAGTTTATAGTAACTACTTACTATCCTGGCAGACTACTTCTTTTCCAAGGCACGCCTGCGGGCATAGTACATTCATTAATGGCTTGAGTGAGCATGTAGGATAAATATATTAGTATTTACTAAGTAGATATGATATGCTAACATCATATGGTATGGTTCTTGCTTCATTGGGTGCAATTACTACTTAGCTGGTACTATTACTAGTAGTACTGCAATCAATGTATCGTTAGTAGTAAAACTAATAGTAACTGAATGATGGGTTTCCACAAGTCTGGGGTGCCCGTTATCATTACTATCTTACTAGTAGTTAAGGGGCCGAGAAAAGCATATTTTATTGCTGTGGCGTTACTACCGAAATCAGGATTTGATAGTACCAAGTTGTGGCTCTACTATCTCACTGCTGCACTTAAGTGCTACCACTAAGTAGAATGACCAGGATGAGAATGGAGAAAGAGCAGAATGGAAACTCTGAAGAAAATAATATACTATATCATATATGTACTTATATGTACTTCGTACCCATTACAAAATCATGGTGCTAGGCGTAGGCACCATATGTCAGCCAATCCATCCCATCCATCATTCTATCAGTCAATAACAGCAGCAATAGTACTGATCCACAGTACACAACAACAAGAGGCAGCTGGGCTGAGCTGGCCGGGTTGCACAGCGCGGGGCACCAGCAGGCGGTGGGACAAACAAATGCAAAAGGGTAAAAGTAGTTACACAAAAAAGTGAAAGCGCGCTCTATACATGATCGCATCCAGCCATGCATGCAAAACGAACTCCAGATGCTCAAGAACAAGCAAACCCATAACCGAGCTCTAGGAAGGACCTGCTGATTCTTGGCTCAGTAGAAAAGAAGAGCTTTCTACACCGCAAGGTTGCGTTGGTTTCACCGCCCTCCCCTTTTATTTCCTTCCCCCCCTCCTTTCCTTGGGCTCTTATATTATTTCTCCTTTGAAAGAATTCCCTTTCAGCTTCACTGCCCAAAGTTCACTTTTCCCCTCACTCTGTGTTCGCTGCATATTTTGCGATTTTGTCTTAATTTTCACGGCCCTTCTCGCCGCCCCAGGAGATGCTCCGTCGGCTCTGACTGCGACTGTGTCGGTTGTATGGAGAATTATTCTCTTGTCCCTCACTGGAGTTTTCTCCCGACTGTTGTCTGCTGGTTGGGGGCTTCGTGCCGTCGGCAAAGGAGACCTTCGCCTCAGTATCATTGCCCTCATCATCCGTGTCTTCTAGAAGAGCATCCGGATCGTCAGAATCCTCCGAGTCATTGATTTCACCAAGTGCAGCCAGACGACGACGGCGTTCCGCTGGCGTTTCACCTGTGTCATCCAAGTCCGCTTGCTGGGGAGGACGAGTGAGTCCGGCCGCTTCGCGAAGTTGGGCGGGCGGAATACGTTCCGTGCCATCATCATCGGAATCCCGTCGTGACCGGGGACGCGATTTCGGAGACGTGGATGTAGGACTGAGGTGGGAACTGCGACGCTCTTCGGCTGCTGTGCCACGTGTGAACCGTGCCAACGAAGCGGCAATGTCGCCGGGCACTTCCACGTCCGATTCGTCGTCCGTGAATTCGCTTCCGGTGCCGGATTCGTCATCCTCTGCGACGGGGGCAGGGGCAGGCCGCGAAGCCACTCCGGGGTCTGATCGGCGGCGCTCTTGCGATTCAGCCTTCTGAGCCTCCTCGCGAGCCACCTTCTTTACCCGTTCGGGGGCGTCGGTCTCTTCGACCACATCACGACGTGCTTTGGGACCAAGGTTACGGATCTGTTGAGCAAATTCATGCTTGGTCATGCGGCGACCCTTGTGCTCGACGCCTCTCTTGCCGACATCATTGTCATCAGCCAGGGTGAAACGCAGACCATCATCCGCCAGCCAGTCGTCTTGAGCAGCCTTGCGGGCGGCCTGGGATGACTCGCCCTCCTCTTCCATGCCGAACCACGTGCCCATTCTTGTCAGTCCGCGACGAACAGGAGCATCCGTCTCAGGTTTATCCCCGGAAGGAATGGAATACTTCTTGATAACTTCTCCATCTTCGTCCTCAACGATGATGGTGTTGCCGAATTGGTAGGCGTGAGCGGAGCGACCTTTGGCCTTGGCTGGCTTTCTCGATGCTTCCTCAGCCTTCTTCTTCTCATCAGTCTGTTTGGCCTCCTTGGCCTCTTGGTCCTCAGCACGACCCTTCCCAAGCCCAATCCACTGGCCAAAACGCTTGCGAGCCTTATCCAGCGGGTGTCCGGTCTTTTCGCCAATGGCCTGCTCAATCTCCTCTCCTTCAGTCTTGCCATGAGGCTGGCTGCGCGATTTGGCGTATTCATCCGATTGTTGCTGCAACTTCTGGCGTTGTTCTTCCATATGACGCTGTTGCTCCTCGGTGGACATATGACTGATATCCTCAACCTTGAGAACGTTGCCTTCTTCATCTTCCATGACCATGTTGTGACCTTCCAGATAAACCTCGAGCGCAGGCTCGCGTCCAAACTTATCGGCTTCCTTGGAGGGCGGGGAAGCCTCGCGTTCGATCTTGTCGCGCTCCCTGGATTCATCGCTCTTTTCCTTTTGCTCATCCGACTCCGTCTCCAGTGGGCGTTGAGGGGCAATAGCTGACTGACTGATCGGGCCACCGGCGCCGTCGGTGCGTCTGCGACGTCTGCGGCGCCTCCGTGCAGATCTACCACCCGTTGACTCCGTATCTTCGTCGCGAACCCGACGCAGGAAGTTGCCTGGCACACCAATGGGGGGCAGCGTCCCTGGAGGATATTCCGGTTCATTCGAAGATTCGTCCTCATCCGGTTTCCGGAACGACATGGAACCTTTAGCAAGAGATTGCACGCGAGGCAAGCGGTTCATCCAGGAAGGACCCTCCTCGTTGGCGGTGGTGTAGGACAGCGTGATGGTCAAGGTGTTGATGCGCTTTCCTAACGTAAACACGGCAATGGACGAACCATGGACCAGGATCGAGGAGATGACCATGAAGGTGGTGACGGGCCAAATCAGCTGGATGATATAGTAATTATGACTGCCCGGACCCGGCAAGTCCGACTCGGACCAGGGCTCGGTGCTGTCTGATTCTAGCTCAGCCCGGGCCAGGATAGAAGCGAAGATTGCGCCGACACCAATGGGGCCGAAGTGGCCGGCAAACAGGGCCTCGCGCCACGTTTTCACATCCGGAATGATAGGTTTCAGCATCAACATGATCGGGATGCGGCGGAAGAAGATGACAAGGATGGCAATGACTACGAGCCGCCAGGGCACAAGGCCGATGTCCGGGTTGTTGTAGTCCTCCCAGGGGACGATGGCTCCGAAATAGACAAAGTAGGCCAAGTTGAGCAGGAGATCGATGACGTTAGACACGTGCGATTCTTCTGTTTTCTCTGTAAACCAACCATCGTTACTGAAGCCGACGCCGGCCGAGAAGCCTATCAGAAGGTCGTCCATGCCCAGCAGACTGCCTGAGCCGGCGCAGAAAACGGCGAGCACGAAGTAGAAGACCAGGAAACTCTCACGGTCAATCAAGCCCTTGCGCTCGGCGAATTTGATCGAATGACGCGCGAGGTAGCCGATGACGAAGCCAAAGATTGCGCCGAAGACGCACTCGTAGAGGATGGTAATGCAGAACCAGTTGAGCGACACCTCCCCGGCATTGGGGCGGTAGCGCCAGATGTAGAATCCCAGGTAAATGAAGGGGAAGGCCATGCCATCGTTGCAGCCCGACTCGGCAGACAACAAGTCTCTCAAGTGCTTGGGAACCCGTCGCGCGAATTTACCTTTACCTACGACGGACGAGGCCAAGACGGGGTCCGTGGCGGTGACGCACGCGGCGCACACGAGACTCTCCAGCCAAGAGAGGGGAGGCACCATCCACCAGATAAAGAGACTGGTCACCAGCCAGCCCCAGGTCATGACGGGCACCAGCAGCAGAAAGACGGATTTCCAGTGACGTTCCATGTACGCTTTGGGCAACTCGACGCCGACGGCGAAACACTGGACGACCAAGACGATGCGAGAGCACTCGAGGGTGATCTTGTCGACATTGCCCCACGAGTTGGGATTGAACAGGTTGGCCGCATGAGGCCCGAAAATGATACCGCAAAGGGTAGCAACGGTGGCTTCACCGATGTAGAGCTTCTCCTTGACGAACAAAGAGCACAGCATGAACAGACTGGTAAAGCCACCCAGAATCATGTAAGCCAGATGCGGCTTGTCGATGTCCAAATGATCCCACGCCATGGTTGCGACGGGCGGACGGAGGGTCCGGGAACTACTACAGCGGTCGTGCGGCGGGCGCTTGCTCGAGCTGCGGGATGGCTTGATTTAATTCCTCCCCGCGCAGCCCGTGATCTTCACCCCGATATAGCCTTGCACCAGGCACCGTAAATCCCGGGTATACCTCCACCGATCGGACCAATGCGCAATCAAGCAAGGGAGATCCACCTCAAAAGTTGACCAACGCGCCGGGTTCCCGCATACCTCGGGGGATCAGGAAACGCGGACCGAGCTGAAGGCGACGGACGCCGCGGAGAATAGGCGAGGTCGGAGGAGGACAGGGAGGGGGCAGGCGGCGCGGTTGTTCCAAGGGCGTCGCGGGTGCGTCCTGCAAGGGGGGGGAAAGAGATGCCTAGGTGAGCGCTGGACGTGAGATAAGTTCCGGGGAAAAGGAAGAAAAAGGGATGGTAGCAGAAGGGAGGAAAAAAAAGGAAAAAGAGTTGGTCCGTGTAACTATCGAGAGAGAAGGTAGATTATGAAGGTGGGAGTGAGAGAGAGGTTCCGGGCTTACCAGAAGAGGCAATGGATGGTTTATCCGGATGATCTCCGATAATATGTTGACCGACTCCGCCAGAAAAGGAAACGCTCAAGAAGGAGAATACCAAGATAGAGAGTAACAAAAAAAAAAAGGTGAGAGGGGTGCGGTCAGACGAGGTGAAAAGACCGGGGAGTTATGGAGGAGTAAGTAGGAGGAAAGGTGTCCCAAGAAAAGAAAGGGCGGGAGAAGTAGAGAGACGGGGAAAGAGAGAGCTCCAAGGTTTCTCAGCCCAGCGCAGGACCAGCAACACCAAGGCAGAGAGAGCGCGTGGAGGGACAAGAAAAAACCAAGAACGACTGGGCGTCTGGGCAAAGGCTGGCGAATGGCCGGGACCAGAAGACCGGAAATTTCCTTTATGAAGGCGATAGGGATACCAAGACCACAACCAAGCCCGAGACCCAGTGCCCGAGCGGCATCGTGACGCTTGATTTGATGCGAAGGTTGGGGGGGGACACTGGATGCAGCCCAGCACCGAAACGTAACGAAAGCGATTACGCAGGAAAGCGACGGGGCGAAGGAATCAGAAAGCGCGGATCAGACCGGGCGGGGAATGGTGCGAATAACTCTTTTTCCTCTCTCTCTCTCTCTCCCTGCCACTGTAACTAAGTTAGTTTGGTAGTAAGAGGAGGAAGCACAGAGCGAGAGGATCCATGGTCGTTCGCGGAACGAACAATTTTGAGGCTTGGCGGAGCGGGACTCTCGTTTTTAGATTGCTTCGTTTCCTCTTCTCGCCCGTTTCTAGTCAACTTTTTCCCTTCTACTGTGTACTGTACACATCCTCATCTCACTCTGGCTTACTTCCTTCATTTCCCGAGTATCCCTTGGCAATGACCAAGAGTCTGGGTTGGCATCCCACTTGGTAACCTCGCGTAAAGTTGAACCCGCTCTCCAACTCTTCAACTCGGCTTCTCTCACCCGGCATCTCCGGGACCTGCTTCCATCCATCCATTGATAGTTGCCCCAGTCAATACTAGTCACGATGTAGATACTAGAAAAGTGGCCGGTGTGCTCAGTTCTCCCGATGATTCGACCTAAATCAGCAGTACCACCTGTCTATTGTGCCCCAGACCAGTTCCTCCGATCTGACCTACCGCTGGGAGATTTCCCGTGTAACCTGGAGAAAGATAACTCGATAGATAGATTGGTCTAGATACTGTAACCGGCCAATTCTGTGGCATGTATCAGATGGAGGATGCAGGATAAGCTTGATCTCGTGTCAAACCTCATCTCCAGCTCCAGTTCCATGACAGGCGGGAGACCGTGTCACCAGTCACTGGTCACCAAAACATCTTCCTCATCATCCATCCTTCATCACACACACCAGCTGGTGCCAATCAACTACCATGACGCCATGCAGCGATAGCGCCTCTCTCTCCTTTCTCTCTTTCCCACCTTTTTTGGCCCTTTTCCACATGAGATCGGTGCTGCACCAACATCTCCCACCTTAACCCGCTCGGGCAAGCCGGGGGGGCTTATCGCTCTTCGCCCTGCGAGGCTGCCGAGACTTTTCCTGCCGGTCTTTATTGGCGGTGAGAAACACTAAACCGTTAGTCTCACTCCACAGTGGGGAAGCAGCCCCTCTTGCACTTCTTCTCTCGCCCGCCACTTACGCTGGGTCTCCCACGGTCTCTTTCCGCTTAGTACCAATCTGGTAAGTCAGTGGTAGTTCAACCCACCAGGTTCCGTCTCCATTCCCAGGTCCAGCGCTCTCCGATTACTATCACAAGGGAAAAGCACTCTGATTGACTGTTCGGAACTGGCCTAGTGTGGACTAGATCCAGCGAGTCAGGTACACCAGATACTAGAACAGGTACACCTTCGCTTACTCCTCCTGTTGCCCTTCATAGTGGACTCAACCATTTGGGCTCTTTACTGGAGCACAGTCAGATTTGACTTGAGGGTGCTCGCCATACCACTCAACTTATACAGAATTGATCCCAATGTCTATTCTGGTGGGTCAGAACCGGAATTGAGCGGATGAAACCCAATGGCAGACATCCAAAAATAGGCATTGTCCCTCTACTGCATAAGAGAAACCTCTCGATATGTTTAGAAAAGCATGAAGCAGAAACTGGAAGACGGCAAACAAACTGTTAACCCACCTCCCACAAAACCTACACTATCCCGACGTGTCCGGTCTAGACAACGACAGCCATATCCTATGCAGATATTCCTTGTTTGGTAGGTAAATGTGTGAGTGTGACAGACTGAAAAATGCCCGCTCATGACTAGCCGCGCCAAACACTTGCGACTTGCATGATGAGTGGCAGGTGGGCTGTGCAAACAATTGACTCTGCTCTACGCTATTACGGTGGTTAACTAGTGTCTACACTGCAGAAACCCGAATGCCTTGCAACTGCACGAGGAAGGTAGATATGTATGGTAGGTATGCATATACTGCACCGTACTTTCAAACCCACGAAGCGTGAACAAGAATAAAGTTCACAGCAGAGCCCAATCCAATGCCCGTTTGCCTTAGCAGGCATGGAGACCCAATGCTAGCCTTTGAGTGAACTGCATGGAGACATTTTTTTTTTAGGTTGTCTACTAGCTGCAGGGGAACCACAGAAAGCGATCCAAAAAGACACAGAATGGATAGGTCTATTGTGCTCACCACGAGAGATACTAGTTGGCTTAATGGAGGCAGTCTCGAGTGTCTTACACCACCATGCCAAATAAGCTTTGAGACAAACTCAATTATGTCTACAATTCATTTAGACTCAAGCCTGTGCCCCTTGCCACCCCACGTAGGAGGGCGCCAGAACACTACAGTAAGAAGGAAAAGCATCATTATGATGTTGCTGAACTCTATCTACTAGTTGTCTACTGTTTGGCATACTACTACTAGTCAGATAGTATCACTACATTTATACTCTTTTAACACTGTCATATACCTACAACTTCTATATTCCTTAACGACATAGTTATTCCTGCAAGGAAGTGAGGTCACGTTGACAAAACGACTATACTAATACAAGCCTATTTATCATGTTTCGTTCATTTGCTGACATTCAAGCCTATATAACACAATGACTAGACTATGCAAAATACATTTCATTATGAGTATAGTATAGTAAGTGCTAGTAAATCCACCACAGGCTTAATATGACAATCACAAATCAGTATTATAAAAACCCATCAATAACAACTCTATAACTGACTAGACCCAGCATTAATCCCTCATCGAATACAACAAGAGAAAAGTAAATACTACCACTATCTCAATCTCACCACAACTGTCCCCTCTAGTCTCAACAACAATTAAGTTCAATAATACACTAGGAAGGTAACACAAAACCATCAACTATCGCGATAGTAGTATCAGAGTTACTCCCCCTTCCAGAAGCATCCCCATCCCATCACTCCGCTTCGTCAAGTTCTTGCATCTCACATAGCGTAGTAATACCATGAAAGCAATACAAATAGAATATGGGGTTGAAGAAAACCCCAAGTATGACATATATCTAGTGTGATGAAAACCATCGATCTATCTACCTATCTCCTGCATCTGCAGGATTGGATCTTGAATCAGTATCTATCACATACTAGGTACTTGCTAGTGAAGAAAAAATAATAGATTAGTTGATTATTATTATTATTATTACTAGTACTTGTTAAGTAATAGGTGCTCTGCACACTAACCAGATTACTTAACTATGGGTAGTAGATAGTAACGCTCTAGCCCTCGCTGCATCATGTTGCACGTGCCCAGGAACTGACACGATATTTGATACGTATGTATGTATGTAGAAGTTCCTGGCTGCAACTACTGAGCTAGTGGTATTTCAATTTAGCCAATGGGGTCCGGGTCAGGTTTAATTCGACTCTACAGTGAGTGGGTGATGAGGTGCTGCTTCACTTTGATTTTATCCCGGCTAGCGCGCCATGCTGGTTTTGGGGTTCAGTTGGTGACTTTATCCTACGTCATGTACCTTGTTAACCTAAGTGCGGGTATGTGAGGTTTCTAAATTGGATGGTTTGGGGTTGTTCCTGGTGTTGTCTGCTGGAGAAGGGAGGATCGAAATCTAATAGTAATACACACACTTGCTGAATGCGAGTATTTAGCGTCAGTCAGCAGTAAGTACGGATTACCAGTTAGTGTCTGCTGGGTCTACAACTACTCGTGGGCAAATTCTTACGAGACAACCCACCAGTCACCTGAGCTCAAGTCAACTGGGGAAGGAAAAAAACCAGCACGAGGCAGACAGACAGACAGACCCACGATGAATGCCTAATTTGACTTGGTTCTGCATGCAAGTGCTCTCTCCTGCAGGTCAGTCCCAAAAAGCAACCCAACCATGTGTCAAAAGATCATCCCTGCAATCTGCAGCCGAGTACGGAGAGAACAGGAGTCGCTTGGAAGCACGACAAACAAACACATCACGGGCACAAAATAAAACAAGACAACAGATTTCAGGCTAAACAACACAGCAGCGTAGATGGAACAGCGTCGTAGCAAACACAGCGGAAAAAGGGGGGAGATAAGCGAGGCATTATGCGTGTGAGAAGCAAATAAAAGTGACAAGATTTTGAGCAAAGACCACCGCCGATACTAATTCCCACATTGACAAGTCACACACATTTATCGAGACATACGCGCCAACAGCGACACGGGGAACAGACTGGACCCTGTCGAAGTCTAATCACCCAGTGGCATTCCCTCCACTTGATCGCTCAGTGACCGCCAATTGTCAGCCTGCAGCTCCGAATATTTCACTCGCTCCTGGCTCCAGTCCTGATGAAGCCGGCTGATGTGATACTGGCTCTGTTGGAAATACATAAGTTCGTTGCGGATGCATTCCTTGATAAACACCCCACGTGCGTGCTGATGCACAATCGATTCCTTGTCCTACAGCAGTAACATGCAAGGTCAGCTCTCTTTCCATTTTTCAATTCCCCCACACTGCCCTCTTCAGAAATGGTAGCCGAGTCCATACCTTGACAATTGATTCCTCTACTTTCTCAATTTCCCCAGGCTTTACCGGCTGAGTCCGCGCCCGTAGATCTTGCAGTTTCCTCTCGCTGTTCTCAATCCGTTTTTCCAACTGGGGGATGTTGTTGCGCGCATACCGGTCTCGCCGGTCAAACATCTCGCGAACGCTGACCAGGCAGTCCCGCTGGCGCTTAAGGTCTTCCAGCATCCCTTCCTCCCAGGCTCGTGCTTCATCTTCCAGCAAGCTCTGGCTGGCCGAAAGGTGCCTCGCGGTGGCCTTGATGCCCTCGTTGAGCAACGGCACGTCGTTGGTGTCAAAGGCATACGTATCCCGCGTCATCTCAGTAAGCGACTGAAGGGCGAGAGAGAATCGCAGATGATCCGCGGCAAGCCCCTCATTGCGCTTGGCTAACCGCTCGAGTAAAGTGCATAGATTGATGTATACCTCGGCAGACCTCTTGACACCACTACGAACCGTATCGAACATGTCCGTCAGATCCGACGGCAACGAGTCCTCTAGATCGGGAGGCAACGCTCGGCCTGTGAACTCATCCTGAACCGATATTGTGGCTTGCTTACGCCAAACCGAGAGTTCCTACCCAACGTTAGCTCCCACCCCCTAGAAGGATGTTGAAAAAAGAAACCAGAATCAGACATACCGTAGGGACGGTTAGGAACATAATAACCAGCTGCTCCTGGCTAAGAACCGGGTGACGAACGAGGGCATTGGTGAATCTGACGAGTCCTCTGCGACGCTTCTCAAGGAAGGAATTGGAATCCGCTGCAAGGTGAGTGCCATTGACTTTTACCAGGTAAGTAATCTTGGAGAGCTTGTAACAAGCTTTTGTTTAAACGTACCTGCAAGTCTCTTGGGTGGAAGCAAAGGCAGCTGCCGAAATGGGTATCGTTTGTGGAGGCAGTCCAGGAGCCAGACGAAATCGCTATACCGTCGCACAACCGTGCTCTGCCTACGCGCCGATTTTACCTCGTAGTTGCGATGTTGGAACATAAACATGCCCTCTTTCTCCGGGAGCAGCGTGATTGTTATGACTTCCTCTAGACGGGGGCTGCTGACCCGGCCTATCCCCAACGACCGCCGACGGGGATTAGGCTCGCCCTGATCGCTTCCAGAGGAGCCAAAGCCTCCAAGTCCCGCTCGGACAGGCCCTCCCAGTCCACCACCACTGCCCTCAGATGTATTCCCCGCGTTCTCCCCCCATCCAAATCCAGCGTTGTTGGGTGCAGTATCGGTATGGCCGTTGGCACGGCCGTTATCGGACGCTCCGTGTGTATGATCCCCGTCACTAGCCCTACTCGACCAGGCATTGAATCCCGACCGCACGCTCCCAAACCCATTCAACACGGCGTGCTCAGATTCGGTCTGGGCATGATTATGACCACGGTGCAGCTGGGGACTACCCCATGGATCCGCCTCAAAGCTGCCCATCGACCCTCGGGCAGATCGTCGCGACTGAGTCGAGCTCGGTTCTCGTAAGGGGGCGGAGGAAGGAGGAGGCGTAGCGGGACGGTCTTGTGACTGGACAGGTGTAGCCGATTCCTGTTTGGCGCGCAATGCGTCGAGGTAAGAGCTTTTCGGCACTGGGAGCTCTGCATGCCGCGCCCGTTAGTGGCTTAATTAGAGTAGACAAGTTTCAGCGCCAACTCACTCTTGCGTCGATCGTCCACTGCATCAAACGTAAGGTCCTCGCCTTCCTGCGCAAGACCCACGAGCGCTAGTAGGACACTGAACTCTCCCCGGCCAAGACCATTGGAGCTGTCACTATCACCCGAGATAACAAGGTTGAGTATCTTCGCTTGATCGGTGGCGCTCAGGCCACTGCCCGACAGTATTTCCCGAATGGACGTCAACCCGACACCGGTTCCAACGCGGTCCCCCGCACTAAGCACTAGATCATACGCATCGATATAAGTCTCGGGGACATCGGAATCTGGCAGCAGGGTCTTCACAATCTCTTCCTTGGACGTTCTCTTGTTGGCATTATTACTCATCCAAGGTGAGCCGGAGCTGTCGTCATCGGCGAACAGCGAGGAACTCGCATTGCCAGTATTGCTGCCATAAGGCGGCTCGTCGGCGAAAAGGGAGGCCTTGGACCTCTGGATCGAACTAGCCAGTGGAGAGTCCTCCGGCGAGGTGCCGAACAGAGACATGGAGACGGTGGTGGCTGGGGACGATGGATGCGACTGTTGATAGGTAGTGACGAAGCGGAGCTCGGTCGGAGAGGAGCAGTGATGATAAGTGCGGCGCGACAGGGCACACCACCACGACAGACACCTCTACGGCCACAGAGGGTTTAGAAGCAGCAGACCAGACAGAAATAGATGATAGTAAGCAGCCGATTGAAATATCAGCGATGAACAATCGGGTACCAGCGAGGGAAAAGGGCCTGCTCTTCCTTCGGGGTGATGATAAGACAGCAGCAACGCGTGCAAGTGAGCGAGTGTCCGTCTCTCTTTGGGGGACAGTCGGCGCTCCACCGGCGGGAGGCGCTAGTGCGGCTGGCAAGTCAAGGACCCCCTCGCCTACCATGGTTCAATTGCACTTTACTGTCAACAACAACATATCTCGCACATTATTTCTATTCCATGGCGTCACATCCCATCTGGTATCTATGTATACTATATACGCTGGTTTAAAAATGCAGTCACATCCATCTCGTGCACCCATTCACCGCTAGATGCCTCCTTCACTTGAACTCTCCGATGCCTGCTCATGGCATTCCGGCATGCTTTCCCCACCAGAGGGCACCGCAAAATATCCCTTCTGCACCAAAACATCTTGCCATTCTTGCTTGCCAGTGGCCAGGATCAACGATGGATTCGCATCTGATGCAAACCATCTTTCCTTCCGCGTATGAGCCTTGCTCCCCCCTTCCAGCGCCGCTCGGCTAGCCCTGGTCTGTCGCCCGCGTTTCGTACCGCTCTGGTCCTCAGATAGCGCCCCAGTCAGCAAGTGTCGATATTGTGCGAGACGCATGTCATAGGACATGATCCCGCGAATGTACGGGCCTAGATCTTCGGCAATAGGCGCCAGGCCATTCTCGAATGAGGGGGCCAAGCGTCCCGTAGGTGCAGGAAACACATGGTCAGCCCGCATAATGGGCGCGAATGCGGAGAGAAGACCTGCTTCGGACGTATTCGCAGGGTCGGGCTTAGCAACATTTTCCAGCACCTGGGCAGCTCGAGCGGCCTCGTCCTGTCCATCGCCACGCCGAAAGGCCCTCCCAAGTAGGACCTCAAATGTACAAGCAATGGCAGTTTGCGTTTGCGAATAGTCAGGCACGAGGGAGGTGTCGAGTAATGTGTAGCCTTCAGCGTAGTTCGATCGCTGCTTCTCGGTCATGGAAGGAGCCGACGTATCCACAACATCCTAGAGAAACGGTCAACGTCTGGTAATTGTGTATGGGATGACAGTCACGCCATGGCTTACCAGTTTTGCTTCAATCGAGCAACAGGAGCCAAGAATATCCAGGTCGCTCTTCATATCCATAAACTCGGACGCCTGCCGTAGTTGATCAATCCGCTCAGTGTTCGTTGTAGCCGAAACCGGGTTCAATGGCGATTTGGAAAGGTTAGACTTGGCATCCGCCATACTCTCCGACTCTTGTGTGCTAAGCTGCCACCAATTGAAGGCCTCATGCTGGGTTTCTATATCAGCGTCTACGCCGTTGCACATCAAGATATCGCGGCTAAACCAGCCCATGTGTGGCTCGTATGTATTCAAACTCAACACTCGGAGCGGATCGCCATTCTGGTCGAGATCTGAACCCCGTGGCCACCGGTCGATGATCCAATCGAGACCAGACTTTTCGCTCCCAACCGCGATTTGACACCAGAATCCGAGTTCCATGACGGTCCGCCGAAGGTCTCTGCCGTTGCCCGCATATAGGTCCTCAACAGCGTTGCGTTTGAGCATGTGGCCCTCATTTGCAGCTAGGAGGAGGGTGTAGTCGACGGCAAGGTCTAGTGGAGGAGCTCGATAGCGAAGGATGGCATGAAATCCTATGTCTTGAAGAGGGATGAGGTTCTCGTCGTTACATGTTATTATGATTGGACGTTTCGACTGGTTAATTAGTGTCATGACTCCAGACCAGAACTGCTTGTCCTCTTCGAAAAGAATGTCAGCCTCCTCCAACAATATGAGTGATTGCTTCTGGTTCCGAGACCGTTTAATATCGGTCACTTGAGTAGCGCTATTTGCGTCGACCTTGGGAGTCTGCTTTGAATCTTTAGCAGCGCTAGACTTGAAAAAGCCCATCAGTTTGTTTTGCTTGTCGTCGGCTGGTGCTTCAACCGGCGCATCAGCGGCAGATACTTCGCCAGTTTTCGCGTTATGAACCAAATGATTTCGCGTCATGTCACCCACGCGCTCCACAATATCTCTGGCACTGCGTCGATTACCCGGGTTGATTTCGAAGACTTCGGAATCAAGCTCCTTTGCCACCGCATACACTGATGCCGTTTTACCGCATCCCGGAGGACCACTGAGGAGGATTGCGTTGGATACGCGAGCTCTATCCGCTCCCGACTTTGAACTCAGTGACCAGTCATTGGACCGGACCAGCGTTCTCTTCGTCGTGACATCTCCCGCTAGTTCATCATCCGATTCATTAACAGGGTCCAATTCGTATGCCTCGTCCTCGCTTGACACAATGAAGCCGTCCAAGTTCTCCTTCTTGCGTCTCTTGCGTTTCTTTTCCTCTGTACTCTTTCTCGATTTTTCATCGCCCTTGGAGGATTTACCAGTGTCGACTGTTGTAACCATCAGAAATTTCAGCCAGTCCCGTAGCATGTATGCTTCCTTGCTGGTTTGCAGAACTTGGTCAGCCGATTGTGGAGCATACTTCTGAGTCCAATTCAACGTTTCGAAGGCCCCTTGATCGAAAGGAGTCATTGAGCAGGGAAGAGAGGAATGAAGTCTTTTAAGGGCCGGGTGACAGGCTCCCATGAGTGTCTTTTTGTCGTGAGAAGATGCTGATAGTTGTCTGGTCACAGCTGTTTGTATAACCTTCCCGCTAGCGACGTGTCTTGAAGGGATCCTTAAACTTTGCGGAGAGTCTGACGAGTATTTCCGTATTTGGTGTACAAGTACGCTTTCGTTATCATGGATACTAATAGCAGCCATCTTTGCCTTCTTCAAATCCCGCACGACGGGCTCGGAAGTGGCCGTATTCCGGGTGTTGTGTTCTATGCCTCGGACATGGACCAGGTCGCGCGGAGGCCAAATAGGCTGTATGGGTTCCGGAAACCTAGAGCGGCGGTGCTTAAATGATGTGAAAGTGGTGGAAGGGACGGCTGCCGAGGCCGTATCTTGGCCAGGAAAGGGGCGTGCTGTCAGTCCTGTTCCTGCGGACGGCTGTGAATTAGTAGTATCAGGCTCCCGGCACTGCGAGTCTATGGTATCTGGTTTGCGCGTGGGCTTCTTCAGGAAGAATGGATGTGTAGGTCTCTGTGGCTGTTGTGCGACTGTAGAAGAGGCGGGGGCAACAGGCTGGGAGACCTTCTTAGAGGTCTCATGCTTCTTCTGACCAGCAAGTATCTCATTAACCAGCTTTCCCACCTGTTCCCTCGCATTGCCTTCCATACCGTATCGGATGATTACAATTTTGCTTTCGAGGCCGGCAAGCTTTTGGGAGTCCACCTTGCTACGCTTGCTGGCTCTCGTCTTCTTGGGTTTATCCTCGAACTTAACCGCCACAGGAGAAGCCAACAACTTTCCGTTGGGGTTTAGCTTGATCGTTTTCTGCCGAGGGGATCTTCTTTCTGCTACCGGTTCGTTTGTAACCCCGACTGCAGATTCTTGGTGATCGGGTTCTTGTTTCGTCGCGTCCAGTCCCTCCGAAGCAGGGGTAGCGGACTCAGTGTCAGCTTTGGGTTCTTGGGGGCCCGGGCCATCTTCAGCTGTAATTGCGCTTTCGGTTTCAGCCGAGGGGGTGTCTTTATCTTGAGATGATCGTGCATCTTTGGAGATGACATAACTCATCACAGATCCCTGACCTGACGATGTTGGATCCGATTTCTCCTTGTCTGTTTTCCTTCGCTTCCTCCGACTAGCGTTCGGGTCATGGTCTAGTGTTGCAACCGGCGTAGCGGATGGCTCGGGGCAGGAGGACAAGGGAGGGACATGGTTGCTAGGCGATTGTTTGTGCAGAAGTTCCGGGCCTTCGTAAGAGTGATTGCTGACGGGTGTTTGACCAATTGGGCCCGTGGCTATCCCAAGTTCTGTCGAACATAAGCATCAATGGTCATGGGAAAGCCAAAGGGGACAATAACCTCTTCGAAAGAACGGATGGATGGCACGCTGCTCTCCCTGTCCCATAGCCATACTAGATCTGGCTCACCACGATGCATCCATAGGATGAGCCAGTGCTCATCACCAAAAGGGAATTTTATTAGGTAAAAGTTGTAATCAAGACATGAACTGGGGTAAGAATGTCAAGGAGCGGATAGGATATTGTTTGCAGTCAGCTTCACAGCTGCAGCGACAATAAGCAATTAAGGAACGAAATCAACGCGAAGCAGCGCGTGTTTCCGCGCGGCCACCGATGGAGCCAATAATGCCCGCCTTGGACGTCATTTCAAACTATACCCAATCCATACAAGACCCGCAGTCATGTGGCCTCTAACCCCATTGAGGCACACCGCCCGGAGACCGGCATAACGTAAGCCCGGAAATTTTTCGGGAAGCCATACAGAACGGATTTCTTCAGGATGTCCAAGGTGCCTCAGCTCTTCGGCGAGAACGGTTGCGCTTCGATCGCATTCTTTCAGACCGGCTCTTACTATCATGGATTTGCAACCACCGTCGGTGCTGGCTCATTTGCCGCGCCCGTTGCATGCGTCTACCGGTAAAACCCACTTGGGCGAAGTGCATAGCTTGGCCGACTCGAAAAAGCGCAAGAGACATGAAGTGGTCGTTGCGGTCGATGGGGAGGCCGTGAATATCTACAACGTATGCATGGACTCCACGGATACAGCATTGGCAGGGATTTTACAGGCTGACTCGCCGAATCTCTTTAGATCCAAACACCCAAATTGGTGACCTCCTACGCCGTCCCACCTCAATCCGCGTTCTCCTGCCAGCCATGCTCGGTGCGCAGAAAGATCAACAAGTCTCTTGTCAGGAGGCAGACCTACGTCGCCGTAAAACAGCAGATCAAGTCATTTGTGGAGGAGAATGGCGGTAACGGTTCTAGTGCGCCTTCCATCGGTTCTTCGTCTTATTCAGTGACCGATTCGGAAAGTCCTGCGGTTTTCGTTGGAATTGTTCCAACCGAGTCTAAGGAGGAGGAAGAGGAAGGATCGTTCGATGTTCTGGCTGTTCATCAAGACGGACGTGTCCGGCGCCTGTCTTCGGACCTCAATACCCAGCATTGGAGCTTGCGGCACAGCGAGGTCGCTAAATCCAGCACAACCCATGAGATTCGCTCGTGTTTCCTCGTCGAATTCGAAGATGCGAAGAAGTCCTTGTTCAAGCGCAGACAGGATTTGGCCGCCCTAGCCTTCGGAAACCTTACAGAGACTGGTGTCGACGAACCTTCGGTGCTGTTACTTGTTTCGCAACCCATTGGCTCTCAGCACACGAAACTGAGCGACGTCAAGGTCCAAATGTTCTCCGTTCCAGCCAATGCCTCCTCTTCGGGCCACGACGAAAGCCAAAAGATGCGCCACCTGATCACATTCAACCTGCCCGACGTCGATGGGCCTGAGACGATCGAGACCCGTGGCTCACAGTGGTACTTCCATGCCGGATCAGCTGGCCTGAACGTTTCCTTCGGACAAGGATACATCAACTTCGATCTTTCCCAGTACACTCCCACAATGACCTCTAAGTTCATACTTGAGAACGAGGAATTTTCATCCCTTATGCGTATCTCGCCTCAGTCCGTGATCGGAGCCGGCAAGTCCATGATCGCAGTTTACGACACGCAATACAAATCCGTGCAGCGCAGCATTGCTGTCAGCGACATCCCAGCCAGTGCCTCCGGCATCAAGGCGCGCACAACGTTCGTTAGTTACTACGCCAAGTTGGGAGTTGCCATTGCTACCAAGGACAACACTCTGCTCGCTTTCGACTTGAGCCCGTCGCACAACGCTGCCAATCCCTCCCTTAAACGGTCCAGGGATGGCTTGCTGATTGACGCTATCGGCCGGGGTATCGGATCCGCCAAGAAGCATCGCACCGAGGATGCAGCAATTCTGGGTCTCTCATCGCCCGAACAAGTCGAGCGCTGGAACAAGCTGACTGCTGACCTCCGTCAGTGTGCCGAGGCCAAGGACGCCGATGGTTTCGACCGTGCAGTACTGGCTTACTTCGGTGCTAACGGCTTCCCTTCACCAGACGACTACGTCAACCCGGAGACAACAGTCCATCTTTTGTCTTTGATATTCAAGCTGAAAGACGATGCCTCAAGCCAGGACCAACTGTCAGCCGCGTCTTCCTTCCGCTTGTCCATCAATCTGTGGCCCCAGCAAACCTGCCAATGGCTCATCCAGATCGGTCACCTGTCCCCGAACAACGTCGAGATCGCTCTCCGCCGCTCCTTCAAACCCCGTATCCTTCCCTCCCTCCCCACCGGATCTTTCATCCAAGCCCTGACCGACCTGGATCCATCTCTCCAACGCCTCATCGACGTCCTCCAAGGCCGCGTCCTCTTCTCCACCGACGAGCTCGCTTACATCCTCAAGCTCCTCATCAACACTGCTCGTTCCCGCTCCGTCACCCTAGACGAGGAAGCCCCCAAGGCGCTCACCAACGGCGAAGACCAAGACCAGACCCCCACCCAGGCCCTCTCCCACGCCGAACCCAGCCTCGGAAACATTTTCCTCGCCCTCAACACCACCCTCGAAAAGATCCACCGCCACCCCCTCCCCGCCATCACCACATCCATCCGCTCCGCCCTATCCCGCACCGAGATCATCTCCATGGTGCACCATCTCCGCCTCTCCCTCGCAACAGGAGGCTACACCTCCCGCTTCACCGAATCCCCTCCCATCCCCGTCCCCGCCGAGCAAACCCAACCCCCGGTCTCCCTCTCCACAATCGTCGGCCTCCTTAACGCCTCCGTGGACGCCATCGGCCCCTCCGGCTGGATCTCTGCCGCCTCGGGCGTCGACGACTCCATCACAGCCCGTGACCAGGAACTCATCGCCGACCTGAAGTCCGAAATCTCCGCTGCCCTCGCCGGCATCGAAGAGGCCACTTACCTCAAGGGCATTCTCCACGAATATCTCCGCTATGCTAACAGCGCTATCCGCTCCGCCACCACCACCGTCGCCGTCGACTCCGGTAGCGATACCCCTGCCTCTGCTATGGTGCGGCTCGAGAAGCTCAACGGCGCGGACCTGATGGTCTTCGGCGCCACGGAGGACGATGATGGTCTTGAGGGTGACGCTAGCGGCAAGCTATTGCCGTTGTCGCTCAAGGCGGGATCAAATGATGTCAGCAAGACTAAGGTCAAGTTGTCGACCGGTGAGGTCAAGACGAGAAGTAGCAGAGAGATTGGTTATCTGCGGCGGAAAGCGGCGGGCAAGTACTCCTTCGAGAGACTTATTGTATAGATTCAGTACTAGTATTTCTTTTATGGTACATCATGGTGTATGGTACAAAAGTAGAACGGATCATTTCCAAGATTTATATATTTCTTTTTCCATTGAGTCATATTTTGAATATGTGCCATTGTTGGGGCAAAATGATTGGTTGGTAGTTATTGTGTTGAACTCATACTAGGGCGCTGATCGGGGTGATCAATGGGCCTTCCGCCCTCCCTATAGCGCGATTTAGCTGCATTTTGGATGTCCAAGCAGGAAGGCTTCGGTTATTATACATTTGATAATCTCATAGACGTCGCTCCGTGTAAGTTAGTTGCATGGGACCCTGGCTTGCTTTGGTGCATGTTTTTATCTACTAGTACAATAGTACAGAGCGGGGAAGGCTGCACCGTATTATGATGGTCCAGTGAGAGAACATCATCTACTATGAGTGTATTTACTGCTCGTATTATTACTGCTGCTTTTGGAAAAGGTATACTCTTCAATGTAGTAGACGAGGATAACAGAGTCAGTATGCCAATCTCATTCGGTCTCAATTTCACATGGTCTGAATATGTACACGCTTTATATAACGTAATCAACGGTCGGACGGGCCACACGGTCAGGCGGGCCATCTGGTAATACTATACAAAAGATATCTTTTTAAACATAATATATCTCTACCATCCAGGTCTAGAAGAATTAGATTTCTTCTATATAGATTTTAAATAATATAAATAATATCTATATACCTTCTAAAAATGAATATACTTTTACTTATGGACTTATCATATTACAATATCTGTATTTATATGTATTATATAAGAATCTGGTTTCATTATCAAAGTAAAAATTCTAAAAATCTGAAAAATTCATGGAATACTTATTCTTATATATATAAACTATCTACAAAGTTAGAGCTTCATAGAAGTAGTACTGGTTGATATATAATAGAATCAAAAAGACATCTTTTATATGGGATTTCAGGATGGCCCGCCTGACCGTGTGGCCCGTTCGACCGTTGATTACGTTATATAATATATGCACAAATGATAGATCAAAGGCTCCAACTCCAACATATGGCACTTATCGTCTCAATATCGGAATTTCATGCTTGCAGGTCATCAGAAATGGTTTCGGGTATCGTGAAGATCCATGTCCAGTCGTTAGGTTCACAAGCAACTAACCCTCCCTGGTCGTTGTCAAGGTCCCGCCTTTCCCAGATGTCACAAATCGAAACAAATACACAGAACATCTCTTGGTAGTGGCACAGAAAATTAGCGTCAGAAGAAAAAAACACTCAATAATAAAACACATAATCGCACTTGCGTGATCCGTGAAGGGGTTATAGGGGATAAAGGGCACCGGCGATAAAATGTCAGTTCACCCGAACACATGCTTTGGCGTCGACAAGTCAGGAAAGGGAGATATAGGATAAAGGTGCGGTGTAGCTTGGGTCCATCAAAAGGATTATCTCCCAGGTCATCCGTCATAGCTGTGCGTGATGCTTGCACTCGAGAGATGATTGGGAGAAGCCTACTTGCTCCAGTAAATCACTCTCCATCATCCTGATGCACAATAACGCAGACCAGTCAGGAGCTTGAGTAAGGGAACGCGGTGACCTAGGCCTGAAATGCATGGTAGATCCGAGGTGGCCAGTGATGCTAATCCACGGTAGCATAACCAGCATGGACGGATTACCTAGCAATATTTGCTAGGAGAAGGTGCATGATAAGCATCATATTGCCATCGAGTCATCCCCGTTATAGAGCTAGTTGGCTCCCAGGGTCGAGCTCTGTGCACGCTCCTTCAGCCGCATAGCTTGGGCTTCTAGTGATCGAGCCATAAGTTTCGTCACTGGCCACACAGCGGCCCGGTCAAGGAGACTTGCAGTGGCAAGCAGGATCTTGCTGCCATAACCACCTTCGACAACACTAGGCAGACGTTGTAGGACGCTCAGGGCTGACATGGTTATGCCACTTTGAACTTCTCTCTGCATCTTATTTTCAACGCTGGAAAGGATTTCCTTGATCTTTCCCAACAGTTTACAATCCTCTTCCTCGAGTAAGAGAAGGTTGGTGGCTTGCATGAGGTCGACATCATCCTGGCCAAGAACACCTAGGTAGGGGCCGACGCGTTCTTGGACAGTAGTGATCCATTCTGCCAGCACTTGAGCGCAGTCGAAAGTGCACATGGCACACTGAATGGGCAGCTCCCGGCAGGTGAATTCAGCGAAGGTATTCCCTAGTTGATCGGACATTGATATGGAGTCAGCCGCATAGAAAGCAGCTTTGCGCAAATGCTTTTCACGTTTGGTTTGGCCAGGCCGGTATACGCCCATGAGAGTTTGCAAAGGATGATCCTGGGTGGGAGTACTGGATATAGCAAGATCACCTACACCCAGGTCTGCCACAGAATCGCGCCGATGATCAATGTGGTTGGAACCTTTAGTGATGGAAGGGTCCAGCACATCAGATGGTATGTCGTCCATGGGATGATCCACCCCTGTTCCACGCGCAAGCTCGTCTGACATGGCATTCCAATCACGCTGCCAGAATGCTTCTTTGCATCTCCCCAAATTAACGAACAACCTCACATACGCGAGATCCAACAGTGGGATACTGTCAGCAGAAAGAGGCCCTGCGCCGAAAGGGTTTGGGCGTTCCAAGCTATGCACAGGATTGCTGGCCCAAGCGGATTGCCAGGCGCGCAGTGCGGGCTCGATATGTGCTTGCATGGCCTCATTCTCGCGTGAAGTCCATTGCCGGCCTATGTGGCGCTGACGAGTCTCCCAGATGTAGTTGTGAAGAGCATATATCAAAACTAAGCAGCCGAAAGTACTAGGTTTGAGTTCGCTACTAGGAGATTCCTCAGAAACATCGTTCCCAGATACTTTGGCCTGTGTCGTGGACGATTGCTGCTCTCGTTGACTGGCGGTAAGAAGCGTAGTTAAAGCGGCGGAGAAGGACAGCCCTTTCTTTGGCGTTGACTGTCCACCTAGCTTCTTCCACGCTTGGGGGGATTCGGCAGCCCAGAGATCCTCTTCGCAGGGCAGATCGAGGCGAATTTCGGAATTGGTAAGAGCGGGTGCATGATTATAAGCTGACACAAGGAAGCATGAAAGAGCAAATATTGCGTAGAGAGTGCGCTTTCGCTCTTCTACGATCTTCCATTCCAACCAATCCCTTCTCTCTTTGGGTTGCCCGGCTGGTGACTGGCCCCAACTGTCGGAATCAGTACCAACGCGGCTAGCAAGTCCCGCAGTGAGGTAATCCTGAGAGAGATCTTTCGCATCTAGGTGGCGATTCAATTCAGCCGCCCGGGCAAGGCTGACTAACGCCGCACAATGAGTACTCGCAATATCAGCAGACGTCTTGTCACCGCAGGTGTGCCCATAGATGACGTTGAGGAGCATCGCTTGAACCAACCAGAGTGGCGTATTATGCACCGAGCTGTCACGAGCGTTACTGTGGCGCCCGACCGGGGTCGACATGTCCGCTTTACGTCGCTCTTCTAGATAGAGTTGAATCATTTTCTTGGCAGCTTCGAACAGGTCCTTGGAGGCCGCAGTATCGAATTCGTAGAGGGCACCAATTGCTGCCATGGAGAGGATCAAGGAGCCGCCACCTCCGGTGATGCCGGTAGAGCTGAGATTGAGATGGCCGCTGGGGGTCCGCAGATTGTTGGTGTACTCGGGCGCTTGAAAGTCAAGGGTCGGGATGTGAAGGAACGGCATGTGTGGATGAAAATAGGTGATGTAAGCTGAGATGTAGCGTTGCATGTCCGAGGTGCTAGGTAATTGACCGGAGCCGGTGAAGGTGGAAGAACGGGAGAAAAGATCGCGACAGGGAATCATGCCGCTGGCGGGCTGGGAATACTTGCGGTGATTGAGACTGGTAGGGCGCGCCATGCTTGCTAATAGAGCCTGTCGGGTGGAGTCTGTAAAGGTATCCGTGGAGCTTGGGGAATGGTGAGTTCGTAGGGCACTATTCGCGAAAGGGAGGTTGAAAGGATTAGGAGATTCTCCGTTTGTTGCCATAGAGGATGAAAACATACTCTGCGAATGTCCACCCATCAAGGGCTGGCCAACGGAAGTCATGGATGGAGGAGTTGCATATGTTTCTGCAAAAGGATTCTGAGCCATCAATGACTTCGGCGAAACGGTTTCCGGTGGAATGCCTATATCGTTGAAGCTGGACGAGGTGTACTCGAGGGGGAACTGGCCGGAGGCTGCCGCTGAATGTGGGGGAAACGGGTTGTGCCAGCTGCTCGACGAGATAGAATAACGATGGGAGCCATCCATCATGGCTTCGCTGATTCCACTCTGACTGCCCGTGCTCATTGCGGAAGGGGACGACTCGTCGATGGCTGAATCAGCGCTTTTACCCATAGGCATAGCAGGGTCAAAGGTGTTCATCCAATCGAAGCTGAAATCGTCTTCCATCATCCCATCCGCAGGAGGCATATGATGCGCACCATGAGTATAAGGGGAGGATGGCGAGTCGTTTCCGTAGGTCTGCGGTGAGCCTCCGAAGTGAAGCTGCGCTGGATTGATGGTACTGCCATGGCCCATGAACATGTCAGGCACATTGATGTCAAAGCTACCGTAGACGGGAGCAGTGCGAAGCCCCCCAGAAATATCCATGGGCAAACCCGATGTTTCTAGTTTTGTCAAGCCATTCATAGAAGGATGGTGACCAGAAGAGTAACCTCGGAAATCCAGGTTGGAACCCACTGACGCGGAGCCAATACTTGCGTGGTAAGTATGACCCGAGTGGCCAGCTGGCGCTGGTGGGGGATTAGAGGTGTTGACCATTCCCAAGGAAGCCCCATCAATATGACTGATGGTGTTTGCTCTGGGACGCATGTTACTAGAGTTACTAGCGATTGAGTTCTTGCGAACCCGATTCGCTCCAGTCGATGCGCCTCCCGTGCTCTCTCTTCGGCCATTTCTGGGGCGCGATGATGGAGTCGTAGTCATGTGTAGTTTCTGCTGATGCCTGAGGAGCAGGTCCCGACGAGCGAAACAGCGCGAGCATTCGGGGCATTCGAAGGGCTTTTCTTTTGTATGAGAGCGCTCATGGCGCTTGAGGTGTTCCAATCGAGCAAATGACCGGCCACAGGTCGTACACCCATGAGGGCGGGGCTTGTCAGTCTTGGGGGGAGGCACAGTATTTTTCGAGTCAGGTTGGCCGTTAGTTTCCTTGGAATCCTCTTTGGGGGCAGCTGCTCTCGTTAGGATTCACAGATAGATAGCATACACCTCGAAGAACATAAGCTCACCAGGCACATCGACCGGGATTTCGCTAATACTAGCAAGGTCCTCCACCTTGGGGCTCGTGGCCGATTCCTGGCCGACCATTGTATCTAGTAACATCCTAAGAACGTTCTTCTGTTTTGCGGGAACCAGTTACGAAAGCACTGGTTTGCGGGGGCGGGGTCGTCTGGAATAGCACGACGCGGGGGTTTATAAGGTAGCTGAAGACGACAAAAGCACTGCCAATAGAGGAAGGACAGTAGACGTGACGAAAGGAGGCTACTGGTGAAGGTTGCGAAAGAGATGCGACATTGACAGCATTCTGATTCAATGAGATCAGAGTTAGCTTGGTTCGTTGTCCGGACAAAAGATGCAGCGAATAGAATGCAGCAATGCCACGGGAAGCTCACCAAGTGAGGACGGAAGCCGGGGAGAAGACAAGCAAGAAGGCCGTTATTCGGGGGGTAGTTTTTTTAAGAAGTTAAAACAATGGGAATTGTGGGCGGCGATAACTTGATAATGTGTAGACGATTAACAGGATCACCGTTACAAAGGAATTAGATCAAGTGGGTGGGTGGCGAAGTGGCTCCGTTCCTGGGGGGGAGGCAATCGATCTCGGGATTAGCAACTGTAATCAGCAGGGGTTGAGTTTCCAGGCTCCAGGGGAAACCCACGGGTGGCTACTCACCAAGCTCTGCGCACGGAACGACTCGTGAGGATGGACTGAATCACCCACGAATACCACAGACCATTGGTCTTGGATTCCTTAGACGAAATTTGCGGTATAGGATAGGATGGAGGTGAGTTGCGCGGGCATGCGCCGCGATGGTGGTGTGAGTCGTCGGTGGATAAGCCGGAGATAGCCGACTGGAGTTATGGGCGGGTGTGCTGGGCTGGCTAGCTGCTGCTCAATCAATTGCTGATAAGCAGACAAGAGAGCGGTATGTGGTCCGACAAGCAGCTAACAAGAAAGAAGAAGAAGAAGGCACACTTTGGGTTGGGGATCGGGAGAAAGGAGGGGTGTAATATGAAAGTGTAAAAAAGAAAGAGAACAGTAGTTGTAGTAGTGGTTAGATAGATAAATTAAGAGGGATGGAAGGTGAGAGGAAGGAAGGATGACTGATGGATGGAAATGGGGATGGGAGTGGATTGGGTGGTGTAAGGCTGTACTCTCCGAGGGGTGTCAGTACGAGCAGGAACCGCAGCAGTTAGTGGCTCTGCCGCAGCAAGGAAACGCCCTAATAGTCTGCTGTTGCACGGGGAGCACCAGGACTGAACAACTAGCAGGATCGCTCGCAGTGGTTGTTTTTCGTGTCTTTCTTTTCACTCACTGAAACTTTTTACATGCTCCGGAGAAGCTGCTCGGGTTATCTAGTGGCAGGTAGATGGTATGTCGTAAGCAGGTCCGGTCCTTTCACCTGCTAAACCAACTAAACCAACTAGTTAGCTAGAATCTCCAATTGCCAGATATGTCATTTCGTTTGGATTTATTACTCCATATTATTTCCTGAAGTATTGGGATCGCTCTTCCGGTTACGAACAGACCAGCCTAGCCTCCCAACTAAAGACGGCCGGACTACAACCTACTTACTTACCACCTTAGCTACCAAGACCGAAGTGAGTTTTATTTTTTTTTTTCTTTCCTTTCCCCTTCCCCTTCCATTTCTAATTTTCCTTTATTTTCTTATTTCGTAACCTACGTTTTTACCAGCGTGGGCAGTGAGAGGCCCGTCTAAATAACTAACCCCGGCGAATGCTGCGGGACAAACCCACGAAACAGCATCCAGCTTCAGTCACAGACGTCCATCCAATAATGGGCCGTGACGGGGAACGGAGTGGGCCGGGTGGCTCTGGTCCGGCGTGCTTTGGGAGGGAAAGCATGGGCCATGACAGGGCCAGAGCCAGAGAGCGGGCCCCACAACCCAGTCACGGGGGTGTGGATGCTGTCCCAGCCCAACTGACAATACGGTCACATCCCGGCCGCACGTATGGTAATTCTGTACCTCCTCGGTATTCGCACGTCACGCACGCCCTCTCCGATCACTTACTCCCTGGGTAGGTAGTATCTAGAGTTACTCCCCTGCTCGTAAGCTAATTAGCTGGCTATTTAGCTTGAGAGAGAGAGAGAAAGAAAGAAAGGAAAAGCTATCCACGTAGACCGCGACCTGGCCATCTGAGCCCGTCCGATGTCCGGTGGAATGATCCTAATTACGACACACACCGTCGTCTAGAATGTCAACGATGGCCCTTTCGGCTGGAGACACGGCCGAGTACCAGGCCATAACAAGAAGACAGAAGAAGAAATAGACCTGGGGCAAGACTAGTCGTGCATGGCTGGTTTCCTCAAGATGATCAATTTCCTCCCATTGACTTGGGTGCAACTTCAAATTGAGACATGGGATACGAAGCACTAGCTCTAGGAACCAGATAGTTATTCTCGACCTGCCTTAACATTCTATGAAAGCACACTAAGTGCTTGGTCTGGTATCGAGGCCTGCAGAAGTGGTGTTCTACTTTCAGAGTAATTGCGTTGCCGCTTGTTAGAGACAGTATCTTTCTTGCCTTGCTTGTTGAGAGCCCTTGGTATTCTTGCTTACTCTGCTTAATCTTGTAGTGAATGGATAACGGGATGTGGGAGCTCGAATGCTCGCTGTGGCTTGATGGAAGGGTTTCTATTTCAAATTCATCCAAGCTGGAGCTGTTGCGCTTGTCGCTCAAGATCTCTAGGAACGGTGCCGGAGTTCAGAGGATGAGCACAGAACAGCACTTGAAGACTAGGGCCAATTTACTGCAGTGTTAGTTGATCCAGGTGATCCAAGTTACGGCATAAACGAGAAGCTCATGATGCATGCCAGAACATCGTATCCAGGCTACAATCTAAACCGGGCTATGTGTCGTAATTAGGTTCAATCAGGCCTGTCACGTATTGTGAAAGAGGTAAAACAGGCAATGGCAACTTAAGGGCCGAAAGACAAGCCTTGCATTTCTAGAACATCGCGCACTCTTCAGGGTCCTGAGGCATCCCAAGTATCTCAAAGGCGTTGGCAGATAAGGGAATCCACCATGCGCTGCTAGCCAAGAGACTCTAGATAGATGATTATCTCGCGTTACTTAACTTACACTGTTACCTTTTTCCACAAACCGATCACTGTCACTTATCATCGGCAAATGTAATGCAGATTAGATTACCGGTGAGTGGTGTGTCACTACTAAAAGTCAAGGGCGCTTCAGGCTACCGGACTAGTATGCAGGCTAACTGGATCAGGCAGGCTCACGGGCTGCAGGCCGATTGTCGCCGGTCCTGCTTTTTGGTGTGCGACCTGGGGTAATTATTGATACGGCGCACATGTAACATTGGGGCTGGTGAAAGGGTAAGATATGGTAAGAGAACCCATACCGGTTCGGTCGCCAGGCCGTTATTTGGCCCGTCTTAGCCTCTTGGGTCATTCTCTCGGCAGGAGCCAGAGTTCAGGGTGGAATCCAACCCCGGACCTCGTGACTGCCCGGATCGGCCACTATTGCCTCCGCCTTTAGCAGGAGCCACGATGGGAATGAGATCCCAGCCAGAGCATCGGTCTGGGGTAGGGACAAAGAGGGAAAATCACCACGTCGACGGGTCGCTTGGTTTGAGGAAACCAACCATTAAACCTTCGACGGCTACGCCCGAGTCGGTGGGCTGCCTGGCCTGCCAGCGGCTTACATATGTGGTGGCGGCTGGCGCCGCTTCAAAAACCCCCCAATCAGGGTAATGGAGGGAAACAATGGAACTGATCGTAATTAATCGCAGCTGGCGCCAATTTCGCAGGGAGGACGTTGGGAGCAGGAAAAGGAAGGTCCGGTTGCGAGCTGGAGCACTCTAGTGTGTCTATCTCCTGCACTAGTCTCACAACCGGACCGCAGCATGGAAAACCGAGCCTGCGCCATTTTGTGGGGGAGGACGAATGAGAAGGTTCAAGGTTCGTGTGGGGGATTTCCCTGGATCCAGCGGGTATTTTGCCAATCGTATCCGTTCGATCCGTTGCTGCGGGTGGGACCCCTGAGGTCATTCCACCGGCTGTAAAGGAGGAAGCAGACGAATTGCTTGCTGGAGAGACCGAGACGAGAGAGAAAAGTATGGTACCAAGCAGATACCTCGTCGTGTTAACAAATTGTTGGGAAGTCAAAGTCGCTGGGACCGTACAACTCCCGAGGGCGAGAATGACGGCTAGATACCCCAGCCATCCTGCTTCCACGACGGAACAGAGATGCGCCTAGGCATCCAACTACCTAGGTTCATCCTTCCTCGCTTCCATCGGGCGGTGTCCAATTTTGGTTCCAGCTGCTAAGGTTAATCGACGACTTCTTTTTTTGTTCGGTTTCACCTCTGCCTTCCGTGACCCCATCTGGCAGTTGATCGTTGCCTAGTGGAGTACCTTTCCCTGTCAAGCGGACGACGATGAAGACTTGGCAGAGGCTATGGGCGAAATAATCCGGAGCTCATCGGTTGCACTAGTAGCTTCCGACATTCCACCACCCATGATTGGATCTCAGCGCCGGCCATGGCTGATCATCTTGGTCGCTTTCCCCAAAGACTGGCGTCCCCTGAAGCACTGGGGTCGGTTCCCTAGGAACAGCGCGTTCGCTCTCGATTTCCGGGAACGGACAGCCAACCAACACGAGTAATCCCTCAAAGTATCGTGCCCACGTTTGGTCGCATTGGCCAATCTTGTCTCCAATTCTGAGGAGGTCACTGGCGCACGCGAGTTTGACTTTCATGCTAAATTGCCTGAGCATGGGTATCGTCTCCATTCCGAGGCAGGCCCAAACACAACAGTAAGTAAAGTGTCCGCGCATTATGCACAAGCGACCGTCTAGTTTTATCCAGGATGTGCATGGGGGAGCGCGGATGGTTGCGGACCTGCTGACAGTCAACTTTAACGGGCGGTTGTTGGTCGCACGACCGCTGTGCAATCGCAATGAGAACTGATTTGGGACAGGACTCGCAATATCGAGATTAGTATCTCAAAGAATCGAGCAGATACATTCTGCGTGCCTTGATCCGGTGTATCCCAGTCATGACAAGAATAGCGCGGTCTAGAAACAAATGTTCTACGCCGAACGGCACACAAGAGCTCGCCCTGCTGGAGCTGTTGATATTTTTATAGAGTGCTAACTACTCACAAAGACCATCGCACAAAGAATGATCCCATGTACTTACTACGTTACTAACAACAATTTGAAACCCGTATGGAACCAAGATTCCTGGTAGGGTTAAGTGATGGTGTTGCATGGTAACCTACGGAGCTGCACGAGGACCCCATTTATCCAGGCTTAGCTGCCCTCCTTTGCTGCCGACGTTAGTACTGCAACGACTGATTGGTTGAGTATGTCTGGCGACATCCCACGTTATGACGTCCGTGGGCTTGCAGACAGGAAGTTGAGTACTAATTGCTGGCAGAGAAGATGCTTGAGAACAGCTTCCATGCATGGATCTCGCACGGGGCCCATGGTCCCTCTGCGATACGTCAATGTGGCCATGCAATATTTCCAGTCCAAGTATTGCAATGGAAGCCAGTAGGAGAACGACCAGAATCCTAGCATCACAGCTTGCGGACGTTGTCGAGCAGGGTTGCGCAACCGTCTCGAAACGAGCAGTATGGCTCGTGCGAAGCATAATTCATCTCACCCATGGATAGCGGGACACGTAGTAGTGAGCTGAGCTCGCCAGCGGTTCTTACACCCTCCCGAAGTCAGTTCCTTCATCGCACGGTCCCTCTTGCTGGCTGACCACAGACCCTCGACACCTGAGGCCACCGACAGCGTAAGCGTCCTTTAGTGCGGTGTCATGTGGTGCACCGATGGTATTATTCGTATCGATAGAGCAGGTAAGCAATACCCTTGGATCTACACATGCGCACCGTCACCACCCGGACCAGCTACTACTGCTGAAGCCCGAGAAAGAAATGGGTATCCGGCAGGACGCTAGCATCCCCTTATATACAGGTACCAAATGCGGAGATACCAATCAACTTGTTGGCGTTGCCGCAACCTTCGATCCGCCGTCAAGGTTACCGAGGAACGACACGTTAGTACACCTGTCAAAAACCGAGTAATCTGAACCTAACCAGTCTGGGGTCCCGTTGCGGAAGATCTCCTACCAGTGCCTCCTTAGTGCTCGACTGGAGACTGCGGGCCCGAGGGCGTTGTGGATTAGGGGCGGGTGCGATCGTGTTACTTGACCACTGGATGTATATGAGATTCACCAGCCCCCGTGCATTCCCAGGATAATAAGAAAACAAGAAATGGGGACTCCCTGCCTTTCCGCAAGTTGCGACGAACGCTGTGCTATACAGACGCCAAGTAGCGAAGCGGATAACCTAGAGCCGCCCGACTCGAGCGTGTACATATGCGAAGATGCCGACGATCTGAGACGCATCCAGAGGACGTGTTGCACAGATGATAGGCGCATGAAGCATCAACCTAGTAATCTGAGCAGGCTTGGCAACAGGATACAGACAGGGATCTAGCAACGGGTGTCACGGACCACTATGATCCGATATGGTGCACTGCAGCGTCATTAGCCCTCCTGTACTCCGTACGGACGGCTATCCATCCATACGAAGCATAGAACAATCGCATTGTCGATCCTGCGCGACGCGAGTAACTGGCAGCCTGAGAGAGAAAAAAAAAATCTCCGACGGCGTGCATGGCGATCGTGGAATACAGGCGCCTTGGTGGTCTTTGCTCGAGCGGATATGCAAGATGGCATCATGGGCGCGAGATAACTTCTGCACGGGCCGTGGGACTCGTCACAAAAGTAATAATACTTACAGGATAAGGCTGTAAGCACTGGATCGAGGTACTCAGCCTGTACTCACTGGGATCTCACGCGTGCTGTCTTCGCGGTACTTCAGGGATGCCAATCATCATTCTGCGCAGGCCGTACGATGAGGGATATTCAAGTAGCCCTGGTCGACATTGGGATACAATGGGCCCTTGATCTAGGTGCTTAACAGCTGTTACATGCTCTGGTCGACTGGACGGGAGCACGAAATGCCTCTAGGGCTGATTTGCTATCAGATGGCCGGATATAAGTCCCTAATTACGGGCGACTGAAGTAGTAGCACGCCATTCCCTAGTAGCTCCGACAATCCCCCAATGGCCGAGTAAGAGTAAATTAAGGACCGGGATGATGATAGGCCCGCTGTCACTGCAGTTGTCCTTTCTTACTTACTATCCCACCCCACCAGCGCTGGTCTCCACTCTATGCAGCAGCCAGTAATGGCAGTCCGTCATAATGTAGTGTTACACCTGGCTGGTGGGCGTCCCTCCACACTGCAATTGGCACGGGAGGCCCTCCCCTCCACATTGTTTTGGCGTGTAGGAAGAAAGTATCCAGTTGTATTCCAGTCGGTCTTGCACACCATCGCGGTATTAATCTAGACCCAGACATAGTTTAAGTAGCACTAAAGTAGCAACGTGCAATGGTGTCGCGATTAATAATGCACCTCTGGCTTTGGAGTGTGATTTAATTTAATACTTAGATACGTGACCAACAATCAGGTGGTTGGAGTAACTAATAATAATACCTCGCTGACTTGCACTTCAATGACCCCAACCGGCCTAGTAAGATGTGATTATTAGCAACTACTATACGCACACTAACTATCCACCTTTCCCTCCCATGTATGCAATATGTACGCGCTCCCCCATCTGTGGAGAAAGCTCGGCCTGATTGTTGCATGATATGTAACCTTGCCAGTTGCCAGTTGCCACTGCACATATTTCTCAAACCACAGCATTGCAGAAAATATGGTGGGAAGCGCGCGCACACACACACAAAAATAATACCCCACTACACCACTACTAACAACCAGTAACCGCCACCTTCACACCCATTACTTACTAGACAGGGATTCTCCCAGTAGCACCTAACACACAAGACCATTGAAAAGCTGACTCGACCGTTCCTGGTGCTACGCGGTCTCGCACTAGGCACATAAGACCTACAGTAGCGTTATGCAGCAAGCAAAAGTAATTGAAGTTAGCGCGCAATTTGACCATTGCTTTTTCCTTTTATTTTATTTTTTATTTTATTTTATTTTCTCTCAATAATTGCTTTGCTAGGCTTGCCGCCAGCTAAACCTGTTTTGTATCTCCCCTAGTAATTTTCTACTAGCAATGCAAGCGCCATCGTATCTATACTCGATGTAATATCCGCAGTTACTCCGAGAAGACTCTTCTGGGTTCTCGTAAAGTATTTGTAACTTTCACTACACTGGTTAGATGTATTATTCTTTCACTGTGTTACTCCAACCAGCTGTGGAGTGGTGGAGCGGAACTGCGGCTGAGCCTTGACGATCCTGCACGCTACGGGAACGGGATTATGCTGGTTTCTTGCTTGCTGTCTTGCTGTCTTGTTGTTGTTGCTGCTGCTGCTGCTGCTGCTGCTGCTCGGATGAGGGATATTTTCGGCCAGAACGGTTTGTGTCGGATCAGTTGCTCCATATACTTTTTTCAGATGTTGCCTTTTTTCTCTTTCTAGTTCCTCGGTTGTGTGGGATGTGATAATACTTTTTTCTTTTCCTCTCTTCTCAATACATACGTGTTTACATAGTATGTGTGTGTATGTGGGTGTCGTAAAGTAATCCTTAATTCATTAGAAAGACTAATGTCCCAACCACTCACTCACTCAATCAATCCCATTGTGCCAAAAAAAAATAATGGCTGAACACCTAGGTTGATAGATAGGGTAAGTCACTATCTACCACACCCTATCTGCATAGCTCCCCACCAACTGCTATTTTCCTTTCCGAGGTAGACTACCCATCCGTCTTTCCGTTCGCATGGAGCAACACTGATAGGCACACACACACACCCACATCCACACCAAAAAGAACTAACCTAGCGCCATAGCGCTGGCCTTTCTAAATCTTCCCGTGCCACGGGCCGCCGTGCAGAACGCGTTGCAGGAAGGGAGAAAATAAATAACAGTTAGTCTAGATAGATAGTAGGAGGTAAGGAAAGGTATCCACGTCCGCGCGCGCCCGCCCCGGCCGCCCGTCATTTTCAACCAGCCCACACCTACCTTCTTACTGCAGTTTAGCTACAGAGTTACTAAAAGTTGACCGGTGCACGCACAGGCCTTTTTGGTGGTCCCTGCATCCGAAACGCGAAGTTACGCTACTGACTTTACTTGTTACTGGATGGGGTCGCTGGTTGTGTGATTGATCGGATGACGGATGTTGAGTTAGTGTGTGGTAGGTAAGTAGTTAGTAGGGAGAGTAAGGGGGGATTCCGTGAGGAAGTGGTATTTCAACTGCTACTTAATGCTATATTCCGGAAGGCTTATAGGGGACTGATTGACTGACTGACTGACTGACTGGTGAAGAATGGGTGAGACACTGAGTGACAGACACTCATGTATTGAGTATTGTATGGGTACCGGCTGTATGCAATCAAGAGGAACGGAGATAAGCCGATCCTTTCTGAGGAGTTATTCGATGCGACGGCCGAGAGAGCGCGCTGCTACTAACTTAGTAGTTAGCTCACTAATTTACTAGTAAGTTAGTTAGTTAGTTACCTGAGTACTCGGGACTGGCTGGACTGGACTGCTGCTATTGCTATTATTGTCTCGTCTCATGCACACCCGAACTCTAGACTTCACTGTCACCTTCTTGATTCGGGGTTTGCCTCCCTCCCTGGCGTCTGAAATGACCCTTTTATTTCGTTGCTGTTATTTTTGGTCGATGTAACTGAGTGATGTCGGATGAAGATTGCCGATCAGTAAGTAGCTGAAGTTGGGCGTGTGGTGTGTGGTGTGTGCCAGCTGAGTCTGGTGATAATGGTGGTGGTGGTGGTGGTGGTGTGTTGAGGGATTTCTCAACGAGTTCGACATTTCCTTCCACCTAAGTACCATTCTGGTAGCCTATACTTCCTGCTACCTTCTGTGTCTACCAGACAGTCTTCCATTTTACTTTCGCTGCAGAGAGTTGTCTGCTGACACCGAACCTTGCAGAACCCATGCAATAATTAACATAACATTGCATACATACAAGACTCTATTTCGCCGTGCTATAGATCTGGGCTGACGCGCTGCGCAGGTATGTCATCTGGCAGCAGAAGCTTGTTTGTCATTGCTTTTGGACTGTGATGCTGTGATTGGATATTGTGCGTATGGGTGCAGAGGACACGGTCTTTACAGACTTTGCTGGGAGGAGGTGAAGGGTTCCAATGTTGCAATGAACAGAACGTCTGAGAAGACCTGCTAATGGAGTGTAGGGGTCTATTCAATCCATTCAACTGTAGAACTCTCAGGGCATATGTCGCACTGCAAAGCCTTATTCTGACAGCATCCATGAATATCACATGCGTTCGTTCACTGCTCATTACGTAGGCGGATCATAGGTCCTTTCAACGCTCATATCATCCAAATGCTCGTGAGATATTGCTGTGGTGGCATTATTTACTTGTGCTAGACCTAATTGCATGCATATAACTCATCATTGCACGTAAGGAGCCTCAGGCACCAGCTCCAGATAGTAATACCGTTGCCCCAGGCACAATAATGCATATATTCAGGGTGCCAAATGCCCCACGCAGGTTGAAAAGGAAAATGTCCTGTTCTCATGAGATGCAGTAGCAGATAACAACAGGAAATGTCGGCCTCGAGGGTTTGTACAAGTCTTGAGACGATGACATACTGATAGCTTATATGGATTCCACAGCAAGCAGGTCTATATGGTTAAGGATGTTACACTAGAACGTTCTATTTTGCTAAGCTGAGTCAGTAGAGTAGACTATCGGAGGTTATTCGGGTCATAGGATATATTCAGTTGGCTCTAAATGGCACGGAAGGATGCACAGGCGTTTCGACTGTGAGCTACGTACAGAGGCGTTGTGTGAAGACCAGATGCAGTTCGTGTATAGATCACCTATGTAGGCTAACGGAGCAGCATGTCATTGTGGGAGTTGAAGGGACTGGAACAATAATACTTAAATCACGCTGTTCATAACATTGGGTTGGCCAGATCATATGCCATACTGAGATATTCCAGAATGGAGATGTAACAACTGTCATTTTCTGCTTGGTAGATACCATCTACCAACCATTGATCATGGATAAAAACACTATATAAATGCAACACATGCTGATTCACATTCCATCAAGAAACCAGAAACATCCAATTCCATCAAACAACCCAGAAAATCAGGGCCAATAGTACTTGCCTTCCTCCAAGGCCGCCAAAAGCTTCGCAATCACCTTAACATACCCATCACTCTTCAACTCTGTGAAATCCTGATCAATCAACGAAGCCACCATCCCACCAAACACTATGCTCCCCTCCCCATTCAGATGCGTATAATCATCCGACGCCAAGTTATACGTATACGCATCGGCTGGCCCAATACTGTTCAAGTAATCCGTACTTGCCTTATTCAAATCAATATAGGATGTGTCTGTATTCTTTGCAGCATCAATAGTCGCCGCTCTCTGGTCCGCCAAATTCTCAATCACGAGTGGTGTCCCAGTGGAATTGTCATAGTTGCGACGAGACAAGGGCGTAACCAGAATCGGTGTGCCTCCTGCATTCTTGACATCCTTTGCAAATTGTTCTAGGTTACTGGTGTATTCAGCCAAGGAGATATTCGCGGCGGGCTTCTGGTCGTTGTGTCCGAATTGGATGGTCACAAAGGCTCGGTAGTCGGACTTGTATTCTGCGACCTTGGAGAGGACGGTGGCCCAGTCGCCTCCGGAGCGGAAGCTGACAGTGGTGGCTCCGTCGTGACCGTAGTTTATACCTTTGGCTCCCTTGTGGAGTGTCGTGTTGATGAACCCATCGCCCCAGCCGCCTCCGCCGCTGGATTGGACGGCGGTGGTGCTGTCGCCGGCTAGGAGGAAGAAAGGAGGTATATCATTTCTCGGCGTGAGGTGAGATGGAAGAGCAAAAATGGGGGTGAAGAATAAGGAAAGAAGAGAGAGCTTCATTGTGACTGCAGTGGATGCTTGTCGGTTATCCAGCGCAAGTCATATTGTGACCGACACCACCAACTGCTTTATATCGCATATTCCCCGGTAGTCCAGGCAGATGGAATGAAATGATTCCACCAACGGGAAAAATGGTAGAGTCAAGTCCTGCTTGCAAAGTCGATGCATATGTGCAGATCTCATGGCGTTGCGTCGGTCGTTGGTGGTTCTTTGCATCCGGGGGTTTTTGCCATTGGGCAACGAGAGCCAATGTAAGAATGAGTAAAGCAAGCCAAGTGTTTGCATTATTGAGTCAGTATGCAAGTCGGTATGCTTTGCACCGCTACTCCGAAGCCACAAGGATGGCGTTGAATCAAATCCCGAAGAAAAGAGGGGAAGTCACAGGAGCCTTCCAAGCCCGAGCGAGGGTAATCTGGGGTAATCAGCGGGGAAGGTCTTGAAGAAATATGAGCAAGTGAATATAGACTAGCTTTGAGGATACATAGTAATACTCATCATTTCCGCAATCTTTCTATAGTCGCTCAATATTACCCAGTGCACCCGGCAACCAGCAGACTAGTCAGGCATAAGATGTCTGTCAGAAACGTTGAAGCACTGGAAACCCATGACTTCAGTGGGTAGATTCCTTGGCATCTTCCGCTTTAGATGATGCTGGGTCTTTTATACTGGGATTTCATCAGCCATTCATTATTCAATTTTGTGCATCGTTTGAGCCTGTCGCGCCTGCTTTCCGACAAGTGTATCAGGTCATCGAAATGCCATGTTCTTATCCATCAGTGAAGAGTCAATCTGAGCAGACGGTCACGGTTGAAATGCAGATAAAGACGGAAACGAGGGCGCGTGAGCTTATCACTTGGCGAGATTGGCATCGCCATCTCCTCCCTCTTCCGGCAAAGTGATAACTCTGATAACATCGGCCGTCCAACTGATTGATCGTCCAACGATCCAGCCTCTTATCGCGATCCGTGTCCTGCTCCTCCACGAATAGCATCACCCAATGTGCTTCCCCAGACTTCTTCGCGGAAACCTTCCATTATCTCCATCTGCAAATTGAGCGACACTTATCAGTTCCTGCCGTCAATGCAGACGAACGACAGAGTTAATAATGGGTGGCGTCGCCGTTCCCATCCGCAGTTTCGTCAAAATTAGCCATGGGAAAGTCAACTTCAGTCACTAGCACAGCCAGAGAATCCGGAGACGATAGCCTCTCCCATACAGAAAATGGAACGGTCATTGAATACCACGAAACCAAGCGTGGTCTTTCTTCTCGCCATGTGCAGTTGATGGCCATTGGGGGATCGATTGGAACAGGCCTATTTGTCGGTATTGGTTCTTACCTCCGCGATGCCGGGCCTCTGTCCCTGTTCCTGGGGTATCTCTTCTATGGCGTTCTGTTCATCTGGCCCACAAACCTATGCGTGGGTGAGATGTGCGCCTACCTGCCAATCCGAGGATCTATCTTCGAACTAGCAGCGCGGTACATCGATCCAGCCTTCGGATTTGCAATGTACGTGAGCCCGAGACATCTCCAACTCATACACTGACATCTGTAGGGGCTGGGTATACTTTTACGGCGGACTCATGCTTCTCTGCACCGAGTATTCCGCTGTGGCGACGGTGATGCAGTACTGGAATACCAGCGTCAACCCAGCCGTCTGGGTCGCCATGGCCATGGTCGTATGCTTCCTCCTGAACATCGTCGCCGTCAAATACTATGGAGAGACCGAATTCATCATGGCCTCCACCAAGATCCTCCTTCTCATCGGTCTGGTCCTCTTGACCTTCATCACCATGCTCGGCGGAAATCCCCACCACGACATCTACGGCTTCCGCAACTGGACACACGGCGTCATGTACGAATACTATACCACTGGCAACACCGGCCGCTTCCTGGGCTGGTTCTCCGTGGTCGTGTACGCCGCTTTCTCCGTCGCTGGACCCGACCTTCCAGCCCTGGCCGCCGGCGAGATCGAAAACCCGCGCTTCACGATTCCCCGCGTCGTCAAAATGACCTTCTACCGTATCGTCGGCTTTTACGTCATTGGTGTCCTCGCCGTGAGTATCATCTGCTCCCCAAACGACCCTCGTCTCATAAGCGCCATCGAATCCTCTGCTGCTGGATCCGCCGCCTCTCCATGGGTGATTGGCATCCAGAATCTCGGCATCCACGGCCTTCCCGGCTTCATCAACTTTCTCATCCTCCTAGCCGGCTGGTCCTGCGGAAATGCCTACCTCTACAGCTCCAGCCGCACCCTCTACTCGCTCGCACGCGATCACCAAGCCCCTGCCTTTCTCCTGAAATGTACCTCCGCCGGAGTCCCCATCAACTGCGTTCTCGTCGTCTCCCTCCTCTCTTGCATCACATTCCTCGTCGCCGATACCTCTGCCGTCACGGTCTTCTACTGGTTCGTCGACCTCACGACCACCGCCTTTATCCTCACCTACACCGGCATGGTCTGTGTTTTCCTAGCCTGGTATCGTGCGCTCAAGGCACAGGGCATCGATCGGAAGACATTCCTCCCCTGGGCGTCACCGTGTCAGCCGTACGCAGCTATCGTGGCATTGATCATTGGGTGCTTGGTGACGCTGTTTAATGGGTTCACGGTGTTTGTCCCGTTCAGTGTCGAGGGGTTTATCACTTCGTACTTCGGCGTGGCGTTCTGGGCCGTCATGTTCCTGTTTTGGAAGGTGTATCAGGGCACGAAGTGGGTGGATCCGGCAAAGGCTGATATATTTTCTGGCAAGGCTGAGGTCGACGCTGAGTGTCGGGTTTGGGAAGATGGAGGGTTCTTGGAGCGGCGGAGGGCGGAGTTGGCAAAGATGCATTGGGCGAGAAGGTGGTGGGAGAAGATGTGGTAGAATAGATATCAGTCTCTAGGAGAGGTTCTACTTGAGTAAGTACTTGGAAGTAACACTCCAAATGATAGGATAGTAGTAATGGAAATTGAGCGTTGGTTGACGCCGGCTGGTCGTTCTTCCTGAAACGGGCAGTCCTAGAGAACCACTGCAAAGTGTGACTGTCGAAATATTATCATAATAAATGAGGTGACTACAATCTTAAGTGTTTTGATATTTACCCTTCTATTCGAAGTCCCAAATGTAAACATCCGGAGGAAGAGGTTGAGAGCGATCATACAAGGTTGTCCGGAGTAGTATGGTCCGAGCATGAAGTAGCCTGACGATGACTATACCTCATTGTACCAATCACTACCTCCAAAAGAGCACGATGAGCAAGCTGCATTGTTAATAACCTTACGTATTGTTAACGGCTGTCACTATTCCGATGCATTAAGTCCAGGATGGAAGAGACAGCACCTAGTATGACCTCACAGACGGAGTTACCGGACATAAGCGACACAATCTTCACTTGTATATATGGCTATCACCCAGGGGATTTGACGTCAACTTTTGTGGGCTCCTTCATCCTCAATAGCATCAGGACCAAATACTGTCACATCCCTTTTAGTTACTACTATCAGCCATGTCCTCGTCCCAAACATCCATTATCCAATCTATCTACGACGAGCGCAGCCCCAACTACGACACCTCCCAACACGGCGCCCTAGCAGAAGCATACATCCGCACCGCAGCACCCCGCGAAGGCGAATCCGTGCTCGACCTCGCCTGCGGCACAGGACTCGTATCCTTTCTTGCTGAGCAAGCCGTCGGCAAACCCGGCCTCGTTGTCGGAGTCGACATCAGTCCCGGCATGCTGGATGTAGCGCGTCACAAGGCCCAGCAGACTGGTTCAAATGTGACGTTCCTTCAACATGATATCTCTCACTTATCGGGTGTCGGACTAGAGAGTATGCTTCCTCCCGGAGAGGAGGGCTTCGATCTGATTACTTGTGCTGCGGCGTTGGTGTTATTGCCTGACCCCGGGAGGGCGGTTAGGGGCTGGATGCGGTGGTTGAAGCCTGGTGGGAGGATCGTGACGGATGTGGCGGCGAGAGATGTTCATGTCCCTAGTCGGATCTTTAAGAGAATCAGTGGTGATTTGGGGATGGGGTTGGTGTGGGATGAGAGTTGGGTACAAGGGGAATGGTCTTTGAGGGAGATTCTAGAGGGGGCTGGGCTGGTGGTGAAGACGGTTTTCTTGACGGAGTCGTTTCAGGATCGTGTGTATAGTGTTGCTGATGCTGGAGAGGTGTTTGAAAGGGCTGTTTCTAGTCCGATGTTTCGGAATTTTGGTGATTCAGGGGTGAGGGATGAGGCGAAGAGGTTGTTTGTCAAGAGGTTTGCTGAGGAGGCGGGTGCGGAGGGGGTGTTGGTCGATGAGGCGAAGATGTATCTGGCTGTCGCGTATAAATTGTAGAGAGACTTGTGTTTGTAATTGAGATTGATGTGCTTATTGAGGTGATTGTAGTGATGAGTTGTGTTGAGGCCACAAGTTGGGGATGGGGTTTGGGGAAGTACAGGATCGTGTCACTCGGTCATATGCAGTGTGGTAGAGCATGTCCGCAGTAAGGGCTCTGGGGCATTTTGGGCAGGAGAAAGTGGCAGATTTCTCGCGACAGTAAGGAAGTTATTCCACTCATGTTAGGGAGTGACACACTTGTCAAGAAAATCAGAAGGCTCAATTGAGTGAAGTCCAGGTATTGCGCACTTAGCAACATATATATCCACACATCAACCTTTGTTGACACGACAATGGGTCTCCTGTCTTTGTATAACTAAGTATAATTATGACATCGGTCACTGTATTGAATATAACCTCAATTATCGTCTACAAAAAAAAAAAAAAAAAAAAAAAAAAAAAAAAAAAAAAATTAAGAGAGCTGGTTGTGAAGATGGACTTTTTAATCTATCAGGTTGAAAGAGGACACCTAGTGTGCGGACAGGATGACACTCGCATACGTATTATCTGTCGATACTCTACTTATACCGATACTACTAGTAGTATATATCTTAGACATGTGCATAACGCTGTATTTTCACATTACAAGGGAAGCTCAATGGCTAAACACACACTGAACAAGCCTTTCGTACTACTAGTTGGTTGATAACTGCCAAAACATCGACAATAATACTAGGCCCCATACAGATCCTGAGACATACTGAGGTACAGAGAACCATCTTATTGAACACTTCGACCGCATTTTAGTTACAGCATCGCCGAGGTATAGCCACAGAACGTCCTTGGTGCCGCTCTCTCAACCAGCCTCGGCCGACAGTTCCAGTATAGCGGACATTGGGAGGTACCTAATGTTCACAGATGTTCATATTCTGTGATTGTTGATGCGAGGCCCATTGAAAGAGATACCATTTGACCTCGTTATTTTCTCCGTGGCTCCTTCTTCCTCTGAATGTACGATTTCCGGATCAGGCACGACCTTCGCATATGGATCAAGTCTGACTCTACCATCATCTACTTCGGGAACGTCGTTGGCAGGTATACTGCCATCGAGGGCATTGAGAGGCGCGCATCTCCTCGATATTACAGGCTCGTCAAAGCTAGACAGGTGATCTCAAGTGGTATGACTATCGTCAATTCCTTTTCCTTCTCCTGGCTTCTTGAAAGGGTACATTTCTATCCACATTTGAGCTCGTGAGATATGGTGCTTGGATTCCGAATCCACTCATAGCATTCTTCGGTTGTCCTAACACTATTGCTCCAAGGTCACATTATGAATCCTTGGGAATGGGCTGGCTATGTACAGGCAAACGAACATGACAGCTCAGCAATAGGCACGCTTTGACCTCTCAACACTGAATCATGTTTCGAACTCACTGAGTCAAGTGTTTCTCCGCGGCAACGATCAATACAGAAGATGAAATGCCGGCTGGAGAAGATGCATTGCTGATAGCTGGATGTGCAGTCCAATCAGGACACCGGAAAACATCTCATTAACGTATTGTGCATAAAGAATGGGATAATTACGTGGGGAATTCATGGGCTTATGCCGTGGAGATGGCGGCATAGCGCAATCAGCGGGTAAGACCTGCTAAGCCCGCAACGGATACTCCTTGCTTTCTTTTCAAATCCCGAAGGGTATGACACCTGCCGAACCATGGAAAAGACTGGCTCTATACTAGCACATCTCCGCTGTCATAATGACAACTTGTTACACGATGTCATGTCAAATGATTAGCTCGACTGCCCTCACCTTCCACCATATAGGTCCGTACACGGTGATAACAACCGGTGAGGCTCCTGTCTCTCAGCTCCACACAAAATAGCTCTACCGATTGGAGAATGCCTATCTGCTGGGTCTAGCAACATCACGAGTATCTTGCATGGCTATCGCGCCACAGACAGTGTAAGGAAAGCTTCTTAACCTTGTGACGGAAAATTCAACCGCGACATGTAATTGGTTCCGACGGTGTCATAATGAAAAGCCACGAGGATGTTCTACGACTGCAGCTCAGATTCTATTCGTGGAACAAGTCGAAGTCTGAAAGAATGAACACCAGATATGCACGGCCTGGACTCGTGAAAATACTAAGTAGTGACACGAGTTGCCTGATCCGAAGCCATGTGCCCCAGAACAGAATTCTGGACTTTCCCGACAGACTGTCATGGCTGTTGCCTTGTTCGGACTGTGCTCATATCCCTTACAATGAGTGTTTCTTCATACACTTTAAAGGGGTTTCTACAAGGTTCTACTATAGGGAGGAGCGGTATCACCCGTCCCTTCGATTGGAGTGTATCCCTGAAATATTGTGTCAGATCACAGAGAGCATGATTGGTCTGATCGGTTCAATGGGTATTATCTCCAGTAATACTGATTGGATGTTAGTTGGATGATACTGGGACCCTGTGCTTGAGATGTTCCCTGTTCCCTGGTATGCTGCTTCCGATGATTGTGAGATTCGCGCAAATCATCCCCATATTGCTTACCTGGTGTGGCACTATCCCTTCTTCAGCTTGCTACTATGTCAAATATTATTTCTACTTGTTTATAATCTGAATTATCGTTTGTCATCGTTTGCTGAAATCGGACTTCGTCCTGGCCGCATCATCCCAGCCTCGACCAGAAAACCTCTACTGCAGTCCCTTGCAGGATGGCAGCCTGTGTACTGGATTGCTCCGCCTCCGAAGATCTTCATCTTTCAGCAAACCTTTGACAGTGATGGAAGCGCTTCAACGGTGGCGCGGGTGCCTATGAACACAAGAGGTGCCACCAAGAAGGCACGGGCCGTAAGATGCAGCCGGACCTCCAAGCTTGGGAACTGGAAACCGGGTAAATAAACAGTGATCGGAGTCGATGAGACCACTGGCATTTGAACGGTTTCACAAATGAACTGCTTAAACTTCAGCGTACATATTGATTAGTTACACAACATGGTTCCATGTGAGAGCAGGTACAAGTGTAATTAATAAGCTCTATAGACGGCTGCTATCCTATAACGGACAACTTGGGCTATCGATTGACGTCCTCTTCGATGTACCTAACTCATTTGGCCTCATTAATGGCCAAGCCCATGGGGAAGTGACAAGCTGTGGCTTTTGATGTTCTTTCATACAGCTCACTCCGGTTGGCGGAACTCACCTTCCGTATGAGCAGAGAAATGCCTGGATCATTAGCAGTGACCATCTGTGGTGGTGGATGATCCGCGGAAATACAGCCACAGCGAGACGTCGATGGAAGAAGGGCGAGAATACCGGATCCCATCATCTGGTATGCGGCCCAGTAATGTGGGCGGGTTTATTATCCGTCCACCAGATGAAACCATCGCCCCAATCTCCCAATCATTTTCTTCCACCTCCATCCTGGTGTACCTGTAACCCGAGTCAGTGGACTGGTCTTGTCGCAGGCCCCAGCAAACCAGCGTCTCGGATTGCCGATCTCCCTGTTTACCCCTTGTCGCCGATGGGGATGCCGTGACGCCAGGTGCGGGCGGCAGAAGATCGACCCCAATTCAGCTGGACTGGCAGCCTGAAGGAATTAACTGGAGCTGTTGGTCACGACTGAAGGACCAGCTGGTAGGACAAAGCCAAACAGAGTCTACTGTGACAAAACCAACTCTTTCTTGTGGAGTGAATCGACCACCCTAATCGGCTCAATTACAGCGGAAGTAGCTTTCCCTTTCTCCAAGGGCTCGGATATCTGGGAAAACAAAACAATCCGACCCATATGTTGACTAATATCAGATAAGGTAGGATTAGAATAAAAGGAAGGACTAAGGCCAATGCCCCAGGTCTTCGGTCCGTGCGCAAGGAGACTGGCATACTTCAAGCCAGTTATGCTTTAAACTGCCTGGCGCTGACTCGGATCTCCGCCTAGACACTGTGAGGGCAGTATTTATGGCTTATGGGGTAGTTAATGCACACAATCATGCCATCCTGTAGATGTCATGACTCGGTCGATAAGAGGCCTCCGGGCCTCGACCGGTGTAACCATCTTTAAAGGCATTCGGATTGAATTCGGTGTGCAGACATTCCGCGCCGGCTGATCCTCGAGTAGATTCGTTATATAGATCAAGCTGTACAACCCAAAGCGCGTACCGAAGCCATAGGTCACAAGGCCGACCTGGAGTGCGGTAGCGATAGGCTAACCACCCACCCTATATGCACAGTCCCCCTCCTGTCGAGGATGCTGACCCAGGAGAGACCCCTGGCCCTTATTGGGAATTATGCCAGGGGCCTCCTCAGGTCTGTTCTCATGACCCTGACTCTATCGAATGGTCTCATTCAGACAGCATGGTCGCTCCAGTCGATGAGCCCCTCACAGAAGAGATTGTTATCCCGGAATCTCTTCTAGCGGCCGCATCAATCAGGCAGGTATGGAATCAGGCGTCTCTGCAACCCTGGTTCCAGCAACCCGTTGCCCCCAACCCAGCAGAGGAGGTGTCGGTTGTCAAACAAAGAAAACCTGGCGCTAACTATCCGGCCACTGGAGTGAACCCAGGTGATGCCCGTCGACGACAGACTAGTCATTCGGGGACTTTGGAGGAGGGTCGAGGGACAATTTACCCGCTTCTAGAGGACCAGGTGATCGTGGAAACGCCATATGGACCCCAGGGAGTGCATCCGACTGAGCTGCAATACATCGAACCTAATCGCCAAGGTCTTGAAGACGGCCCAGGAATAGTACGGGCTGTGAGTGCACAACCTTCCATTAGACCAGACACCCCCCCAAGTATCGAACCGAGAAGGGCCAGCCAACCCACGAAAGCTTTTCGCCAGTCGTTGCGCGGTGTGGTGGATCGAGCCCGCGAAAGCAGCTTGGGGACTCTCTATAACCGGGCGACTTTGGTGAACATTAAGCACGAACGGAGATACTGGGTCCAGTTGGTGATCGAATATGGCACGTACACAATCTATGTCGCATTCGTATATTTCGTGCTGGTGGGGATGCCTCTATGGAAAGGGGCTGTCTACTGGCTGTATTGGTTGATGCGTCACAAGTTCATCTTACAGGGAGGCTGGGCCATTGTCATCAGCCTGGCAGTTTTGTAGGTTTCTGCCCATCCGAAGCCCATGAAGAGACGTCGCTTATTTTTCCGTGCTTGCGTCTACCTAGTTATTCCTTCACACCACTTCTCACCACCTTTGAGGACGACGCTCCGGATCACGAGTTCTATGAGAGCCGCCGCATCAGTCCGACAGCCCCCGATACTGCGTTGCTCATTCCCTGCTACCGAGCGGCATCGGTTCTGGGCCGGACCCTCGAGGCAGCCGTGAAGATCTTCCCTCCATCACACATCTTCGTGATCGCGAATGGGGACGCCCTGAGCCCAATTGACCATACTGAGGAGGTTTGCCGTCCTTATGGAGTTAATCACATATGGAGCCCGGTCGGATCTAAGATTATCGCCTTATTTGTTGGATGTTACGCTGCTAAGCGGTTTCGCTATGCTCTTCTCATCGACGACGACTGCATCTTGCCACCTAACTTCCCCGTTGTAGTGTCCCGCCTCAGCGACACCGTCCGCTGTATTGGCTACACGATCAAGGCCGTCGCTGCGGACTCCTTACCCGGCACATACTGTCAACAGGCGCAGGATCTGGAGTACAAGCTGGCGGGGCTGCAGCGCACCTTTGCCGGACGTATCGGCAGTGCAACATTCCCTCATGGGGCCATTTCTCTCTGGGAACGCTCGTTCCTGAGAGAAACGCTGCAGGATCATCCCGGGTTTTCCATCAGCGAAGACTGGTTCCTTGGCAACAGTTGTCGACGGCTCGGCGGAAGAATCCAGATGTGCAGCTCCGTGTTTGTGGAAACCCACGCACCCCCTTCGTTTCTCTTCGCTGCAGGGAAAAGACGGGGTGGGTTTGGGGAGACGACAGTTTTCAAGCAGCGATTTATGCGGTGGAACTTCTTTCTCGTGAACGGCCTGCGGTACAATGTAATCTACCTGGTGAAATCGTGGAAGTTGGGGGTATATGAAATCGGCACGAAACTATTCGTACTACAGGAGGTAAGTCCACTCTGCCTCCCATTTGAACTCCCGTCCCCGAAAGTGCTTTAGCGACATCAACGATGTGACCTAACAGGCACCAGTTATATGAGACTGTCCTTGCCATTATAGCCCCGTTCGTCCTCCCGATATCCCTCATCGTCCGCCCACGGTTCTGCATTGTTCTCATCATGGCTACCTTCGCGCTGTACTTTCTGAACGTCGTCATCTTTAACGAGGTCCACCTACGACTTAAGCAGGAGCGGGTCAGCTTGAAAGTCATTCTTCTCTATTATGTAAGATGAATATCTGGGACTCGCGGATAGAACGGATCTTAACCCGGAAATGCAGATGCCATACAAGATCATGATCGCCATCATCAACGTCGGAAGCAACTACTGGTCCCTGTACAAGTATGCTCGGTACTTTGCCAAGCGACGGCCCAAGCTCACGGAAGACCACAAGGCGGTTGGACTGGTACTGAAATTGGAAGAGAGCGCGCAGAACCGGGGCCCTGGCTCCACTGGACTCGGACGCAACCTGACGGTGCGCTCAGTTGGCGTCCGGCGGAGCAATCGAATGAGCAGTGGGCCGGGCTTAACTGCGCTTCGCAATCGGTGGTCCCTGCAAAGTCACGCTGAAGAGCCGGAGGGAACGGATGTTATAATAGAGCACTACACATAAGCTTCACACGGAAGCAACCTAATATACTGCTGTGGATAGAATAAATGAACCCTGTTTCTAGGTTCGAAACTTTTTTCGATGCATTAGTCTCTTAGCACATGTAATGCCTTGCATCCTCCCGCTAACCCTAATCTCAATTTTTCTTGGTAGTCAACCCTCACTAAGCTATCTTCAGGACGGGAGCGCCGCTATGGCAGTAGCTGTGACTACAGCCGCGCGTGAAGCCAGCCATCAATGCGTCGATACACTGACCTGAATCCATTGCCACTGGCTACAAAACCCATTGGATCGAATACTACTACCAAAGATGGATATCCCGAATATCTATCACGACAGTTTCTGAACATTCCTGGTTGTACTACGCTCTCAACCTGTTTGTCCATTAAGAGGCACATTGACAATTAGGATATACGTACTACAAAAGTACAGTCCTCATAACGCCCCCAAGGATACCTCTGGCGAGAATATCCACCGACCATCCATTCATTCAGTCATGAATTCCTAGGAATGGCATGTCATCAACAACACATCAATGATATGAGGCTCTCAATCTTTTTCCATCACTTAAAGTTCGCATCTAGCATTCTTGCGATGCGATTTCCTTGTCTCGCCCCTCTGATCGAGGGGGTGGCTTTGTTTTCTCCCTTTCAATTACTAGACTTGTTGCACCCGAGCATTCCTGCACGTCCCCCATCCAATCTAATGGTACCTTCATCCCTGGCGGATATTTCCGGCTCTGGGCTTTTCCTTTTTTTCCTTTTTTTCTATTTGTTATTTCCCCCCCTTTTTTGTAAGTTTCTAGGAATTTGAAGTTGACATGAATCGTGGAGAGTGGATACTATGGGGTCGGAGTGTGGCTATGCAATTATTTTTTGTGTCCTGTTTATCTGGGGATTGTAGGGATGGTGTTGGTAAGGGTGCCTGTCATGTGTAGTTGCGAGGGAGCTTGCTGGATAGGATATTGATTCTCTATTGCTATTGTGCTATGTGGAGAGAGGAGTTTTATCATTTGTATACTTTTTTTCTTTTTTCTTAATTTTCTTTTCTTTTTCTCCTTTGGCCTTTCTAAGTAACACACTCTCAACTTCTGGTGTGGACTGTAGGGGAATGGTACTGAGTACATAGACCATATATATCCGGTAGTGCATGGTGTTTGATCATCAAAATTGCAATCGATGCTTCCAACGGAACACTATGACAAGTTGCAGTGTGCTAATCCCATACGTGAGACAGCAGTGACCGACGGTCACTGATGACTTTCCGGACGACTGACTCTCGAACCGTGATACTGTTAACACGATACTTTCTCTCGGTATTCTGATAAGCTTACTTCGAGTATATAATTCTCAAGACGTACAGATTGTAGGCTTTAGGACGCCATGAGAGTGTACACTAGAAGAAGACAGCAGGCGGGGTACTATATGCAGTATACTGTCTTGGGTGTTCTGCCATGGAATCGGATATGCTCCGAGAGAGCAGCTGTTGTGTGACTTTGACTGACCGCAAGGGATGACATCCTCAGTCTCTTTGTCTGGTCGCATCGACCGCCTCTACCCCGCACAACTCCCACCAACAAGTCAAACCCCCTCAGTATCATGCAGCAGAATTCGCCATTGACCACTCATCAGCTGCAGGAATACGAATGCATCGAGCTCGTCTCGGTCGACGATGTCTGTCCCTCGATACGAGGGCTCATGAGTGTCAGTATATGAGGTTGATCCCTTCCCTCTTCTCTGTCGGGTGAAGCTCCATAGTCCTTAGAGTCTGTCACTGCCATCATGCGTCTCCTCAACAAGGTTGCTCTCGTCACAGGCTCGTCTTCGGGCATTGGACGGGCCATCGCTCTGCGTTATGCTCGGGAAGGAGCCAAGGTTGCCTGTGCGGACATCACTCCGACTGCACGCTCGCCGGTGCCGAACGAACTAGACATTACTACCCACGATGCGATCAGTCAAGAGGGCGGGCAGGCTTTCTTCCTCCAAACGGATGTGGGCGATGCATCCCAGATGGAAAATGCAGTGCTGAAGACTGCACAACAGTTTGGTCGGTTGGATATGTATGTTCGTTGTAGAAGTCCCCTTATCTCGGCAACCGAAACAACTGACAATCTATTCGCAGTATGGTCAACAATGCAGGGGTCTCTCTTGAATCTCGCACCCCGGCTCGCATCCACGAAACCACCAATGAACTGTACGACACTACCATGCGGATCAATACGCGCTCGGTCTTTCTGGGCAGCAAGTACGCCATCACACAGATGCTGAAGCAGGATCCGCATCCTTCGGGCGATCGGGGATGGATCATCAATCTGTCATCCATTCTTGGGATCGTGGCAGCGACAGAGAATCGTAGGTCAACCCGTTCCAGATGCGACAAGGTTGGTGACGATCATGCTAAGCTGTGATAGCATCTTACTGTGCCTCCAAGGGGGCTGTCAGCAATCTCACGCGTCAGGTGGCGTTGGATTATGCGCGCGATCGCATTCATGCGAATGCTATTTGTCCGGGATGTAGGTCTCTTATCGTGTTTGCAGATTGTTGACTGTTGACTCTATTGTGGGCGGTGACTGACTGACAAGGGATGTAGATACCCGGACAGCCATCTATGAGGAGACAACGGAGTATATGCACGCCGCGGCGGACTTGATCCGACGACATCCCTTTAATGGGCCTGGATTACCGGATGACATTGCGCGGGTGGCCGTGGTGCTGGCGAGCGAGGATGCCAGCTGGATGACGGGAGCCGTGGTTCCGGTTGATGGAGGGTATACTGCGCGGTGAGATCTCACCTGGGAAAATTCTAAGTGACAGCCATTGTAGGTAGAGCCTAGCGAGAGCGAACATTTAATGTCACGGAGTTCTCAGAGTCGCTCGATAGTACTAGCATCTGTGGAGAACATTATATATATATAACGGCTTCGGCCTTGGCTGCGATGCAGGTAGAAACAAGCATATTGCCAATGAAACGCTGCCGAGGATACGTTTGAAATTTGGACTCTAATTGGAAGCTACTAGGTCCAAGCTATTCGGATCTACTAGTACTTTTAACTTTAAGCTCTTCTGGAAGACATCGAGGAAAGACATAGTGTAGTGACCTTGGACCCCAAGACACCGACCGGTACCTGATATGCAGCCTACCAATACGCTTCATAATTCACACTCGACTCGGATAACTCGGTTCTCCGTCACCGTTGAAACAGACGCTAACCCGCAAACAATATCCGGAGAACCGAGAAGGCAGTGGGTGGCAAGGCAGATGGCCTGCAGCGGGTGGAGCATCGCCGCGGGGGCCATCAATTTCATTGCAAACCGAGATGCAACGAGGTAAGCAGAGCTCCGTCAATCAGAAGCGAGCGATTAGCTGCCGAGCAAACGATGAGCTAATGATCAGTCATTTGTGGCAGTCATGAAAGGACCAGAAAAGAGATAAGTGGCAATATACTCGGATACAATGTAACAAGGCTTTCTAGAAGGACAATCGGAATCCCACCGAGCCGACCAGGGCCAGGGTCGCCGCACCAATCAGCGTGCAGCGGAGACGCGGCTATCGTCGGGGCGCGGCAGGGTTGGGCGGGGCGGGAGCCTTTTTTGTTACTTAATTTTAACCTCTGGTTTTCTTCATTGGCTCTCCCAACTAAAAATAAGACTAAAAGAAACTGCTGGTCTGTGGGGCAGAAACACCAGGATCTTCGCCTTCTTCGATGTTACTAAGTAAGTAACCAAGCATGCTGCCGATAAGCAAAATTGTAAGAGAGGGGGTAAAAAAAAGAAAAGAAAAAAAGCTAGATGCAGATGCAGCTACCGGATGGGCACGGCCCTCGGTCTTCTCAACGGACAAGCCACGCCCGCGCTCCCCCCAATGCAGTAACCGCGACTCAACACGGGTATCTACTTACCTTTCATTCTTCTGGTCCTTCTTTCTTTCCTTCTTTCTCTCATCTGGCCTCTCGTCTTCCTCCGTGTTCAACCTCGACCTTTGTGTGGCCGGCAGCTCATCCTGCAGAGGCTCAGCCAGCGGAGGACCAGATCGTCATCGACCCACCGTGAGAATTTTTTTAGTTTCAGCTTCGCGTCCATCGGCACTCTAGTTGCTGTTACTACTGCTGCGCTGCTACGTGCGTCTATCTGCAACCAGGCAGCTCTCTCATTCCCAGTCACGATGCGTTTGGACGGCGTTGCCCCTCCGCCTGATGCGGTTGAGCCCAAGAGTCAGCGGGAGAAGGATGAGGACGTGGAGGACCTCAAGGCTATCAATAATGCGCCTGAGGTGGACGCCTTTGGTGATGAAGCTAATGCGGAGGTCAAGTACAAGACCTTGAAGTGGTGGTAAGTGCTTCTGTCGTGTCTGATGATAGACGATAAGCTAATGGCGCCAGGCAATGCGGAATGTGTATGTGATCAGGACGATTACTTTACAAATTGCGAGATACTAACCAGCATAGTCATGATTGCTGAATCCGTGTCGCTCGGTGTCTTGTCTCTTCCGGCTACTATGACGGCCCTGGGTCTTGTTCCGTAAGTCAGCGCCTTGATGCTTCCGCACTGCGACTAACCGGTGCAGCTCTCTCATCCTCATCATCGGTCTCGGTATCCTCGCCCTGTACACTGGTTATGTCATTGGTCAATTCCGTGAACGCCACCCTTACATCCACAACCTCGCCGATGCGGGAGAGATCCTCATGGGCAGCTTTGGTCGGGAATTGTTCGGACTGGGCCAGATTCTCTTCTCCATCTTCATCATGGGTAGCCACATCGTCACCTTCACTGTTATGATGAACACCATCACCGATCACGGTACCTGCTCCATCGTGTTCAGTATCGTTGCATTCGTCATCTGTCTCGTTCTCTCGCTGCCTCGCACTATCAAGAACTTGACTTACATCTCCACTGCCTGTAGGTTTCCATTACCTGGTTGTGCAGGGCGACGCTAATGGATTCAGCCTTCCTGAGTATCTTCTCCGCGGTTATGATCACCATGATTGGTGTCGGTGTGCAGTACAAGGGTGGACAGAACATCAGCATCACTACCGAGACCAACCTGTACACCGCGTTCAGTGGTGTGACCCAGATTATGTTCGCGTACTGTGCGCACGTCGCCTTCTTCGGTCTGATTGCCGAGATGGAGGAGCCTAAGGACTTCCCCAAGGCGCTGTGTCTGCTGCAGGGCTTCGAAATCTCCCTCTACGTTACCGCCGCCATCGTCATCTACTACTATGTGGGCAACGGCGTTGACTCGCCGGCCCTGGGATCGGCTGGTCCTGTCTTGAAGAAGGTGGCCTACGGCATGGCCATTCCTACGGTGAGTCCCCCTCTCTATGTCCGACGAGGACTAGTTCTAATGGTGTGTAGATTATCGGTGCCGGTGTGGTCAACGGACATGTTGGTCTCAAGTACATCTACGTGCGCATCTTCCGCAAGTCGGGTCGCATGCACAAGAACGACTGGGTCTCGGTGGGATCCTGGATTGGCATTGGCGTGACCTGCTGGGTGATTGCCTGGATTATCGGCGAGGGTATCCCCTCTTTCAGCAACCTGGTCAGTCTCATCAGTTCGCTGTTTGCCAGTTGGTTCAGTTTTGGTCTGCCGGGTGCCTACTGGCTGCACATGAACTACGGCCAGTGGTGGTCGAGCCCGAGGAAGTGTGCTCTGACTATCATTAACATGCTCATCTTTGCCATTGGTGGCGCGATGGTAAGTCTTTAATTTCTCTTCTCTTCTATATCAGCTCATGCTAATTGTGTAGTGCGGTCTTGGTCTGTACGCGTCCGGCAAGGCGATCCACGACGACTCGTCTCGGTCCAGCTTCTCGTGCGCCAACAATGCATAGAGAGAGTACTTGGATAGGAAAAAGAAATTGGATGACTAGACGACTAATGGGAGGCGATTTAATGTATATAAAAGCACAATCCATAGAATCCGTTTTAATTCGTGCTGAGCACGTCAATCAATGTGCATAGCGGTTTTTACAATGTCTGCATGTGATGACTACAGGAGAAGATGCAGCTCGTGGCTGATAGGACCACCTGTCCATCTGTAAGTGAACTAGAAATATGACAAAGTCCTATCTAGCAATGTTAGTAAAAAGTACTGTAGTATATGCAGAACTTGGCCAACCACGGCAGGTCTGCAGGCGAAGCATCTGATGAGTAGCGAGCATGTGTAGATTTGCA
>NT_166539.1:2299725-2313706 GCF_000002855.4 Aspergillus niger
GCCGGCAGTCCACCCTTCGGCAGCCGTCCCATTTGGGTACCTTGTCTAACGGTGTGCGATCCTCCAGCCACTCATAGTCCCCTGGCAGTCCCCCAGCGCGGACGGGGGAGTGCCGATGGCCACCGATGAAGGGTGCCACTGGCAAGGCTTCTGACAAGAACATGTAGGCGGGATCCCAAGGTCGAACCACGCGCAGCAAGACCAAGCTGAGGAATGGCACCCAGACGGCGAGCTTGATCAGAATCGAGTGTCCCCGTCTCGCAACGGGTGACACTTCGCCATATGGCTCGAGAAGGTGGATAGAAGAGCCATCGTCACTCTTGTCGTCGAGATAGTCATCCACGCCGATCTGCTCGTAGATCTCGGGTTCCGGCAACGCGGATCTCGGGCGGAACGCACGAACTCGGCTCATACAGCGGAACAAACATTTGAAAGGCTGTCCCAGGATTGTGAGGATGCCACCAACAACGCGATGCAGTGGTGCAGACAGAAACCAGGCCACGGTCAGCAGAATGCCTTCCACGATCAGGAACCCGGTTAATCCCTGCAACAATGTGCGCATCGCGGCGGCATCGCGGTGGAAGGTTTTGGCCTGTCGCCAGTGGATTTCGGCACCGGTGACAACGTAGAAGGAGGTATTTGCGGCGGTCATTCCGGACATGATCAAACTAGATGGGTCAGTTGTTGACAGAACGTCTTTTTGGTATGTTTGCAGCCTACCTGAATGGTACAATCACCAAAGCTGACAACAATGCGACGGTGCGCCAGTGGAATTTCTGAGTGAAGAAGCGGATGAGGAGGGTGAGAATCACATCCTGGAAGAAAAAGGTCGAGCCCCAAAGGATGAATTTAGGAGGGGGGAGAGAGTGGATGTGAGCGTATAGATGCAACAATTTGGCGCCAAAAAGTGCGATGAAGGAGACCGTGAAGAAATATCGGCGCGTGAACTCCCATGTGTAGTCGAAAAACTCGCCAGGAGATGTACGCAGACGCTGCAGGGCAGGGCCGCAGCGACGGAGGGGATTGGAGAGCTTCATGGTGCAGCAGGAAAGTCACAGTATCTCAGCAGACGGACCGCATAGCACCACGAACTAAGAGAGTACACCCATTGAAGGGTGAAGGACGGAGATGGCGTGACCGGGATGGAAGCCCGGAATGATGGAAGAAGGCGTCAAAAGCTGAAGAAGGGAACGAGGGGTTCTTCAAGGAGAGAGGAGGAAGAAGAAGAAGAGGAGGAGGAGGAGAAGGGAAAAGAGGAGAGAGATGGGGAAAGAAGAGCAGGACGCCATGATGATGGAGGCCTGAGGAGGTGGAGTCTTTCTTACGGCCAGCAATCACGGATAGAGCCGCAGTTTCAATTCACAGCCCTGCATCAAAACGGGCAATATAGCACGCTGGCCAGTCCAACGAACTGGGCGAACTCTAAAGCTGGGTGGTTCACGGTGTGCCGACCTCCAAGCGGTCTAGTGACTTGAGGGGGGCTACCAGTAGTGCTCCGGAACTAGTGGCCTCTACTACACAGTACTACACAGTACTAATGACCGAGGGTGAATGGGGTGGATGCCTGGTGTAGAGAAAGTTGGACCCTGAGGGCCCTGGACCCTGATGGTCCACCAGCAACATGGCAGCCATTGGCTGTGCAGGCGAGAATCGGTAAAATTAGAAGCAGCGGCGTTGCCAGACGTGCCCCGAAAGCCAATCACCCTCCGAGCCAAGCCCCGCAGACCCTGGGCAGTCAGTCTGAGACAGGGGAAATCTTAACTACAATTATCATCGGTCGTGTGTTCCGGGGCAATCCATCCCAAACATCCTTTCCATTAATTGCAATAGGGGTTACACTAGAGGGTTTGTTGTTTGAGAATAATTTTGTCCCCCACTGATACAGTAGATACAAGCAAAAAGCTCTTCCAGTCTAGTTGCCACTATTTCCAGCGATCCGCAGGCTTGTCTTTCGCCCCCAAGAACACGTGTTGGGGACTTTCCTCTTCGGTTTGACTGAACGATGCACCTTTTATTTTCATCCCAAACAGGAGGCCTGATGCCCCAGAAGAGTCTAGTCCGGACCCTCCGGGCGTGACCACATTCCTTTTTGGGGCCCCCGAGCGGGGGGTTACATCCACTCTGTCCAATCAACAGACAGGCATCTCGTGGAATACTCCACCGCCAAGGCTTCCAGAGAAATCTCTTGTCCGTTCAATTTATTCCCCTTTCATTATTGTTATTCACAATTTTTCCCGTTCTGCCTCTTCCCGCTGTCTCACTCCAACACTGTCTTACATAGCCCCCTTCTACCCAATTGCCATTGCATCTCTGCTCTCTTGGCCAGTGAAATCTTTCCCGTGTTGCATCATGCGTTGACGTGCCGTTAGTGTTTTGTGGAATTGTAGATTCAACTGTAGGTTCGATTGCAAACTGCACCAAGCAGGCACGTAGCACGTGTGCATACCTCCATATGATGTTAGAATCCGCTCATTTGCATGGATACATGGGACCAGCTGCAACCTCGCTTCCCCGCTCGTCCATCGGCATTATTCTCCTCACCAACTCACCTGCACGAGACCAGATGCTGATGTGGGAAACACCTCCGGGTTGCCAGACCTTTTGGGGAGGATCAAGGAGGAACAAAGTCCTTGGCACACGGCAGTCCCACCGGATTCCCTCTCTTATTCCCGACTCTTTGTCTCTCTTGTTGTCTCTCGCCGCTATTATTAATAGACGCGGTGGATCTTGGCGGATACATGGCATGGCGTGGCTCCGGATATCACCGCCATCACACTTAAAACCCGAAAATGAGTGTGCATCTCACGACGAACCAACAAACACCCTGAGTAAGATGATCATTGACCCCCAGGACCCTGCATGGTCTTGGCTTAGAAGCGTCAAAGCGCTGTTGACAGAGTTAGTCATGTTGGTTTCATCCGTATCGCAAGCAGAAAACGTGTCACCGTTTTTGTTGCCTGAAGTTATTGATCCCTCATTGCCTGGGTGTTACCTAATGCTCTCAAAGGATTTGGCCAGTTCTATGTGACATGTAACATTGCTAGATTTTGTCGCAGAGGTACTGCCAGGGTCTTTTCGCGTCTGACCTCGCTCTCCGCGGCACTCAGCCTTGCCAAGTAGTGAGCCATTAGTTGTTCCAATCAGGCCGCGCAGGCTTAGTCTCATTCTCCAACATGCTTCTTTCTCTAACAACCTACCAGTAGATTGGATTTCTGGGCTCAAAGGATGTATTACGGGTTGGGATGACTGAAAAAAGGATGTGGCGGTGACACCGTCGGTCATCCGAATATATATATCATACATCGCCTCTGCGCATCATCCCACAAATCCGTACCTTTTACACATGACAAATGATGCAGTAACTTCAATACGGCTACTAAGTGATGTTTCTCTTTGGTCATAAGGAGAACACTGTATCCAAAGTATGAACGAACATAACTGACTCTTAGTAATATGATCTCTGCCAGCCGGGCATCGCAGTTCGGCCCAGCGAAGATGATCCCTGCGCCCCGAGGGATTTGCCAACTCAATCATCGCGGGGACTGCTTAGAAAGCTCGACGATCATGACATCATTCTCTCCATGTCAGAAAGTGCATCTCACATGCTGACAATCAGTGAACTTACGGGCGACCTGTAGTCTTGGCTGGGATTTCAACACTACGCCCTAAAATCTGACTTGCTGCAGGGAAAAAGACTCATTGTGACTTGCAGAAATATCGGGTGGCATGTAATTGACAGGTTGGTGCTAAACCAGTAGTGTCATTCCCTCCTTCTCCGTGACTGGGATGGACCTGGTGTCCGTGATATTCGATGCTAAACCATTAAAACCAAGGTCGCAAGCTGACTATTGTCCTATATCAATGGCCTGATAGGTATATTAGGGGGGGGGGGGGGAACGCGAGGACAGGAAACAGCATTGGCACTCTAACGGAGTCATAAGCTCCCTGTACATCCATGGCAGATGCACACGCTCTGGATACATTGGCCCCTTGCTGGAGAGTTTGAGTTCCGCGCCCACTTGGAGAAAGAGACGGGTGGGCTTGAGCACTGCAAGCGTGCAAAGTGAAATAGTATGTCTGGGTCTTAAGTGCCTAGGTAGAACGACGAAAGCTTCTCCTTTGTTATGCTGGAAGGTGCAAGCAACCGCAAATGTGTTTCCATCAACTCTGTTATTCAAATCGGACGAAGGTATGCATAATACAGCCCAGGATCTAATTTTCATGCAGGGTTCACCGTGACTTCCAACGGAGAAGACTGCTTGGCTTTACTCATCGGAAGCCTAGGCGACGGCCCGCAAAACAGTAACCGTCTTGTCAAAAGTGCGTGTGATACAGACTTCTTAGGGAAGGGAAACAGTTTCCAAGGGTGTCGAGAACACGATTTTGTTATATGCAGTTATGCACGTATTCCGTGGCCTGGGGAATGTAGACGGATGTAGAATCCCGGCAAGAATTCTGTTGATTTCCGTGCCTGATTAACATCGGCATTCATTTCGCGGGCTGAAGCAGCGCTACTTAAATTGTGTAATACCTTGCCCAGGTAATATTCCTCTCAAGCATTCGCTGATACTCCCAAGACAATATGGCGAAAACTAAGCTCCGTGTCGGCATCGCAGGCCTCGGCCGCATGGGTACGTCTAATTCGCCATGAAGTTCAGCTAGTTACCTAACAACTAAAGGTAAACGCCATGCCGTCAATTTTCATGAGTTGACCGCCCGAGCCAACGTCATTGCAGCGAGCACGCCTGATGGTGAGGAAAGGGAATGGGGACAGGAAAACCTGGAGGGAGTGACGATATACGCCGACTATGATGAGATGCTCGAGAGAGAGGACTTGGAGGCTGTGGTCATTGCCAGTATTACGGCAGTACACGCTGAGCAAGCTATCAAGGCAATCAAGAAGGGCTTGCATGTTCTGTGTGAGAAGCCTCTCAGTATTGACCTTGATGTTGTGCGTCCTACCAAATGCATGAAGCCTCGTGTTCTAAGGTGCTGACATTTGTCTTGACATGAAGGCTCAATCCGTCCTTGACGCTTATGAAGAATCTCTGAAAACGCACCCTAAGCAGAAGGTGATGTGTGGCTTCTCGCGCCGCTTCGACGCCTCATACCGCGAAGCTCATGAACGGATCACGCGGGGCGAATTCGGTCTCCCTGTTGTTTTCCGCTCCCAGACTGCGGACTTGATCGATACCTCGGGCTTCTTCGTGGAATATGCAAAGACAAGCGGCGGTATCTTCCTCGATTGTTCCATCCATGACATTGATCTCATGCTGTGGTTCCTTGGCGAGGACAGCAACATCAAGAGCCTGCAGTCTGTGGGAGTCACTGCCGTGCATCCTGGATTACAGGAAAGCAATGATCGCGACAATGCATTGGCCACGCTTGAATTTGAGGGTGGTAAGATGGCTGCTTTGTACTGCACGCGCATGATGGCGGCGGGACAGGAGGATATTACTGAACTTATCTGTGAAAGGGGTTCAATTCAGGTGAATTTTCAGCCGCGAAAGAATCATGTTGAGATTCATGACGCTGCAGGCGCTAGACGGCTGCTTCCACAGCACTATTATGAGCGGTTTAGGGAGGCTTTCGTTACTGAGGCTGCTGAGTTTACTGAGTGTTGTTTGGAGAATAAGGCTCCACCGATCAGCCTTCGGAGCTCGGTTAGGGCGGTCGCTGTTGGGCAGGCTTTGCAGCGCAGTTTGATTAGTGGAGAGAAGATATTTTTCGAGGGTGAGACCTTAAAGAACTAGATAGAATGAAAGTGACACTCACGATTCAAGTTGTTTTGTTGAGGTGTACTGAGCCGACCTGATTATGGATAATGATGATCGAATATGACAAATAGGTACTGAGAGATAGTTACGAGGTCCGTAGAGTCAAACGAAGCAGTATGGCTCATTGAACAACTAGAAACAAGACTTATATTAATACTTGATAATAGTAGAAAACAGGAACCAGGGATATACTCTAGAGATTACAGAAATAATCAAGCTATAAACAGAAGAAGGTATCCTGCCTTTTTACTATATTATAAGATTATTTCCAGAAAGAGGATTAGGACTTATTCTATTATATAATTTATCTTGCCGTGAATAATCTTGAAAATATATTAGATAAAATCAGAAATAAACTGAGCATGCCTATATTTTATAATAAACTCAGTTAGGATAGAGCAACATACTCCGTATGCCTCTATAATATTCAGTGCATGATTAAATAATTTATAGAAGTAACTGTTGCATGTGCAAGACCACGCTGACTAAGTGGATTAGTGGATTATAACGTAACCCACGGTTAAACGGCCCACACGGTTAGGCGGCCCAGCTGGTAATACTATACAAAAGACCCTTTTTGAACACAAGATATCTCAACCATTATAAGACTAGAAGACTCAATATTGTATAAATAGATTATAAATTATATAAATAACTATCCAATACATCTCAAAAATCTATATAAATATGAATAGTATCTTATCATATTACAAAATCTGTAATTTATCTGTAATTTTGGATATATTGATATATTTTTCATAAAAGAAATTCTTAAAAATCTAGAAAAATTATATATTATTTATTCTACTGTATATTATCTATATATTAAGTTAGAACTGATTATATTCAGTATTGGTTGAGATATGAAGATTTAAAAAAACATCTTTTATATGGGATAACCAGATGGGCCGCCTAACCGTGTGGGCCGCTTAACCGTGGGTTACGTTATGATAATCTCTCATGGAAGTTCCTGGAGGTAAAGAATGTTTTGTTTCCTTGTGGCCTATCTTTAAGATATTTTAGTCAAGTGTAGCACAGTTCTTTGTATTCTTGACTGTTGTCGAGCGCAGTGCTTTCACATGCCAGAAAAGGTCTGCTACTAATTTGGCCTGTGTGGCAAGAGTCTCAGATATGGCTGCGGACATATATTAGCGTGAAGTATAGCGCCGCAGTCGCGCCGCAGTCACCCCTTGTTTTGCTGGACCACAGCGGAAGAAACGAGTAACCCCTCAGGGCCACTGCGGGATGTATGCAGTGATGACCCATCTTGTTAGGTTGGAAGACTAATTAATATTTCATACTTCTGGTAAAGCTCGCACGATGCCAGAGACAGCGTTAACGAGAACAAGGAGTTCACACTCTCGCCACATGGTGAGCTCTTCCGTGCAACGCGGAACCATGTGACAGACACTTCGAGAAAGCTGCGGGCTTGTTTCCGGTGCTTCGCAGAAGTGGTTACCAACGTAAGCTGTAAGCCAATACCTGCTACTAAACCCTAGTCAAGGGTTGCGCTGAAGGTGCTAGTCGCTCCAGCGGCTTCACAAATATGAGCGGGGATGTACTAATCTTAACCGACCCCTGTGCTGTAAGCATCAGGGTGTCGCAGATAGTTAGATACTAAATCTATATTAGATTCTTAAACGGGAATGTTAAAGGCTGAGTAGGCTGTGGGATTATACTTATAATAGATAACACTAAGAGTAGGTATTCCAGTGTTATATATATAATATACTCGTCTGTCCTAATACAATTATATATGTATATAAAATTAGGCACGGCACATTAGTCCTCTTATAAGCAGACGGGCTACCCTTGCCCTGAAGGTTTCTCAAGAGCTGTGAGGCTGTGCTTTAGACTCCTCCACGGAAATGACGGTCAGACACCACAAGTTTGGAACTACCCAGACGGTATTTCCCGAGATTAACTGCGTAATTTGGATGCCGTCAAATCAAGACAATGGGCTGTGTTAGGTGCATCGGAGTTCAGTCGAATCAAAATCAAGTGCGTGACTATCCTTGTGTAAGACCCACAGATCTAAATAAGTACAGTGCATACAAAGCAAATGATCGAGCAGACTAATTGAACTATTAGATGCTATAGCAGCGAGGTAGGAATCTCTAGCTGTCAAGTATTGCTAGGTAGTATTGCTAAGCCTAGTCTAGCTGTCCGGGCTTATAACCTATGTTGTGAAATCACGGTAGGTCAGGGGAATTGACATTGAATAGAGACAACTAAGACATTGAACTGTATAAGCGTACTTAGTTAGTATACAGGAATTCGTCCGTGGAAAGACATATATCAGGGCGGGGGAATCCTCAGGCCGATCCTATTTTTCATAACAGATTTTCGTGGAAAATACAAACGAAGTGACAGAAGACCCAAAGGGCCGTCAGGCTACTCACTGTGTTGGTCCACCTGCCTTCTTTGTCGAAAACGCACGATGGGCTGGCCACTTGGAAACCTGGAGAACCTCGGAGACTTCAAAAGTATTTATCATGATACCCCGCATTTATACTTAATAAGGCTTAACATATTCCTAACTCAAGCCAGGGTATCTATAAGATGATAAAATTAATATACTATCGTAATGCTGTGGAGGCAGCATTAGAGTCGGAGTAGGTATGGACGTGGTTGGGCGAAAAAAGGAGATTCGCACATGTCACTGGGCTCGGTCGAAACTAGCGTGAAATTTATGATTATTCGTTCGCCGACCCCGAACTTTAATGTAGTCTACCAGGTCCAATAGAGTATGTTGACAGCCCAATGTCCGCGTGTTGCGATGAGCCACTTGATGGGCTAATTCGGGGAAGATTAACTCGAATCCGAGTACACAGGTAGGTGACATCTGCCGTCTAATAACCTGCTTTCCTAAACCTGGCGAGAGGTTGGAGACTGGATGCCAGTTAATGCAATGTAACATTGCCATGCTACTATTTCCCGCCTTGTGCCAAGTTATTCCGTTGTTGTGAGTGCATTAATATTGCAACGGAGTTGTAGCAAGACCAATAATGGCTACTGTGTGCTCTTAATAGTAGTGTCTTTTATATAAGTGGCCCTCCCCTATAAACTATATAAGTAGTATCCACCCCCAGCTCTCTAAAATATTGTCTTACATTCATGATCGTTGACAGATAAGGTAGCAACAAGGGTGCAAAAAGAAGCAAGGGACATTCAAAGGTACACTTCTGTTTATACAGCACTCACTCTGCATAAAATACCTTTTCATAGTCTTGCTAACTAATCTTTCAGAACCTACCAAATCCTTATTATGTTATTGAAGAATATTAGTGGACTCCTATTCCTGGTTGCAAGTGCCGCAAGCAGATTCTCGATGTCGACAGACCGATATACTGTACCAATCCCCGAGGGAATCATAATTTTGGAGACCCGCAAGCAACTCAACGACATGGCAGACCAATATCCTATGGGAACCTTGGACGATAGGAATGGGGGATACTATCTGCTAGACCATGATGCTACAGTGTTAGCTATTGCATCAGATTCTCTCTGCGAAGAACTGGACTCCTCAATGGAATCGGCAAAAAGGTTCCATAGCAATGACCCAATTTCTGATAATGAAGCCGAGGATGTTGCACCTGGGAAGGCTGAAGCAGCCAATCCTGGCCTATCAAATCATTGCACTCACCCACGCTGTCATACACATGCTCTTTGTCGGACCTACAGCGATTGCTACGTGTGTTCGTCAAGTTTCCATTGGTGTTTCTGAATACAATATGAGGAAGATGTTGTTTATGCTACCTTTACAGGAGCATTGTGAATACGTCACAAGCGAAGCCAGATTTGTTTGTTTTTTCTTATGCCTTTTCATCTAGAATGGAGCAGTTCAACATTTTGGATCAAAGTCCACTATCCAACATAGTGACAGAAACTAAAAATCCCCGGAGATTCAATCAAAAGCTCTATAGGGTTGTCTTCGGCGAACTTAATATATATACTGTACGAGTTGTTTTCATGTGGAGAATGCTGAGGAAGATAGCCTTCTATACGCTAGCCCAGGGAGAGAAGCTCAACAAAACGAACAACAGCTGTAATTTATGTTATTAATTCAGTTTTGGGCTTCTAGCGGCACGAGGACTAAACCCAACCAGTCACAAAAAAAGAAAAAAAAAAAAAAAAAAAAAAAAAAAAAAAAAAAAAAAAAAAAAAAAAACTGTGACATTTACATATTGGGTGATTTCGGCTCGGTTTCCGCTTGATCCAGGACCTGGGAGAACAAAGTCCTTGGAGGAAAAGATATCTTAATAGACTACTGAGATTAAGAGCGTTGATTCTGAGCGAGTCTGTAAACGCCAGAGTATCCAGCTAAGGGAGTCCAGATGCTGTCATGATTAAGTGTTTTGCGTAAATTGAAATAGGTATGCCATCTTTTCCCCTGCCAATTTTCATCGAACTCAGTCAGCTAGATTGTGGTATATCACTTCGAATTACAGACACGTCGCCCAAAGACTGCCCTTACCTCTCTGCTAGAATGGACAGGCAGTCTGACTCCTGCGGAACAAGGATTGGCCTCTCGGTGGTCATTCTCCGGCATCGTTGAGCTTCCCCGCAAACGCAGGTCGAATTCCGACTTGGCATATATCATCTCGTCGATTCTCCTCGTACCATATCCTGGTATGGGATGAGCACTTACGTGTCGATCCTTTCTCTAAGTTGTGCCTATCACATTCCAAGATAAATAATCCGTGACCCTCATTGGCCTTGGTTGCAATCGGGAAATCATTGGAGGCTCCACTCTACAATATTCTTGCGCTTCGAAGCCTCAAGCATCCTAGCGTAAGTAAGTACACATACAGAATCGTGGGAGGCGTGTAAATTACATGGCAAAGAATACACCCTATATTATTTCTACCTGTAGCGGCCGTGTCTGTGGCTTCAATACAATGCAGATAGTCATTTGTTAATCGATCGTGATCCTAGGAAGCTCCGCCCCGCATCTGGCTCTACGACTACAAGGCCGAGCATTGTGAGAAGCAAACTTACATCGAAAAAGAGACATCTAATATATCTGAGAACTAATGTAAAACTGCTTTCTGTAATCCATCGCTGTCATATACGCAGTCCGATACCATATCGCGCAAATCTAGAAGCCCTCAGGCTAAGGAACTACGTCGTGAAAGAGAAACCCAACATCCCCTTCTTGGAATACTGGAGAGATTAGTCATATATATCACTAGGTGAAATACCTAGAGGGAATAGTTTACTCAATCAATACATGGCTATCAATGTACTTTTACGGATTGTCCATTTCCTGGAAAGAGAACATCGATTTGAATCCCGGTATGAGGCATGCATGTAGGGAGATTGCACATCTCATGACTATATTCCCGAGTTAGCGATCCCTCTTAAGCTTTGAGGAGGGTTGTACGCCATCTGAAGCGGAATTCGCTTTCCATCAGCAAGCATGAAACCGCTTTCCGCTTACTTACGGGGTGTGAAGCCGGTAGCCTACACCCTTGCATGCTATTAACATTGTATACGAAAAGCATGCGGATTCTTGTATCCGAGTCACACGAGATTATATCTCATTAGGCTGTCTTGAGGGAAGGTACCAGGTATTTAAATCCATCCACAGTCATCAAGGTCTGGTACCTACTGAGCAGACACAACTATCTCAAAGAAATACCCCAAGTTATCCTTCCGAAGCTACTAAGCAAGACAGCCATCATGCCATCTGTCGAGATTTCGCTGGCTCCAACCAACATCGAAGCCACCTCCGACATGATCGATGCAGTGAACGTCCTAAGAGCCAAGAACACCGACCCCGCAACATCGAAAAATCTATACGACGACTCCGAGTTTGACAAAGCCAAAGACAAGACTACCTTCCGCCAATTCAACGATGCTTGTGACCGTGTGAAGAACTTCTACGCGCAGCAACACACCCTACAAACCGTAGCTTACAACCTGAAAGCCCGACACAACTTTCACAACAAGACGCGAGCCCATATGACCGTCTGGGAAGCCATTGAGAAGCTCAACACCTTCATCGATGAATGTGACCCCGATACCCAGGAGTCACAGATGACGCACCTTCTTCAGTCTGCTGAAGCAATTCGCCAGGAGGGAAAGCCGCGCTGGATGCAACTTGTCGGATTGATTCATGATCTGGGAAAGTTGCTTTTCTTCTTCGGCGCACAGGGTCAGTGGGATGTCGTGGGCGATACGTTTCCTGTTGGATGTGCTTTTGATGATCGCATCATTTTTGGTACGGAATCTTTCAAAAACAATGAGGACATCAAGAACCCGATCTACAATACCAAGTTTGGGATCTATTCTCCTGGCTGTGGACTGGAGAATGTCATGCTTTGCTGGGGTCATGATGAATACTTGTATCACATTGTCAAAGATCAGTCGACTATTCCTGATGAAGGTCTTGCGATGATCAGATATCACTCGTTCTATCCCTGGCACCGGGAGAATGCTTACCACGAGTTGATGAATGAGCATGATAAGAAAATGCTTGCGGCGGTGCGGGCTTTTAACCCTTATGATTTGTACAGCAAGAGCGATAGCGTGCCGGATCCAGTGAAGCTGAAGGTGAGAATACCCAGAGCTCTTCCATGTGAGGTATTGCCACTAACACTGGTTCTTAAATGAAAAGCCTTACTATCTCGAGCTGATTGACGAATACTTCCCTAACAAAGTGCTCCGCTGGTAAGGGGCTGGAGTCAGACACCTCAACTGATCGGGACCTTGAACATCCATAACCCATTTGACTGGCCTCTTAACTAGGAAGTGTTATGCCAATGCAGGTGTATCTAGATTTTATGGACCTGAACCTTTTTAGAGCACTAGCATTTCAAGTTGCTGAATTTACATTCTATTTCACATTAATCTGTAGTATAAAACAAGTAGGAACTACTGCAAGCAATACTAGCTAAGAAACGATACGAATAAATTATGGACCCGTATCCCTCTGAGCCTAGCGTTTCTTAGCCCCTCTTAATAGCTCGGCACATATATATCTTAGTCCACAGTTTATAGGATACTGAGTAGTAATGTTAGAGCTTCGAAAGTACAACGTTTGTCTCAAGGATGGGGAGGAGACTCTTGTTGATATCCTTGACAGATTTGCATGTGGGTTTAGGGCAGTACCACAATGATTTGTGCGAGACAACCACTGAAGAAGGGAATGATTTCGCTTACCCAGCGAGGCACATAGCTAACTTGAATTCTTCCTGCAACAGCTTGACAGCAAGTTCAACTCCCTTTGGCCCATTATACTGCATAGCTAGAGTCAGCCCGGGCCCGTAAGGATGCTCGAAGATAGACTAACCGCCAATCCCCAGATAGGAATTCTTCCAGCGAAACAAAAGTCCGCTCCTAGGGCCAAATCTTGAAAATATCTCTGCCCCGGCGAATACCTCCATCATTGGCAATCATGATCTCGCCTTTGGCGACAGGTGTACATTCACGAAGGGCATCAACTGTGGCTGGCACTCCGTTCAATTGTTTACCTCCGTGGTTGGAGATCAAAACACTGTTGACTCCGTGGTGGATGGCTAGTGCAACATCGTCAGCGGTATAGACTAACACATAGTATAAGTATTATCCCAGATTGCGTGTAAAATCAGGGACGTACTTCCTTTCAGCCAAATGTCGAGAATGGTCACACTTCCTATCCAGACGATTGCTTCGGCCCATTCATTACCATCCTCTGAAGATACATGATTAGTGCTCTAAAAGTAGATATGGAAGGAAGCATAAGAGCTTACCATATGCTAACCCCTCACCCGTATCCGTCAAGATACTCATATCCAGCCCAGGCGCAAGGTTCGGATAGCCCATGCCTTCTGGGATTCCGAAAGTGTTTCTTTACTCATTCAGGCATCGTTCCAGCATTGGAGCATCCACAGTTAACATGACTGCCTTATACCCGGATTCTGAAGACCTAAGACGAGAGTAAGGGGTAATCGTACAATATGGATAGCCTAGTTCAGCCCTTCTCTGCTGTACCAGAATTTATACATATACTTGATTATGATGAACCAATCCATTATTGGCTTTCATGTAATCATTTGTGGATCGGGTAGACCATCTCGGCTGTAATAGAGTCTTCTCGCGGCTTCAAGATCTATCCGCTTTGCTTCATAGTAAGCAATATATATTATGGCAGTCTAATCTGAGTACATGGTAGTCCATAATTTGAGACTCCGACTTGAAACACAGAGGATTTTGGGGGA
>NT_166539.1:2313806-2379369 GCF_000002855.4 Aspergillus niger
GGTAGCGCCTCCCAGGATTTCAAACCTATTACAGATAGCATACTCGAATTCTGGCGTCCTTTTATAGCAGCAGAATCTATCGCAAATCTATTCTTAAAAATATAGGATCCCGTAAAAAGAAGGATTTCAAATGAGAGAATAATTAACTTGTGCGCTTTTATTTGCACTTGAACAGCAGGTATACAAGCTAGTCTAAACTAACGCTTACTTATGAATTAAAACCATATAGTATTTGAGTTGGATTGACAGTAGGCTTAGAAAAATGACCTTGATGGCAAGAAACTAGGACATGAAACATGGCGTTTGAATTTGCCCCCCTGCGCCCTCAATAACATTCCAATTTAACTCGTGATTATATGGCTTAAGTCCTTGGCTAGACTAGCATGTAGGCTGTATGAGATGGCACTCCTGCTCGATCTTCGCATCCCCACATAAGGCAAGGGTATATGTTACAATGCATGACAAGTGAATAGATAAGGTCGCAGTGGGCTGAGACAGATCTAGATCTAGATTGGTCGGTGAGACAGGAGACCTTCAGAGCCGTCCTTCTGTCAGTTGTTCAGGAATCTCCAACAGGAAAGAATTATGAAATTGTGGTCTACCATAGCTATGTACAGTTAGCTGATCTGCAAGGTATCACATACTCTAGGGACAATGACAGGGAGCTTGTGACGTCCAAAAGGACATGTGTGTTGCTTCGTCTTAACTTTAGAGACAAGGATAGGGAGACGCCAACGCCCAGAGCACTTGTAGGTTGCCTTTCTTACGCGCTTCTACTTTCCAAGTAAGCACGGGCTGACCGCTACTCTCCCTGCTATGCGGTCATATTCCCAGAAGTTTAACGGATATTTGAGCAACACTTCATATCGCAATTTAAAAAGCTTCGATATTCTCCCAGTATGTCTACCTCACACGCTGAGCACAGCACTCACAATTTCATTCAAATCTGCCAACATGACTCGTACCCCAGCTGCACCAGAAAAGCACAACCGTGACTCTGCTAGCAGATACAAGAGTGGCAGTAAAATCAGCACTCTGTTTGCCGAGGAATTGGTGGAAAGGTCTGCCATAGCGGGGTTCGGCCGGAAAGATCTAGTTGTCTTTGACAATGCCTGCGGGACAGGAGCAATTTCTAGTGCCCTTCATCGTGCCCTTGGCGATGAGAAAACACGCACCTGGAAGTTGACCTGCGGCGATGTATCTGAAGCCATGGTCGAGGTCTCCAAGCAGAAGATGATCGAAGAAGGATGGCAGAATGCGGAGGTAGAGGTTGTTGATGCTCAGAACACTGGGCTTCTGAGTGATCATTATACGCATGTCTTCTCGGCTTTTGGTAAGATGTTAGGGACCCAGGGAAATGGGATAATGTTGACTTCCATATCAGCGTTCAACCTCTTCCCTGACGACAAAGCTGCAATGGAAGGTTGGTTGCTTACAGTATGGCGATATTACATCAACGAAGCCAGCTAACCTTCGGTACAATAGAGTGTTTTAGAGTGCTTCAAAGCGGAGGCACGTTGGCCGTTTCCACGTGGTGCTCAAGTACGTTCACTGTAGTAGAATTACTAAACATGTCTAACACACCATCTGTCAGCCGTCTGGGCCACCCTCATCCAGTCCGCCATCGCAAGCATACCAGGTGATCTCCCAACCCCGACCACGGAAGACATATTCGGGCTGTACAATAAAAATTGGGCCGACGAATCCAGGGTGCGGGCTCAGTTTCAGCAGGCAGGATTTACGGATATTAATGTTACCTCCGTGAAAAAGGAATACACTGTGCCGGTTCAGGAGCTCGCCGAGGCCTGCAAGATAAGTCTCCCTCACATCACCAGAAAGTTCTGGACGCAGGAGCAACGAGATAGTTACGAAGCAGAGGTTCCAAAGGCGGTGCTCCGCATCCTGGAAGAGGAGCAGAGGGGGATCGGACTTGGCGCGATGAAGGCTGAAGCGATCATTGCAACTGCTCGGAAGCCATGACCTTGGGTATTCGCAGTAGCTTTCGGTGGATAGTTTAACCAGTCCTTTTCCTTTCCTTTTGTTTCTCATAATTTTAACATAGGTTACCGAGCTGAATGCTAAAAGTTGTCGAGTCTTCTGGCGCCATCACATGTGTATGTAATGTAAAACAGAGAGGTGCTCTCGCTCGGCCGTAGGTCGACAGCCTTTAAGATCTCACCACAAGGAGAAGCGGATGGTAATTTTCTCAGCTGATAGGCAGATAATTTCAAAGTATATAGATTGGCTGTCTCTGGGGACTACCCAAATGACACATTTGCTGTGCTTTTTCCAAGATGAAAGTTCGGAAGGCTCAGGTACATAAGATAATGAAATCACTTCAGCCAGGCCTCAATGAGCCCATGGCAATTCCCCGGAATCTGATACACTTTCTTGACTTCCAGCCCAGCCAAACCGAGTACCATTTCCCACTCCTTCAAAGTCCTCTGTTTAGCACCCAAAGACATCATGATCATATCCATCCATCCTTCCTCAACACCGGCTTTCTCTGCCGGTACGACAATCTCCTCAATTAGAAGCCGTGACTTCCCTGGCTCCATGGCCGCAGCAATATTCTGCAAAATACAAACCACGCTATCCTGGGGCCAGTTGTGAAGGCAACGACGTATGAGGTATGTTACAGCGCCTAGAAAGAATGTTATAAGCTACACGAACAAATATAGTCTTATCCAGCAGCTTACCTCGAATAGGCTGCTCGGTAAAGAAATTATAGGCCATCCTCTCAATCGAGGGATCCAGTGAGCCCTCGACACTCTTGACAACATGTTCTTGATCTTGTAGGATATAACGGCCAGGCAAACCATTACAGAAAGACCGGATCCGGCTGATGGCCTTGCCCTTACCGCCGCCGATATCAACCGCGAGAACCTGGCCCGCGGTGGGCTTCAACTGGGCCAGACTTCTCCACGGGAACAGATCAATCATCCATAGGGGGGTCATCGCCTGCACTGTCATCCCGTTATTGAATGCCTTCATGCGCTCCGGCTTCTCGGAGAGGTTGTCGAACATGCTCTTTCCGTTCGTCTTGTGGGCATAAGTGTATGGATTATCTGTAGTAGATGAAGGTTCTTGCCAGCCGTTACGTTGGAGAAATTCATGCAGCTTAAGGTGCGCGGGCATATGGTCGTCCATCCTGTTGGTTTCTCAGTTAATCATGATCCTTGATAGTTGATAGGGTGGAGCTCTCACGCAAATCGAAACATGCCGCGAATCTCGGGGCGCAAATACGCCTCGGAAAATGGAGTGTGCCGGTATTGGCCCGGCCCAGTCTCTTCGAATGGTCCGTACAGCGACGAATTCCTTAGCAGACGAGCTGCGTTTATGTTAGAGCATGAATGTCACGGCACAAATTGGCACGTCTGCACTGACCAAGAAGGGATTCGTCGACATTGAGTTCCCGCGCCAACTCTTCCGTCCTGCGAGATACTCGCCCGGTGGGAAGCGCTTCAAATACCCCCATCTCCAGCAACGCGCGGACGCTCGCGAGATGGGCCGTCTATTATCCTAATTAGCAACTCTTTCTTCACCTGGGGCCTTTTGTGCATGAGTATATCGAACCCTTTCGTAACAGGTAGCAGCGGCATCAATAGGACCCTGCGCGATCTGGAGGAATTTGAGCGCTTCGAGAACCAGCTCATCGCGTGCGCTTTGTCTGGCACTGCAGCCTTCTATGCTACTATCCTGACTGCTGTGTTTAGTCTGCTGGCATCGTTGTGCAGCCTCGTTGAGGCTTTTCAAGCCATTCTGGATCAAGGAATATTCATCGATTTCTTCTGGGTAGGTCATGGTGTGGTAACGTTGTTCCTGAGAAGCACACGTGTTTGGAAATGACTTCGAGCCTTGAGATAGAGATATCTGGATATGAAGTGGTTGCCTACATGTTATGGAGGGATTTCTGGAGAGTATTTCTATCCTTTGTCCATGTCCGTCCATGTCCGTCCAGCTCGTACGACCACTTTTTCGTGCATAAGCATGATAAGGCAACAGTAACTAGGTGGTGCACGACGGAGTTTCCGAAGATGCGTAACTTAAGGTGCCATTACACCCCCTTGCCAGATGGATGAGGAGATACCCTCACCGCTGACTCCAGGGATAATACAATACACACACCTATAATAGTGGTGATATAGGTAGTTGTATGTGCATGGTTTGATAGGCCTGTGTCGAAGCCACTGTGGACTCAAGGGGTGAACTGATGCAGAATTTTTTCCACATTGGGTTCGTTACATATGCATCGTCTCAAGGTCCGCGCCGAAAACTCTAGGCAAGCGGTACAGCATATGACAGATCACAATAGTCATCCAAAAGGGGGTATTGTCAATCATCTCTAACAAGTACAGATGATAATGCACAAAGGACAATACAGGATACGCCTTCAACAAAGGCCGATGTCCACTTAAGGAAGCCACATTACCTGCTGCACCTTTGCGGCTCTATTATACACCGGTTCTAATTGCCCCTTGTAGCCTTTTCTTGCCTTACATTGCTGCTGAGCGAGGAGAGGCTTGCGCCACCAACGGCGAGGTAAAATGGACTTAACAGAGTTTGAACTGTATTTTACTTAAATGTACTTGATGGTCACGCAAACTACAGCTCCCATGCTTGCGGATATGTGCGTGGGTGTCTACAAGGCTGCAATGTAAGCGTACCAGAAGGTCAATGTAACCGCCTATTCAGATGCATTCAGTCAGGTGGTCGTGCCGAGACACTCCTAGCATGAAGAATATTTGTAATGAAACTGTCTGGGCGTGGTGTTGGCGTCTTTTGATTGCTTTCGGTGAATGTCGAGATTGAAGAGTAAGCTCGCTGGTATGTACAGAGATACCTCGAGGCAATATATTGACCAACACCCGCTGTGAGGACAATTGAAGTCCGTCAACCTCGCAGGCTCCCCGTAACAAACACAATGAGGCTCTTCTTCTTTAGTAACAAATTTCCCATCGATGATTTGCCAGATCTGTTCCGGCGCCTGCGGCTGTGTTCTCAATCGCCCAGGCATGTTGTATTGCGCCGGTTTCTTGAGGAGGCAACCCGGGTCGTTAGAGAGGAAATCTACCGTCTTCCTCCGGAACTGAGAAGCCTTATTCCTCCCTTTTAGTCTATACTCGACCTCGCTCAAAATTACCACTGGCACAAAGGACCTCTGTGTGGGATTTTCGAATGCATCTTTTTGTGTCTGGTTCAACTAGGTCTCTTCGTCGGGTGAGCTCTCTCCCGCCCCAACTAGGCAACCACTAAGGCGTCGACTGACTTTGGGTAGGAACTACGAGATTCGACCTCATGAGTTCAGCTTCAATACACAGGAATCACTCTTTACTGGGCTGGGGTTGGGCTTTTTGGCCGCCACTGCAGTCGTTGCGTCCCCCTCGTTGTTGGACTTGCCCATTACGGCAGCGGAGGTAGTCAGGATCGCCATGAGAGCCGGTATCTTGCTGTATCAGAAATCCCAGGATTTGGAGCAACTGTCACTCGACAGTTCCTTGGAGAGTTGGACTACCGTTGTGAGAGGTTTGGACGAGAGTATAGTGCGAGGAGAGCTGGAAAAATTCAACAAATCTATGGTAGGCTAACTGATATAAAATGCAATTGCACGGACCGGAATCTGACCTGAATCGCAACACAGGAGACACCGCCATCAAGCAGAATATACATCAGTGTTGTGGAGCCCGACGGCAGCGTATTCATCAGCGGTCCGCCATCGGGACTACGCGAGTTCTTTAATAAATCTGGAAAGGTTCAGTCAGCTCCGCGTGCGCCCCTGCCCGTCTATGGGGGCCCCTGCCATGCAGCTCACTTGTACGACCGAACACACACCGAATGGGTAGTAAGCAAAGTCAATCCTGAAATTGCTAGTCGTCGTCTCTCGGGGCACCCTCTTGTGCTGTCAATGGGCGATGGTCAGCCGTTGGCGGGCGAGAATGCACGAGATCTCTTCGAGTCGGCCACATATGTGCTTCTGACAAGCATAATCCGCTGGGATAGCGTTCTTGCCGCTGTCAAAAAGCTTCCCCACTGGAAACAAGATACGAAGCTGCAGCTCGAGACTTTCAGGCCATCCTCACCTGCTGTGCATGGCTTGATATCTGCAGTACAGTCCGAATACCCAGATTGCACAGTCAGTGTAGATGATCTTGGCGACTGGATAATTGACAATAGCCTTGAGCCACCAACAATCCCCATCGACTCCAGGATCGCTGTGGTAGGAATGTCTTGCCGGTTGCCCGGGGGGTCGGATGATCTGCAGCGGTTCTGGGAGCTCCTTGAGGACGGACGGGATGTACACCAGAAGGTCCCAGGCAACCGATATGACGTTGAGAGTCACACGGACATGACCGGGAGACGACTGAACACTAGCCACACCCCGTTCGGATGCTTTATTGACAGCCCCGGGCTATTTGATGCTAGCTTCTTTGACATGTCTCCCCGCGAAGCAGGACAAACAGATCCTACCCACCGTCTGGCACTGCTTACTGCATATGAAGCCTTAGAGTATTCTGGATATGTGCCTAATCGCACCAGATCAACCACCAGAGACCGAGTAGGGACGGTCTACGGCCAGTGCTCCGACGACTATCGCGAAGCAAATGCTGGCCAGAACATCGACATGTATTTTATACCAGGGAACTATCGGGCGTTTGCCCCCGGCCGAATCAGTTACTTTTTTAAATTCTCCGGTCCTAGCTTCAATTGTGATACAGCTTGCTCCGCCAGTTTAGCTGCGGTCCAGATTGCCTGTAGCGCCCTAATCCGCGGGGAGGCTGACATGGTCGTGGCCGGGGGATTAAACATCCTAACAGGCTCTGATAGTTTTGCTGGTCTCAGCCGGGGCTTCTTTCTTTCGAAGACCGGAAACTGTAAGGTGTTTGATGACGGTGCCGATGGGTATTGCCGAGCAGATGGAATTGGTTCTATTGTCCTCAAGCGTCTAAGTGATGCACAACAAGACAATGATAACATCTTAGGCGTGATCCTTGGGACAGCTACCAACCATTCATCACACGCTATCTCTATAACTCACCCTCACGCGCCTACCCAGGAACACCTTTATCGTTCTGTTCTTTCTCAGGCTGGCATTGGGCCTCACGATGTGGATCTGGTCGAGATGCACGGCACAGGCACACAGGCTGGGGATGCGGCGGAAATTGAATCCGTCACCCGCGTCTTCAGTCCCCCAGTGCCTCGACGGTCACATCCGCTGTACATTTCCTCCGTCAAAGCCAATCTGGGACATGGAGAGGCTGCGGCTGGCATTACAGCGCTCATGAAAGCGCTCCTAATATTCCAACATAATGCGATTCCCCGCCACGTGGGCATAAAAACAGCGTTGAACTCGAAATTTCCGGACCTTGAACGACTAAACGTCCATATCCCCAAGGAAACCATCCCTTGGCCGTATCGGTCGAACAGAAAACGATACGTTATGATCAACAACTTCAGCGCGGCGGGAGGAAATACCAGTTTGCTGCTGGAAGAGCCGCCTGTACGGCCAGATCCTCAGGGGCCTCCACAGACACGATTCGTCGTGGCTCTATCCGCGAAGAGCACGACTTCCCTGCGACGGAATCTCGAAAGCCTGATAACATGGCTGGAGGGAAACCGATCCGCACGATTGGCGAGTCTCGCATATACTACCACCGCCCGCCGCATGCATCACAAACACCGCATCGCGGTCCATGGCGCCTCGGTAGCAGAGATCATCCAAGCGCTGCATCAGCGTGGCTCTCGTGCAGAGCTTGGACTATTGGTGAGTAAGCCGCCCTCTGTCGCTTTTATCTTCTCCGGCCAAGGAAGCTTCTACGCTGGAGTGGGCTCGCAGCTCTTCAAGGAGTATCCTCCGTATCGGGAGCAACTCCAGCGCCTGGATGAGATTTGCCAGCAGAATGGGTTTGGCTCGATACTTCCGGCTATCACAGATACAGATGCGGATGTCTCCCAATTAAGTGCGCTGGTGACCCAGCTTACTACGGTCTGCGTCCAGATCGCCCTCTGTCGTCTCTGGAGGACGCTCGGGGTGAAGCCTGCCGTGGTTATCGGCGCAAGTCTGGGCGAGTACGCCGCTCTGTATGCTGCAGGAGCGCTGTCCGCCAGCGACGCTATTTTCTTAGTTGGGCAGCGTACTCTGCTTATGCAGAAGCTGTGCACCGCTAATAGCTATGGAATGCTAGCTGTACAGGGAAGCGTCGACGATATTCGCCGCTGCGTTCAAGACCGCACATACGAAGTCGCTTGTATTAATGCGCCCCGAAGTATCACAATATGTGCGTCGATCAAGGATATTGTAGATATACAACAATCGCTAGTGTCCCAAGGGTATCGCAGTGTCAAGTTGAATGTCCCATTTGCATTTCACTCCTCTCAGATGGACCCCATCCTAGATCGATACGAGGAGATCGCCAAGGCTGTCTCCTTCCGGAGCCTTCAGATCCCACTCATTTCATCCACTTTGGCCGATGCGGCTGTACAAAGTAGGAGCTTGGTCGCCAGTCTGTTCCTGCGGGAGAACACGCGGGCGCCCGCCCGGTTTGCGGAGGCCGTTGCAAAAGCGCAAGATATGGGCCTGGTCAATTCCCATACTGTCTGGGTGGAGATTGGAGTCCATTCGACCTACTCAGGCGCCGTGCGCGCCACTGTAGCAGATCTCCAAGCCATTGTGCCGAGCCTGCGTTCAGATGAGACTAACTGGCATACATTGGCCGTTAGCATGTGCACTCTTCAGGAGACAGGAGTTCCATTGGACTGGAACGAGTGGTATCGACCCTTCGAGCCTGAGGTCCGCCTGCTAGACTTGCCATCCTATCGGTGGGACCTGAAGAATCACTGGATCCAATACAACGGGGACTGGCTGTTGGTCAAGGATAAACGGCCTAGAACAGACCAAATCTCTGCTGCAACACCATCCTTGCGCACTGCCTTGGTGCATCAGATTATGGAGGAGTCATTCAGGCCTGATGGTGGAGAGATCGTGGTACAGTCCGACGTCATGGACAAGGAATTTTTCGCCGTTGCGTCAGGGCACAAGATGAGTGGGCGGCCGCTCGTTTCAGTGGTGAGTCGATAAATCTGACGAGCTTTGTGCCAGACTGACTTCTTTGCTGCAGTTTTCCTATCCCGACATAGCTTTCACATTAGCAAGATATATGTACTCCCGCCTTAAACCCGAATCACCACTTCCGGCCATGGATTTTGGTCAAGTAAGGGTGTTACAAGGACTGCTTCCACGAAAAGATCGGTCCAAACCCCAATGGGTTCGGATGCGCATGCGGGCGGATCCCCAGTGTGCAGCGCTGCAGTTGTCTATATCTGGTCTGTCGGATGAAAGCTCACGACATGTTGAGGAGAAGCTGGCCAGCGGTGTCGTGAGATGCGGCGACAGACAGAGCTGGCAGGATGAATGGGCTGATTATGCCCACTTGCTGACCACCCGGATCGTCACCCTACAGCAGATGGCGGAGAACGGACAAGCAAGTCGGGTATCGCGGGATCTGGTGTACACGCTCTTCAAGAATATCGTCGACTACGCAGACCACTATCGTGGCATCCAGTCGGCGGTGCTGCACGGCTTGGAAGCTGTGGCTGATGTGATTCTTGCGCCTAGCAATGATAGCCGCTGGACGGCGCCTCCCCACCACATCGACCCAATTACCCATGTTGGGGGTCTCGTGCTCAACGCCGGCCATGCCACGGACCATCATAATACCATCTATGTAATGGAAGGATGGAAGTCAATGCGGTTCGCCGAGGAACTCGTCGCGGGCGAGCTCTATCGATCCTATGTCAAAATGAATCCGGCCCGCGATGGTTCGGGTTTCTTCGTCGGCGACGTCTACGTTATGCGTGAAGACCACATTGTCGGAAAGGTCCGTGGGATGACACTGCGTCCGCTACCTCGTATATTGATGAATCGCTTCTTCGACCCCCCGGACGATGGTGATGGCCTGGCAACTCAACACATCCAGCCCCATGACCTGCCGCAAGTACAGCACCAACCCAGTCCAACAACAGATTCAGGCCCGGATGATGACCCAAAGGATCCAAATACCGGCCCGCTCACCCCGGAAGTTGATCTGCCAGTCGCACCATCTGTGGAGAAGGCGAACACCAAGCTCGTCCGTGGCGCACTGGCTCTCCTCGCCGCCGAGACCGGGGTTGAGCCGGACGGTCTGACCGATGAGACGGAAGTTTCTGCGCTGGGTATAGATTCCCTTCTGTCCCTTGTCCTAGTGGAGAAGTTCGCGACCGAGCTGCAGGTTAACATTCAGAGCTCTTTCTTCCTCGAGTCTCCTACAATTCGAGAACTGAAGGAGTATCTCACTGCGTCTTGGTAAAGGCAGAACGAGACATGTGGGTTGTAAGGTTATATAGTAGTTCTGCGCTTAGCTTTCTATCTTCGGCTCTCTCCTTTCTTCGTCCAGACACGAATATGCAGCATAAAATAGGTGGTTTGGGTGCGGCCCTGTGTTTGACTTTATCATGTCATCATAGACGCATATATGGTGGAGGTACGAAGGACTACTCCTAATTGACAACGGGCTGTGTCTGGTGCCCTTTCTCCGTTGGTTTTCTGTCACTCACTCCATCTCTCATGTTTATGTGAACAGAGCAATGCATAATACTAGTACTACATGGCAGATATATGCTTCCACTCATTTCGCTCTTCTTGGATTTTGACCACAATTACCATACAACATGGATCCCATGCTAAACACGAACAATTAATTTACCCAACACATAAAATCACGGTTTCGATGGCGAGGAACCATCAAGGAGTATCACTACTTCCCGTCACTTCTTGGCCGGATTCTCATCATCACTGATGGATTAGGCATATAGACCGGACCACTGGTGAATCCATAGGGTAGTATCTCCTTCTGCACAGGTTCTACGTCGTACTGCAACAGGAACTTGATGAAGATCGTCCGACAAATTTGAGTAGCGAGAACCCGCGCGGGACAGCTGCCCGCTCCATGAGAAAATGTCAAGAACGTGAGCGAGGTGGTTGCCACGCGTGGAGAGCAGACCTCGCGGCTGGAGTCGTAGAAGCGGTAGCCATTGAAAGTAGTCGGGTCTTCATAGATCTCGGGATCCAAATGGACATTCCGACATGGAGACAATAAGATTGTACCGGGACGAAGAGACAGGCCGATGGAGTTTAGAGTAAGAGGTTTCATGACACGGCGAAAGCTGACAACTATTTCATGTCAATTGGGGGTATTTTATTTTTGTCTTGGGACAGAGAGGGAGAACTGACAACCGGAGATATCGTACAGTCGAAAGGTCTCCTTTGTAAAGCTTTCTAACTTGGGAGCGTGCTTCAGAGTTTCAACGGTCCAGTCACCATTGGTGAGCTTCAAGGCTTGGAGTGCCTCCTCTCGGAGAGGAGCCTTGTACTCTGGGTGGTCCATGATGGCATACAGCTGGAAGATGATGTTGAATGCGGTCGGTTTACAGAGTTCGAAATGGTAGAAGATGAGATCATCTGCCAGCAACTGTACCTGTGCTGCATCATTTCTGCCTTGGTCATCTGGGCTTAAGCTGCCGTTGTCGAAGGCCGCCGCGATCAGTGCGTCCAACAATGAAGATGGGCGTACGTCCTTGGTTTTATCCGCCGCTCGTGCAGCTGCGACACGGCGCGCAACCTCAGGAACAAGTCTCTCTCTCACGAGAGAGAAGTGTTTCCTCAGATTTCGGCATTCGGACGAAAAGCGCCACACGAATGGCCGCAGGATGCGCGGATATCCCGTTCGTCGATAACAACTGCTCATAATTGCTTCGCCAAAAGACGTCGAATGGTGGTGGAGCACCGGGTCAGGGGCTGTATCTGGTCCGAGGAGCAAGGCCATAGTAACCGTTGAGCATAAGGAGAGGATTGTCTGCAGTGTGTTCAATTCCTTCCAGTCTGCTGGTGTTGTAAGCAAGGGAACTTTGGCTTTCGACCGTTGTTCTTCTCCTGCTCACCTTTTCCTGTAGGCTGCTCGAAAATCTGAGATAAGGCTGTATCGGTTTCCCGGGCGAGAAGCTTATTGAGGATGTCTGCGCAATATCACAAAGGATTAGCTTGTTACATCACTCGTTTCCCGTGTGACTTCGTACTTAATGATTCAGCGTTGTTGCAACTATGAACAGCTTCAATGGGTGTCCTGTCCGTGACGTCGCAGTACATGTTCATATCCGCAAACTGTGCGTCTCTTAGCGATAAGGCCGCTGACTTGTGCATGGTGTAAAGTTATGACGGGTGTTACCTCTGCCAAGGCTTGAAGAAAGCTCAGCTGGTCGTGTGGTAGAGACCTCCATTCCTTTGCTGAGTTTAAGGGAAGCACAATGCCATAATTATCATTCTGCATCCGGATCGCATAAGGTTTCCCTGCTTTTGTGTACTAATCCGGGTGAATTATGGTGAGCAGCAAAACAGCAGCTGTTAACATGTAAGGCGGCACTCACCTGCTGATATGCTCTCGCATACTCTTTCTCCGCATCGAAGCGCTTCCATCGTAGCTTTGGCCGCATGTAGCTACCCTCGTCTACAATCGGAATGCCTCTCAAGGCTCTTTTCTGCCACCATCCATCAAGGCTGTCGGATCCCACGACAGCCAACCCGAATAGGAGAACGAGGACAATGACTACCGGGCCGGTGGAAATGCCGATATCCACGACGTGGTGGATGCTGAATGGTACATGAACTGCCATGGGTGACACGCGTTGTACAGATGGATGGTCCACTAGCAGTTGCTGTCGGATATGAGGGGGAGGAAATGATAAAAGATATTCAATTGTCAGACGAATGTGCTTTTTGTTATGCTCACGTGAACCTCCATCTAAGTATGGACATGGTTGCATGGCCCCTTGCTTATGGGAAGCCACATCCTTATCGCAGTCATACCGCCATTTGAGGGATATTGGTGTGTTGTAATAGACATGTCAACCTAACTATCCATCAGAGGCGTGTTACTAGTGGCTGTGATCTGGTACTTGCTACGTATGTGGGTTTGCGCTGCAACTAATATCAGTCTCAACAGGCAATAATAAAAGCTCAAAAGGTTATGCCACCGTTAGTCACCTTGTCAACATTCTTCGGTGACTTGACCCACTTAATGAACATCGACTGTGGAAGGGATGTCCACATACCATCTTCGGTTACGACCCTCTCACTGTTGATTTTTGTTGCATCTCTACTTGAAGCCAGACCCATCTGTATCATAAACTGATCTCTTGAATCTATGAAGCCAAATCCAACTCTCGATATTGATTTCGTTGCACCCATAAGTCCAGTATCAGAGGTCAATGAACAATGGAACCATATCTGGCAGAGCTCTAATAACCATGTGAACGAAACCTTGAACTCCGCACTTGTCTCCCTTGATGAACATGACATGATACTACAGAGCTTTTACGGCAATAGGAGAATTCTTGCTATCACAATCATTCATAATCCGTCAATAAAAGAATGCACTGTCCGCGTTACTGTTTATCCCTGTCTAGTGGTCCCTGAACAATTTCATTCAATTACTTTTTGATTCTTGAGTCGTGCTACCACTGCGCCCTGAATACGCTCTCAGTCTATGCTGGGTTCATAATCACTCCATGCATTCCAAATACTTCACCCCTGATGTGCTCTGGTTCCACTGGCTCTCACAAGTTGATGAACCCTTCCTGTACTCAGCAGTACGAGTAAGGCTATCGTTCTGGTTACGTCCAATAATGGTATATTCATCAGCTTGATGATTACCAGTCAGGTAGACTTTGCACTGTAAACTCCACATTCAAAATCCCTTGAGTTCTTTGTCCCACAATGGGGCTTGTGAAGATATGGTATCATGCAATGCCGCGATCAGCTGCCTCATCGCATCCAGCTGTAAATGATGCATAGTCAGGTCATGAGTCAATCTGGCGGGCCCTAGAAAGATAATATCGACAAGGTGAATCTGAGAGAACATCATTTCACAGACACATTGAGGGCACTACGAGTTCCATTTCAACTCCCATTATACCTTCCATTTTCTGGAAGGCGTTCCACTCATTAGACTTTTACTCGGGGAACTTGTGGTACGGATCTTAAAAGCCACCCCACAAATGGATATTATTCAAAGCCCTCGACACCGCGTACTGCTGATAGACATGCCTCGGACAGCGTCCACTCTGTTGATAATTATAGTCTCCATGCATGACCAGCCCAATGTCACGTCCGACGAACACGCCGGGTACTTATTCGACCCAGCATCTCATGCCCTCCTCAGAGATAAAATTCTCAGCAAGCCGCTCGCACAGTGGGCACCGGGGCAAACACGCGAGGTCCAGGCAGTCTTTCCAGAGCCGTAAAGAATGCCATCGTCACCTACTTTGTCTATGAGAGGCACCTCCCTACTCAGACAATCAAACATGCTAATTCATTACCTCGACTAAAAACATATCCGACGACAAATCGGTCCGACACACCAGCATATTCCAAACCTACCACTTCCACCAGCTCGTAGCACGCCAATAAACTCCCCCAGCCGCCAGGGCCACTCCCAAGAACAGCGTAACATTGCTAACTAGCGCCTCTTCCTTAACCCGACCAACATAAGTCGCCTTCTTCTTCGCCACCGCAGCAGAGCCACTACCCTTGAGAATGAAGTCCGCCCACCGCACCTGAGACACCTCTTTCTGGTACCGCACCACTGTGGATGGCCAGTTATTCGTGATCAGGCCCTCATCAGTCTTGTACCAGCTTTGGCAATTAGGATCGGCGAAACTGGTTTCAGCCAAGTGTTTCTGGACCCGCTCGTTGTATTCTCGCAGCACTTCTGGCCTGGGTTGGATGACCAATGTTTGGTCCTTCTTCTTTGCGTCCGCTACGGCCCGGATCATTGTGCTTAGGTATCTTGATTGAGCTTCGATCATTGTGATAACGGAGTTGTGGCCTATTCCTGTCAGTGTATGCACTCTAATAATTTCGGATGGAAAGATGAACACACCCAAGTTCGTGTTGGGCCCATAGAGCATGCCGAAATTCGGCACATCCTCGACCGTCATACCATAGTATGCTCTGGGTCCGTCCTTCCAGATATCTTCCAGAGATCGGCCACCAGCACCGTACACCCGGATCGGGTGCAGGAATTCCGAAGCACGGAAGCCAGTGGCCAGTACAATGAGGTCGTATTCCTGCTCGTCATCGTCTGTTTGCACCCCCGTGGCTGTGATGCGTTGAATCGGTCGGGTATTGAGATCGACGTGACTCGCGTTCAAGGCAGCATAGAAGTCATCGGAGATGAGAACGCGCTTGCATCCAATGGCATAGTTTGGGGTCAGAGTGTCCCACAATTCAGGCTTATCGGGCAACTGGCTTTTCATCCATTCCTGTGATTGCGCCTCAAATTGGCGGGCTGGGACTGTGCCGGGGGTGACAAGGACGTTGTATAACCATTCTCGGTAACGCATCTGCAGAATTCGCTTGCACCAGCGCAAGGGCGGTACATAAGATAGCAAGAAATGCTGGATAGCGCCGATTTTCTTGTTAGAGCGAGGGAGGAGCCATTTCGGACTGCGCTGGTAGATGGTGATATGAGAGGCAGTTTTGGCTAGTTCGGGGACGATTTGGATTGCCGAGGCGCCTATCATTGCCGTCAGCCTTTGATGTCAGAGTATTTCACTGGGTATGAAGTAGATACCGTTTCCAATCACGCCAATCCGCTTGCCAGAGAAGTCGTAGGTCCAGTCCCATCTGGCGGAGTGAATTAACTTGCCAGTATAGTCATCCAGGCCTGAAATGGAGGGATAGCTGGGCACATTTAGTTGACCGACGGCTGATACGAGAAAGTTGGTGGTGAGTTCATATTGCTCGTGGAATTCGCTAGCCTTAGCGCTGTTCAGGGCCACCTTAACCTTCCATTGCTGTTGCTTGTCGTCCCAACGGGCTTCTTGTACAGTTGAGTTGAAACGGATGTATTTGTAGAGGCCGTGTTTCTGCGCGACATCTGTCATATATGTCTGCGGATGCGTCAGCCTCTCATATTTCCAGAATGGAGGACAAGATTACCAGAAACTCTTCCTGACCCGGATACTCTGCTGCCCAGTCGGGACGTTGCTCGAATGAATAGCTGTACAAAGAGCTACAGACTACACGACTCTTGGTTATTCATGCCAACAATCATGTTGGACCGGTCGCTTCTTACCGTCGGATGCACAGCCCGGGTAGAGATTGTTGGCCCAGGTTCCACCGACCGAGCTTCCCTGCTCGAGTATGACGAATTTTCGGATGGGGGTTCGATGAAGGAGGTCAATAGCCATGCACATCCCTGGAGTCTGTTAGCTACAGAGTTCACAATTCCCCAGGTCACAAGCATGGGGTTCATGTTTTACCTGATACGCCGGCTCCGATAATCACGACGGTGGCACGAGTAAAATCATGATTTCCGACATGCTGAGTGTAGTTGGAGGGCATGATGGAAGTGAGCGGTGATCATATAACGCGTTCGAAGAAGTAAAATATGGCACATTGAGGATTGGGATTGTTGTCTCAGCTGCGCGACTTTGTACTATGTTCCAACCCCGCTCGCGTCGGGGAGAGGCACCTCGGCTCGACCGATTCCCCTCTTGACCCCTGCATCGCCAAGGACGGAGATGGTGTCGCGATCAATTTCAACTCCTTCAACCATTGGCAACTCAGCTGTAGCCATTGCATTGGTTTGCATTAGGTAGGTGTTGTAGACCCATATTGAGCTCATCATTGGGCCACACGGAGCCCGGCACATCCGTAGTCAACAACACAGGATCTAGTCTAGCTGATAAGCGCCGCCCTTCGGTTCATTCAAAAAGAGACAAAAAACTCCATTGAGACGCCGTACTAACCAGTCTAATACCGAGTGTGTACTAACATGGATGCGCGGAACTGATAGATCACATCTATTACCCTCTCAAGGCAAGACGTGCTAGATGTGGACTTCATTGACTATGAGGCGCTTTTTTCCTAACATAAGAAAATAATCAGATACGTCAAAATCTTTCCCATTGATGATAGCTATTTCTGAACAGAAGTTCCGGACGCCTGATCGATGCCTCAGGGGCATCTCCGACCTGCCACGGGCGGCATTCAGCTTGTTCACAGCCGGGATTCATACGAATCAATCGCACTATCAAAGGCATCGTCCACATCTCCAGTCCCTTGTCGGATGGTCTCCTTATCAGCACCGACGGCCTTGCCCTGCAGCGCCACAGAAAGAGCAACTGTCCGACTCCTCAAATTCACCAGATTGAGCCGCACTGCACTGCCCACGCCGGCGCCTATGAAGAGATCTCTCTGCAGTTAATAATGTCAGGATATCGCCCAGAAAAAGTGAGGTTTCAGGATTGGTTCCAACCTTCATGACGAGTGCGGCAATTGACGTCCGCATGATCGGCTCCAATCCCACCAAGGATTCAGTCACGCTATTGCTCTCCTGAGCGGTCCACTCCGCGGTGCTGTTGGTGTCGGTGGCCACGCCCTCGAGGTCCTTCTCCAAATTACTCTCCTGGTGGAAGATTTCGATCGCCGCGGGAAGCGTCCCGTCATAGCGATAAATGGATGCGCCGAATGTGCCTATATTGGCATTCAGGGTGGACAGACCACGAAGGACAATTGAAATATCCCGTCTGATGACATGGGAGGTGGCAAGCGAGATATAGGCCAGAAGGACGGTTCCGGTAAGTGCGAAGCGCATTTTGAGGGCTGATCTGGTGGTTAGTGTTCTCTCTGCTATCTGGCATTTCTTTTTCTTGCTAAGACGAAGCAGGCGTGGTGCAATCTATATACCACATTCATCCTGATGTTGGAACCTCAACCTGGGAACAAGCGGTCTGCTCTGTATGACCTCGCCAGGAATGCTGTATAACAGGGGTTAAGTTCATCCGTGGACTAACTCCGTCGCATGAAGGATCTCATTGTTGTCAAACCCGGACATGAGGTCTCAACAAAAGATTGACACCTCTCCGGGTGCAACAGTTCCACCTCGGGGATTGTAGGTTCAACGTTCGTACACCCTTCAGGACAGACAAAACCCGGGCTGGAAAATTATTCACGCTTCCGCCTTCCTGTCATACTAGGCCGGGCTTCTGGCAGGTGCTAATACACATTAGACCAACAGAGCATTCACCCTGGTTAAACAGAGTGCTTAACAAGGACACTGTCTCTAAAGGTGAATTTCTCCGACCGACTGATCGCCATATTTCAAGGTTCACTAATGTGCGGGAACCGCACACAAGCACTGACAGCACATGACCCTGACACAATGCATGGATGCCATTAACACTGGCAGGAACCGTGCGTTCGCTTTGGCCTATATCGAAACCATTTGAAGGAGAAGTCTTCCATGCCGAGCGCAGAGAATGCAAACACTAGTAGCATATTTGTAAAGGATACTTGGCGTGTTCAACTCCTGGTACACCCAGACTTTCACATAAATGACAACACGCTCGGTGGAGTCCCTGGGCCGACGGCCTCTCCACAGAGGAGGCAACCCGACGGAAGCTCAGGTCGGACTTCTCTGCGAGACAACCATGTCCGGGCCAACCAGTACAAGACCAGTTGAATCGGCGTCTGAACGCCATCAGATGCCATGAGGGGCCAACGATCCATGTGTTAAAAACGGCTGGAGAGAGAGGAGAATCTTGTCGCGCTGCATGGTCTGGGCAGCCCACAACGCCAGCAAGTCCATGGAGTACTCCGAGGACAGCGGAGAATTGATTCCGTGCGAGTGATGAGCGGCATGCACGAGGTCCGGTCGACTAGCAGCCAAGTGGATGCTAATGTGGGCAGACCAGCTGTGACCGAAAAAAAAGACGAGCAGCGCCAGCGACCGCATGACAAATCAGCTTAAGACTGGATGACCGATGAAGCAGACAAGGTCAATTGATTGGTTATCACCCCAGCAGGTTATCCACGAGGAGATCAGGTCAAACCAGGTGCGGCAGAAGGTCCACACATGGCCAGACATCTAGCTACATTTGCGCTGTCTGCTGTCTATGGTCTCCTGTGTACGCCGTACTCCGTACGTGATAAGATAGTGTTACGTGAGGGGCAGTTCACAGGGGGAAAGGATGCCGACATAGTCGGCCTACGAGCGAAGCCCGTAAGCAAGCCGACCGTGGTGGGAGCGACATTCCGACCGACTTACCGGGGAGCTGACCTTTTGGTTCTCCGTGGGGACTGAACCGATTCGAATGAGCCGTAGTGCTTACCATAGGCAAGTGGGGTATAAGCCTCCAAGAAACTGCCCGGGGAGATTAGTATCTGTTCGGTGTCACAAGTTGGGGTTGGGGTTTGGGGCTGATGGTATTTAGCCTAAAAGCCGGTGGAGGCGGCTGGGAACTACGATGATTTTTTATTATTGATATTAACACTGATGGTAAAGAGGTTGTTTTCTCATTTTAAGGCATCTAAATTCTACGTCCTGGTCTCGCAGTATATGGATGGGGAGATAAGGTGCTTACCACGGGAGAATAATAATTCATGGGTGCGATGGCAGCAGCTTATCTATCTCGCTAGCAAATCCCAGCGTGGTGTGGCTGAACTTTGGTTGCTTGTTAGGCCAGAATCAGCTCACCGGAGGCATCTCGGCCCAACAAAAGGAAACAGGTGCTGGACAGCATCAACGGCAAATGGAACAGCCGGCGGGGGGATTCGGCAATCCTGCCTGGGGAATGTTGTATCGGCCGACGCCCGTGCGGATTCGGTGAGTCAGAAAAACTAGGGCAACTCCACGGGGAGAGGAAAAGAAGGATGGAGGAAGGAGGAGACGATCCCCTGGAGTGCAGCGACACTAACCGCCTTTTCGGTAAGGCGGCGAAGGGGCCGCCTGAAATCGGCCCTCTTTTCTGGAATCCTCGCGCGGATGCGACGGCGCCCTAAAGCTTGACCGAGGCTTGGATTCGACGCTTAAAGCTTGCCTCCCGACACCGGATTACCCTGCACCCAACTCGGTCTTCCCCCGAAGAGATGGAGAACACGGCTGGAACTGGAGAAAAGCTGGAGTCGAAGCTTATGCGCCATCCATCTCATTGGTAGACCCTCTGCACCCTCACCGGCCAGTGGAGTTTGGTCATGGCAAGACTGCAATCGGGGAACGTCACGCGGCGGGCTGCTGATGCTTTTGCCCCTCGCGCCGCACATATTTCTTTTCCTTATTAAAAGTCTTTCGTCCCCTGATGATTTGATCTATGTTTCTTGTTCTGTTCCCGTTGACCTGAACTCCCCCTGAGCCTGGCGTTGCGACCATGACCGAGGAATCCCACGTCGGCGACCTGTTCGCCACCGCCGACCAGAAGCAGGAGATTTCTGATTTACACCGTGAAACTCTTCCTCTGGTCGTCACTGAGGAGGAAGCTTTGGCTCGCGCCAGGAACCAGCCCGATGAAGCCCTCCCCTTGCGCATCACTTTTGGCCCGCAAGATCGGGACAACCCCCGCTGCTGGGGTCGCTGGCGCAAGTGGTACATCACCCTGTTTGCCAGTTTTCTGAACGTCATCACGTAGGTCTACTGCCAATCGCCTGTTTGTTGGCCCTACTAATCCTTATAATCCAGAACTTGGTCTTGTGGTTCCTTCTCCTCCGGAGCCACCGGCATCGCGGAGCATTTCCACGTGTCTACCGAAGTCACCACGCTATGCTTGTCCATGTATGTGCTGGGATATGCCATTGGACCTGTCTTGCTGGCTCCTCTATCCGAGTACTTCGGTCGCCAGCCCGTTTATATTGTCTCGTGGTTCATCATGTCCCTTTTCCAGATGCCTCTGGCACTGGCACCCAACATTGGCACCATTATTGTCTGCCGTTTCATTGCCGGTTTCGCAGGTGGTGCCCCGTTGACCAACACGGGTGGTACCATCAGTGATCTGTGGGAGCGTAACCATAGTGGTGGCCCCATGGCCTTCTACGGTCTTAGTAGCACGTTTGGCCCGCCCATGGCCCTGGTGGTCAGCGGCTACATTGGCCTGAACCTGAACTGGCACTGGATCTTCTGGATCATGATGGCCATCACCGGTGGCACCTGGATTGCGCTGGTCCTCACTATCCCGGAAACCCGTCACAGTATCATCCTGCAGCGTAAGGCATCCCGCGTGCGCAAGCAGATGCAACGCGAGGGGCTGCGCTCCGCTGGGACCACCACCGACCTCCACGCAGAAGACCGCAAGGGCCTGCACCAGTTGTTCGCTATCACCCTCACTCGTCCCTTCCGCTTCCTGTTCACCGAGCCCATCACCACCTTCTCCGCCATCTACAATGGCTTCCTTTACGGCCTGGTCTACCTCTTCAACGAAGCCTTCCCCCTCGTTTTTGGCGAACCCAACGGCCACGGCTTCAACGTCGGCCAGCAGGGTCTCTGCTTCCTGGGTATGGCCATTGGACCCATCATCGCCTGCGCCCTGTCCCCGCTGCAGGAGCGGTACTACCTGCGTCGCGTAGCCGAGAACAGCGGCCGCAGTGTGCCCGAGGCACGTATGTGGATGGCCCGTGTCGGCTCCCTGCTCATCCCGATTAGTCTGTTCTGGTTCGGCTGGACCAGCTACCGGTCCGTGCACTGGATTGTCCCCATCATTGCGTCTTCGTTCTTCGGTGCGGGTCTCTACATCGTCATCCTCAGTATCCTCAACTACGTCGTCGACAGTTACCAGACCTACTCTGCCTCCGCGTTGGCCGGTGTCATCCTCGTCCGGAACCTCGTCGGTGCTGGATTCCCCCTGTTCGCCACGCAGATGTACGAGAAGCTCGACTATGAGTGGGCATCCAGTCTGCTGGGCTTCATTGCCATTCTGCTCGTACCGATTCCCTTCATCTTCTTCTACAAGGGTCGTGCCATTCGGCTGCGCAGTCCTTGGGCGCGCGAGCACTTTGACTCGGATGAGGATAGTCCCCATTAGTCTGGTTCCACTGCAAAAGTGTCTTGTCTTGTCTGTATATAGGTGCATCCGTATGACGTTATGATAGCAATTAGATGCTTAATACTACCACATTATCTTCCTCTATACCTCTATACTCCATGCACAGTTTCATAGTTGTAGACCTATAGTTAAGGCACCTGGCCTTGACGTCGACATTTTAATCCGTTCCTCGCCCCACAATATATATTCCACCACAACCCACCTTTAACACCCACACCACTTACTAGTACCTCACACTTCTCTCACAATCAATGTAAATCCCCCTAAATCAATCCAAATGCCATCCTCATCCGTCATTTCCATCCCTAGAAACAACAGTGTACGTAAACAGCGCAACTATCGCCTAGCGCCATCATGGCGAAGTAGCCTCGGTCGGGGATAAACGGCACAGTGCCGGCTGCGATCGGAACAAGGGAGTGCCTAACGTCACGAGTGTGGCAACTGTAGGCCTGCTTGTCGAAAGACCTGCAATGCCATGCCATGTGCTGTGCCATGTCAGACCCATCGTGGTGGACAGTGACGTTGGACTGTGGGGACCAAGCAACTCAGTCTGGGGGATGGGGTCGGGGAATCAAGTTGAGGGTCACTGGTTCATAGGATTGCATAATAGAGTTGCTGGATTGGGTTAGTGTGGGATTGGGGGTGGATTATGTCATGTGGATGAGTAAGGAGGGGGCTAAACTATATTGGGAAGGTTGTGGAATTGTTCTTGATTTGGATGAGACGCGAGACGCGTTTGTTATAAAGAGTTGTGTAGTCTTATTTTTCACATAATATCGAGATATTCAGATTATGGATTTATAATACATACGTAGAAAAACATGGTATTTATCCATCATCTAGAAACGGCCACATCCTCCTCGCCTCCGGTGATTTCTCATCCGCCATGCGCTCGATAAACATTGCTAGTAACTCCCGGTTCTGGCGTCGCTTTTCCTCAATATCCAGCTCGGGTGATATCCATCCTTCTGTGTCTGTGTCGAGACACTCCTGAGCAAGATGCTGAACCTCATGCCAAGCCTGGTACTCCACAAACTGTCGCTCGTGCGTCTCGATATCCTCCTCAGTGAAGGAAAATGGACACGATCCGGTAAAGCCTAGATCGGCCCAGTTCTGAAAGATTTCGATCAGACATGCTCGGAGGGGAATAACACCCATCTCGGATACCTCTCCACTGCGGATGAATAGTTCTTGAATTACTCGTGGTATATTTCTCGCAATATGTGCTGGTCGGTTCTCGAGGTAGGTGGAGACTTCGTACGCTTTTGCCAGCTTGGCCTGCGACCACTCGCGTCGGGCTAGCAACTTGCTCTCATCGTCCATATTGTCGTACCCATCAGGAAGCTCGGGATGCGCGAAGCCTTGCGTGTAGTTGTCTGGGGGCTTCAAGAACTCGGGCCAGCGCGACTGGAGAAAGGCGGGCATTACCGCTAGAGACTGGAAATCAATGATTGAAACTATTCTAGTACTGTCTTCGGGTGCCACGTATATATTACCCATGTGGAGATCGGTGTGCCAGAGAGTAGGCTGTGCGGATTGGCCTAGTAGTGGGTGAGAGTCTAACATGGGCATAAGGCGTATTGTGAAATTAAGGAGTTGAGATTGTTCTTCCAAGGTGCCTCGATAGAACATGGCTGATTTGTTTGGTGGTATACCGGAGATGCGGGATAGCTCACGCTCTGCAATAGCTATACCAAGTCCCGATAATGTGGTCCCTGTGACATGATAAGGCTAAGTCACTTTCCGGGTACAGTAGACATACAAGGCCCTCGATCAGTAGGTTTGTTTGACGGTGTAGGTTGCTCGGCACACTGGGTGTCAAATGACCGGTCAGGAGAAGGGCCGACACTAAATGACTGCGATGGATCAACATTGTCATCGAGCAGTAAACATCGATAATCTGAGTTCTGTAGATAGTCGCGCAAATATAAACCACCGTAGGCAGGAAACCGGATAGCTGATAACTGTGCCTCGAGCTTTGTCAAGTTCTGAACAAGCTGCAACTTCTGTGGTTCTGTCATAACCCCCCATCTACGAAACAAGGGAACGCCGGCAGCTTTCTCCATTATTATATACTCGGCACCTACAGAACTCGCTTTATTAGAGGACCATTGGAGCACACGAGGAACTGGAATATTGGTGTTTCTGTGTACTATGAAGATAGCGTCAGCAAAACATGTATAGCCTCAATGAGGTACACCAAGGATGAAGGATGAAGAAAAATTTCATACAGTATTTTAAGACACCCACCTCGGATGCCGTTGTAAGTTCTGCAGGTCCTGCAATGCGACAAGGGAGCTTGGCAACGACCTCGGTTCCATTTTCCTTGTTCATCAGTAGAGCCTTGCTAAAGCCACCCTCCATTTTCTCCACGCTTAATACGGGAGACGGATCGACGCCGACAGCCGTAGCTACGTTGCAGAGAGCATCGAGATCGAATTTCACGTAACGCCGGGCCAGCTGATGCTGTTCATCGACCAGGAAATGGCCGTTGGTATATGCAAAAAGCTCATCCGGGCTGATTGACTTTCCTAACCCAACATTAGCAATCTCCTAGTTACTATGTCTGTTCCATTAATTGGTGGGTGAATACCGCGACAAAGGATGGACAGCTGGGCTGTTGACTGCAAGTGGTATATCCTGTTGAGCCCTCTCGAAAGGGAGAACATGGTATTCACCGTGGTTGCCGTGGTATGCAGATTGAATTAGCTATCATCTCACAATGAGCGAGCTAAACAATGGATGTGAGAGATAAAGGAAGGCAGCATCCCTGTATCAATACTATGCTATAATAGGATTAGCGCCTGATATACGTTCTATGGGACCGACCAAATTAAGCTGGTAAACCCGCCTTTTACATTGTGGCCAGCGGTAGGTGTCTTGCGACATGATTGTTTACCCAAAATGAGTTTCTGTTGTAAGACGTCTTAGTACTAGAAAATTAAGCCACTGCATCATTCCTCCGAAGGTACGTAGTCCATCATCTGGGATTAATATCTAATCCTCATCCTTGTGAACCTTACGCTCGAATTGTTCGATAAACTGCATCCCTACCCGGCCCGGATCGAGACAGAGATAACGAAATTCTCTCCAGAATTGGAGGGCATCAGTATGATCAGGCATGTAATCGGGCAACAGCATCCTCCACTCTTCGTCATCACCATAGAAGTTCGTAACACAGGAGGAAGCAGACTCCCACCATACAGGCATGTATGCGGCCGTCTCCCAATTAATGATCCCGGTAACACAGCCATCCTTGACCATGATGTTGGTGTAGCTAAGATCCCCATGGGTAAAGGTATACGGCGTAGATGGTGGCATGCGACTTCGTAGTAGTTTTCGCACGCGCTCGGGAACAGCTTCGTGCAATCTAGACTCTAACTCGGCCCAGAGTTCGTCATCAGATGCGAATGGGCCACAAGGACGGACGTCCTGATAATTTCCGAAACGAAAGTTGGTAGATACCGGTCCGCCATCGAGGGATTCCATGCGATCGGAATGAAGTTTGCGAAGTTCAAGCACATAATTGGCTGTCTGTTTTGCGATGCTTTCTCTCTGCTCGGAGGAGAGCCTTCGCCAAACAGTGCTAAGTGGCTGTCCAGGAGGGCTCTCCATCAATGTCAGGGTATGATCATCTTCTTTCCAAGTCTTGACGATCTTCGGGACCGGGATGGAAGTTTGTTCCTGCACGAGTCGGATATTGGACGCCTCGTCGGTTGGAAGATTGTGCCCTCGATCTTTGAGGATCAGTTCGGATCCCAATGACCAGACGCCTCGGTCGCCTGCCTGAAAGAACAGTTTGACATGACTTTTGTAGTCATGATCATATTCCTCCCAGCCGCAGGCCTTGCAAACCTGTGAGGGGTACATGATGAATGAATCGTGAGTGTGTCTTTGTAAAGGGTGATGGTCTGGCGAGGACAGGTGAGAAGTAGTGTGTAGTCTTTTGAGGGATAGAGATGGATGTATATATAGATTCAGTGTTTAACAGATGTGCACTGAGGCTCCATCTATTCCATGCTTAGCCATAAGGAAAGACAGGGTGCTGCCGTCGGTGAAAGCGCTTGCGGGAAAGGTCGAGATGCATACTTCTAAGTGCATGGGTCTGCGGCGGACTGATTGTATGCTAAGATTGGATTTGTAAAGGCAGGTATTTGGCATTAATCATGTGCGCAACGTCACTGACAGTGCACACACCTCCCAGATCTCATAATTTTCAAGATCAAGCCTTCAAAACACCAAGGCGGATGGTGAATTCCAGAATAGCGCCTAATTGGCGCCCATCTCCACGCAATATCCGATGAGCTAATAATATCTCAACTCCACCCGCCATCACAGGATTTTGCCATTTTAAACTACAGCCTCGTCTGGTCAGTACTAGGCATCAGGGCACAGTTGTCGCGGTAGCTGCCTCCGAATTACCTCGCCAACTGTATAAGTTCATCGAGATACGTCGGCAGCCCCCAGATGGCACGAACTGATTATCATCTCTGGAAATTTCCCTTCCTACTACACGCACCTCACAGATACGCTGAATTTTGGTGCCCCGAAAATATACACTCTCATCCCCAAGTTGGTGTACCCATCCCCAGTCAGTGTATATTCAACTAACCACCCCAGACAATGTCGCTCATTGCCGGGGATGTTAATCGCATGAGACTTTGGGAGGACGCTCGGACACCTGCCGATGAAAGGGCTGTCTTCAGGCTGTGAAGCCATTTGTTTATGAAACATCTTTTTTCCAGCAAAGACAGGGGTGTCTTCTATAAACCCACACCAGAGGATTCTCCCCGTCAACGCCTGGATATCACCATAGAGCATTATGGTGTACGCCATGCCACTGTCGCTGTCGATCTCGATTTCGATGTCGAAATGATGGAATTCTGCATTTATGAGCCAGTGGCGTTGGAATCAAGTCTTCAGGATCTTGACGGACTTGTGAGACATGCATTCACAGTCTGTAAGGCCTATCTTCTAGATCACCCCGGTTTGGCAAGGGTGTATGCGTTCACGGCATTTGGTACTAAGTGTAGAGCATGGTCTTGCTCGAGGGATGATGGATCCCTAGTGCCGCTATTTGGCTCACCGGACTCATCTGATCCGCGTCATTACGTTGATATTCACTCCCTGGAGGCTTCCCGGATTAATGAAGTTATACATTTGATGAAGAATGAATGTGGAACCCATGATAGTGTTGAAGTGTGATTAGATGTTAGCAGCAGGCGTGTCATGTATCCACCGCCGGGGTTGCTAAATAATTACCTGTGCTTATTATGCGTTTTGGTTTTTTGATTTCATCTATGCGCTAACAGCCTTTTGTCGCGTATGCTCTGTATAGGTTCTTTTTCTTTTCTTTTTTATAAGGCACTTTGACACAGCCAAAAGTGTCTGACCATGAGACTGCGAATTGGATGTCAATTCCAGTGGAATGATCCGATGAATACTACCTAAGGCTTAAGGTTCAGGTCGCAGGATACTCTCTTAATGTTTATTTTCTAGTCAATGGCAATGTCTCGATGTTATTTCTCACACTCGTTTCATCAATGCCGCATAGTGCAACAAGTAACATAGTAGATGCGTGATGTATAGTGACTGGCTGACATGGTCGTGGGCTTCTTTTTTATTTGTAAAGCCAGCACCACTCATGTGGCATTTCACATGTGGACCGTCGAAGGCTTGAACTCATCCCCTATGTTAGACAGAATTTATCCTAAATTATGAATTATATTCCAAGATATGTTGAGAAGCAATGAAATCTGCTATCCATTAGTCATCGTAAATGGCAAGCCTATCTTCCACCTCACAAAACCACCATGCGAGTATTCCCTCAGCAGGCAGAACCTGCTGGTCACCCGGATGAACCGTAGACTCTACTTTGTCCTTTGCACTTCGGATGTCTTTGATATACTCCCGCCCATCATTAACTCCTTTCACAACAATGATAGGACTGCATATATCTTCACCCAGTCCGTAATCCCAGCGGATCTGTCCACTGGACTCGACATGACCGTCGTCATAGAACATTAACATGCCCAGACAGGGATGATGTGATCTCATCCGATCCCTGCATACTTGGACCTTAACAAGACCTCTCAGTGTGGCCTTGGTCATAAACCAGTGTTCGAACAATTTGTTGCGATTGCCGCCTGGAAACTCCGATAAATCACGTATTGGGACCAAGATTGGGGTCTGGCCATTGCGAGGGCTATGGCAGGTAACTCCGCACACCGTGACATAGCTGGACCCCGGATCCATGCCGTCATGATAGATTCCGGAAACAGGTCCATCAACATCCCAGAGCATAGGATGATACCGCCGATTCGCGAGATAGTGATCCGGAGCCTGGGCCCCAAAGGTTACGTGTCTTCCTAGAGAGGTTTGCAGCTGGCTGGTCAGTCACTGAAGCAAATTATAGATGGAAGCCCCTACCGTCAGTGCGTCGATGTATCTGTACCCCGGGGCAGTAGTCCAGCCCCGGAGCCAGGCTCCCTGGATCTGTTCCTGATCATTGAGTGGAAAATAAATCCAATATACATGGGGGAGGCTATCGTCCCGCCCTACGCGTTGATGCATCTCTTCAATGAATTTATTGAACATTTTGTTTGTGCCGGAGAAATCGTGAAACCCGACAATTCCATGGATGGTACAGCAGACAAGAAGGCCTTGGACTTGGGGACCAAGTTTCGTGTAATGCAGTCTAACCGAACGCACCCGGTTAAAGGGAGTTTGGACCAATTCGTGGAGAGCGGGCGCAAAAGGCGAGGTCCATGTCAGGGATTCCGACCCTGAATATTGCCAATTAACCAATGCAATTCTCTGCATCAGCAGGCACTAAATCGGTCAGACGCTGCCCAGATACTGGAGTGAATAAGCTTACATGACGGTATACCCCTAGTTTTGGATGAGGATTCTGCACGTTGAATATTTCATACCAGGGTGACTGATCTTCTGTCGGAGTAGCATCACGGTTGAGAAACTGAATCCCACGCACACCGATGTGGTCCTGTGAAATAATAACTCTGTGAATATTCCGAGGCAGCTGAACTTGAAACACATCAGCCCCTTCAGCTGCCTTTAGTGGTGTGTTGCTGAGCTGTGCCACGTAAGAATGATCCCTACAGATAATTCGCGACATCCATATGTCTTTGGTGAGGTCGAGTTCATCTTCTTGAGGCTCTTTGTTCTGTCTACCATAGTCAATGAGCCGTCGCGTCTCTCCTAGGATAGTCAAGTACCAGCATGAACCAACAAACTCCGAGATCCTGCGTCGTATCTCAGGGGGTAATTTACCAAAGAAGTCTTCCTTGAAGGACTCTGGAATGATCCAGGCAGTATACCTGGACGCCAGACCCTCTAAAACGGTTCCAGGATTTCCACGTTCTGGATAGGACCTTGGATAGAGTTCTTCCGTGGCAAGTGCGAATTTTCTGATATCCTTCAAGGACGGCTTGTCAGATGGCTCGTAGCTGGCCATTAGAAGCCGAAGACACCTTGTATGAATGCATAGCAATGGGTTTGGCTCCGCCTTGCAGAATACGCAGTTTTTTTCACAATCGGGTACAGTTTGTGGAGGAAATCCATCCTTCTCGAGGTCTGCAGTTGGGTTAGATGATACTGCGCGAAGCTTCGAGGGGCTAAGGGCCTACCGATTATGCGTTCTCCAGCAGTCGGGTGATCCACGCATAGAGCGCAATACCTTCGCGACACATGGATATCTTCTGTCATGGCTATGAGCGGGCGATCTTTGATGACAACTCTTGGTCTTTCCAGTCATTCTTGGTGCTGGCACATTAGTGGGAGCTGTATTTTTTTATATAGTATTAGTAGTAGACAAACTACTATAGCAGTGCGACCAGGAATGGCAGCTTCCAGTCACTCGATTCAGATGATGAAACCAAACAAAGAGCTAGTTCGGGACCTGCCCCTTCATAATGAGGCGCCCTGTTCCCCCTTTGTAGGTTTCACAAGTCTGTGCCTGAGAAATTATAGAACAACTCCAAATGCCCAAGTTTTGTGGATATTGTTACGGCCAAATGGCAAGCATGTTGGAAAATCGCGTGGTTCTACCTTCCAACTGTGATGTTAACCACTGACTGAGCGACAATTTATTCAGTGGTAGTCGTCGGGAGGTTTGATCCCATCTGCATATTCTGTGCCACCCACAGTTCATTGTTTCTCGATAGGAGCACTGGGTTACATCCGCTCAATATGATAAAGAGCTTCGGAAGTCGTATTCAGAAGAACCCACTGCTGAAAACAGCACATCACCACATTTGTGCTGCTATAGAGCGCACACAAGGACGACTTTCGGTAGTTATCAAGATCCCGTAGCTCATCTGACAACAGCTCTATTAAGATCCCTCTAATTCGGTGACTAGAATTTCCGAAGAGGAAAGAGGAAACAAACAAGGTTCAATGAACGGATCTCGTATCCATCGTTCAACCATGGAACCTCCCTCCGACTGACTTTCCCCGCCGTTCCGGCCCAACCCCGAATCACCACCATCAGGAGATTGCCTCATCTGAAAGCCCTCCGATATTATATCTCATGAAAAGAAGAAACGTCGATCCTAGGATACACCTATGGCCTTCTATGCTGCTGCCAGGAAACGCCCCCACCGCAGCATCCACGACCCGGAGGTGCGCCCGCTGCGTCTAGCCGTACTGAAAGCCGCCACCATCAATTTGCTCATCTTACAACTCCTCTTTCTCGGCCTGTTCTGCTATCTATTCGGGTCTATCTTTCAACAAACCACCCATATCCACAACCTCAATGTCCTCTTCGTCGACTATGATGGCGGGGCCATCGGTAGGGCTGTGCGCACTGCCTACCAACAACTGCAAGGGGCCGGCTTCCCGACCCTCCGCGAGCAGTCAGCCGAGGTCTATCCCAATCCCGCGTCGATCGTCTCCACCGTCTGCAATATTCACTACTGGGGTGGCTTTTACATCGCCGCAAATGCTTCTTCGCGTCTGTCAGCTGCTCTCACCGGCATCAGGACAGCAACCTACAATACAAGCGATGTCATGACCCTAGTCTGGAATGAAGCGCGCTACTCCACCGTCGTGGATTCTGCTATCCAGTCCAACATCCTCTCTCTATCCGAAGCTGCTCGCATCGTCTACACGACCACCAATGGCCCATCCATTCTCCAGACGGTGAACACTTCCGACCAGACAGCCATCACCACTCTCGCTGACCCCTGGACGCTCTCCACCATTAACATCCAACCCACCACCCAAGGCTCCCGCCTCATTTACAACACCCTCGTCGTCATCCTCATCCTCATACAAGAATTCTTTTATCTGGGCTACCTCAATGGCCTCTACCAGCAATTCCACCTGTACACCTCCGTCGACGCGCACCGCATAGCCATCATCCGCCAGCTCATCTCAGGAATATACACCTTCATCGGATCGCTCTGCACGACGGGTGCGATCTGGGCCTTCCGATACGGTTGGCATGTCAACGGCGGCCAGTTCATGATCACCTGGATGGCGCTGTGGTTGTTCGCGCATTTGAACTTTCTGGTTCTGGATGTGTTTACTATCTGGTTAGCGCCGCCATTTGTCCCCATGGCGCTTATATCATGGGTCGTGCTGAACGTTTCATCAATCCTGTTGCCATTTGAGCTATCTCCTGGCTTTTATAAGTGGGGATATGCGCTGCCCGCGCATGCTATATTCCAAGTCATGGTGGATATTTGGTCCGGTGGGTGTAATCCGCAACTTGATTATGCGTTGCCGGTACTGTTTGCGTATGAGGTGGTTGGGATGGTGCTCAGTAGCCTCGGGGTGTATCGTCGGGCGCACTATGCGGTTCTGGCGGAGGAGGCGAAGAAGGAATCACAGGAGCGCTTGGCTGTTGAGGCAGAGGGAGAGGCAGAGAAGGAAACCCCTGGTACTAATGGAGGGGAGGGACCAGCCGGGGAGGCAGAGGCAGAGGAAGGGGAACCGTCAGAGATGCAGCCAGAGGGATTCGGAGAGCGCATGAGGCAGGAAATGTCACGGCTGGAGAGAGTGCACACCAGTCGGCAGAACACGGGGCCATCCTTCGATCTGCCATACACCGACTAGCTACTGGGGAGAGCCTATCGTATATAATTAATCGCAACCAATATGATCACTCTGCATTGAATCCTGCCTTTAGCACGCAACGAAGCATCTCTATCCCGTCTACCTCCCAAACCAAACCAATCTACTCAAACAAACCATTCCAAAATCCCCTCACCCCCTTCCTCACCGGAACCACCAACCCAGCCTCATACTCATCAATCTCCTTCTTCAAGCCCCCAAGCCCCAAATCCGCTGTCCCCGGCCACACATACCTCGTCCGCTTAACCACCTTCCAAAAGCCATATGCGACCACAAAAAACCCAACCATGGTATAATCCAAAAAGAACGTCTGCACATCCCATTGCCCATCGATGAATATCTCGAACCCAATAATCAGCGTCATGACTATCGTCCCCACTAGCGCAAACCAGCCCGCATACGGTTGCAGATAGCCCTTATAGGGAAGTGTATCGCGGGATATACCCTGTCGGCGCAGTGCAGCATAGAAGTGCAGGTATGTGATGCACGTGCCGACGTAGTTGAGGAGGTATGATGCGACGATTATTCCCACGAGCCAGTTCAGCACCGTGGAGGAGTTGTTGCTTACTTGGAGGAAGCCGAGGAGGCAGAACGCTAGCGATGCGGCGACGGCGTAGTAGGGGAGGCCGTTACGGTTGCAGCGCGCGAAGAGGGTCGGGGCGCGGCCTTCGAGCGCCATACCGTGGAGGGTCCGGGCTGCAGAGAATACGAGGTTGTTGCCGGCGGAGAAGACGGAGGTCATGATTAGGGCGTTGACGATGTCTGGGAGGACGCGGATGTTGAAGTGGTTCATGGAGATTACGTAGGGGGAGCTGGAGGGGTTCTCAGGTATTAGAGGGGATAGTGTCGATTATGATTTGATTGATGCGACTCACGCAGCTCCCGTTCCACTTCCTTGTTTCGTCCCTTCTAAGGTGGCAGCAAGGGTGGGATCATTGTAGGGGATGAGTATGCCCATTGATAGAGCACCCAGGATGAAGAATGTTACCAGTCGCCATGGGTACGACGCGTAGGCCTTTTTCATCACTCGTCGTGGTCGAGCTGCTTCTGCGGCTGCCATGGATATGTATTCGGGGCCGACCATTCTGTTGCAGTGGTGAGTTTGATACAAACGCAAATTACGTGTGTGGGTTGGTCTTACGTGAAAGAACCTTGTATCATGCATGCTAGAACGCCGCAGAAGCGTCCAACGCCACCGGATACAATGTAGGACACAAATGCCCCCTGGAGTTTTCATGTTTGCCATTAACCAACCCTATATATACCTGTTGATAAGAGAATGCACCCACCGGGTCTCGCCAGTATCGGAAGCCGTATACATCGTGGCGTGGATTGCCTCCGACCATGGTGATGAAGGTATACAGCAGAAGTCCGACCATGAGGAATATCTTGAAGGAAGACAGATAGAACTCAGATACTCCGAAGAAGCGAACGGTAAATATGTTCAACAGTCTGATATTGCATGAGGTTAGATACATGTGCAATGGCTGTGGAGGAAACGCGTACGTATAAAGCACCAACATAATCACCACCACAGCAGCTACAGGCACACGATCGGTCCAGTAGGTAAGGAGGATGTTGATGGCGACTATCTCGTATGGTATTCCGAATGCTGTCAACGTTAGCACTTCATCACCTGCAGAAAGGTGATTCGACCAACCCATGGTGAAGAAGAAATTCCAGCCCATGGCAAAGCTTAGGGCATCATCCACCCAGTGACCGGCGAGGCGGATGAACGGCGAGGGGATAGGCAAGTAGCAGACCATCTCCGCTGCAAGAGTCAACCCAGCTCCATGGGACAAAGTTTTGACTAGACCAGCTCACCAAAGCATTGATTGACAGCGAGTACGATAGGCGTGTACGCGAGAAAGCCGATTAAGAGACCTGCAGGGCCAGCCTTAGGTAACATGGCACCCATCTGAACAAATAGCGCTACAGACAGTCAATCAATATGATGAGATAATTGCTGGCAGCTGATTCACTGGCATGCCGAGACGTACATGTTCCAATGGCTCCCCCGACCGCGAAGAGCTGAACTTCTTTCCCGCCCAGCTTGCGATGCAAATACTGCGATCCTGCCGTGATATTCGGGGCTTCCGGGGACTCGGAAGCATGGTCGCTGGCTTCGGCCACACCAGGGTCGGGAAGGCGGTACTTGTTATCCATGTTTGACAGCTGTGCGTTCCGTATCCCTGGCCACGAGCATCACCTTTTATTTAACCGCCGGCACACGAGCATATCGCTTTCACAGCTTGAGATTACACCCCACGTTCTCGCATTAGGAGCACGGCGTTAGGGCGTTTCGGGCGGGGTTCGGCCTATGAGAGGAAAGTATCCACTTGAGATGCAGATAGCTCTGTGCGATCATCATGGCCTGTCATCGGATCGAGACGTTGGGCAGCCGGCGATCGTGTAGCCTGACCCTGGCCGAGATGGTAACGGAGGAGCGAGGCGGCATTTATTAGGAGCGAAGCGGCATTGTTTTCGAGGGGGATATTATCTAGGATTCTAGAATAAGTCGAGAAACGAGATTAAATTGGCTGTCAACGAGCCAATTGACCGCGAAATAGCATATGTCGCGTGTAAGGATCAGGTTAAACACGAACGATCGACATAACCTTCGATGACACGGGATAAGGATGGCAATGATTACGTGGATCACTTAAATCTAACCGAACATTTCTATCATCTCTTCTATCAGATATTTGTATAAATTCACACCAGGACCAGCTGGTGACATATCGGCGCTTAAACTGCAGGCAAAGAAACCGAACCCAAGAGTATCCCGAGAAACACTAGACATTCTCGGCCTATAAGAGTCATTGGTGCTAACACTCTATTCCAAGAAAGGCAGTCCAACCCAGTCGGACTCCTTTTCCGATGGCTCCTCAGCCGTACATCGGTCACACCCGCAGACGAATCTGAACAGACCCTGAAGGTGATCTCGACGGGACTTAAGGTCGACGCGTTTGCTCAAGTCGAAATAGGATATGCAGCACTCCTCGCCGGCTGCAATGTCCTTCGAGGCAGTAAACACCATTCGTCCGTGATGATCGGGTTTATGCATGATCTGGACCGGTCATATTAGCTAATAGTCAAGGGTGGACTTGGAGGCTCTTACATTAGGACTGCACGAATGGTTAGCAATCGCTGCTCGAGGATAAACGGCCGCACCAAACTGCTCTCCCCGGTCGACAGGGGGTTCTGGAACAGGATATACACCCGTCTCCCGCGGATACAAGCCAAATGAGTTGGCTTCCTCCCGGCAGATCAGAGCCACGATCTCGTCAACGCTTAGGTCGTGTGGCAAGATCGGACTACTGCGAAGATACTTCTTCACCAACGCTGTCCATGATCGCACCTGGGCGTGTGACCAGCTCTCTATCGAGCCACAGAAGGACTGGATGGCTTCCCAGCCACCCTTGAAACGCTGAGTCGTTTCGTTATTGGCATCAAGCAGCTGCTGTCGCTCCGTTTGGCGTGAGGCGAGGATGCGGACAATCAGCCACATCATGCCGAAGTCGTATTCGCCCCATTTTGCGCGGATGGGCGAGGCGTATCTCTGCAGCCAGGTGCACTCGAATTCATGGCGCAATTGATCAGCTTCCTGGCAGGTCGAACTGCACCAGACTACATCTGCGAGACAGCGATTGGGACACGAGATTCGTCCCGAACTGTGCTGCGTCTGACGACTACAGGTTGGATTGCTGCACAGGAGACTATCGCTACTGGCCGGATCATCGACGACGGGAATGAGCGCATAGGGCACGTCAATCATCAGGAGCTCGCCCTTTCGGATGGGTTGCGAGGCACGCAGCTGGCGGCCTTTAATCGGCACCACGCCCTGCTCCAAATGGGGATGTACCCACGGAACGGACGCTGGACGGAATTTATTAGAGGCATTGAGATGTTCTGCAGTTGCGAGTAGCCGTTTTTCGACTGTCGTTGTTGATAAACTCATGATGGTGTGCTGCTTAGGGTCACTGGGACTCGGAGACTTGGGTTTGTTGTGACGCAGATGGGCTGGTTAATTCGGCACGCCATTTTACTCCATTTTTCTTCCTGTCCCTCTCCCAAATTTTTCTGCAGTTCGTCAGCAAGCTCTTATCTCCATTGCCAGATTCGGGTCCACTCGGATCTCGTCTGAATGGTCAATCGGTTTGCCATCACGGTCAAGGAGCCAATAACGACGGCAGCAGCTTGGAACCGCAAACCTCAGTGGATACTGCGGATCTCCCATGCCAAAGCCTGGACCGAAGCCATCGAATGCTGCAGACGGCACAAAAGGAAGTTAACAGCCAGCCATGATACGCTGCATATGCACCATCTTTCTCACACATGGCACCATTGAATGGCTGCCCTTAGTGGATTTGAATATGCAGAGGAAGAGTGAGACTGATCTTTTGGGGCGGGAAGAAATGCTGGAATAGGGCATTGTCTCGAAGTCGATGGTTTATCTGCACTAGACCTTCTTATCGATACCATTATTGATTTATCCGTGACATGGAAAGGGTGGATGGTGATATTGACTCCTAGTAAAGTGGCTTGTCGACGATCAATTTTTCATCTATTTGCTTGCTTTTCCTCTTCTCAATAATTGCGGGAGGCAAAGCTGCCTCAGGCAGTGCGCACACGGTTACTATGCCTTCTCTGATTGGCTGATTGATCACTTCCAAGCTGGGAAATCTTCAGCTGACTAACTTACCTAGCTTACCTAGGTAGATAGTAGTAACTTCTAGATTGGGACTAGCTCCGCACATGATCGATAATCTCCGCCTGAGGCAGCGATGGTTACACCCACGCACTCAAGAAGGACCAAGTACAACAAGCTCAGATGCTATTCCTAGATACAATTTTCAACTAGTTCTTCACTGCTTCCAGTTTCATCACCTAAGTCACGACGGCTCCTTACCACCCGATCAGCAAAACATCGCTGGCATACAAAGGAGAAAATGTCAGGATCCTCAGTCCGTCATCAGTCCATCTTGATAAAATCCTTCAACTCCAAACCTTCATCATCAAGGAACCTTCCTGCTCTAATTTCCCAGAAGTGGGCATCATGGCACTCGTGCTCGAGGTACTGCCAGCAGAGATACTTGGAACTCCTAGGATCGTACCAGCGCGGCTGCCTGAACCGATCAATGAGATTCGCAAGAGACGTGTAGCTATTGTGTGTGAAGGGCGCCCTGAACTCAGACCTGCTCAGTCCGTATACGCTCATGTTCTTCATAAGGGCCCCATACAGCATGGAACTGCATTCAAACGAGCAACCCCTCTTCCCGCTCAGGTATTCGTCTTCAACATGATAGATGTGGTCCATCAATCCTTCAATGGCCTTGATTCGGCGGGCGTTGATTTCTTCTAATTAGTTGTAAGCGAGCGTACTTCGTGTTATACCGGTTAGATATACACTTACCCACGATCGGTGCCGGAATCGGAAGACCCAGAGGCGGCATGTGTGTTTTTCCTTCCTTGATCAAAGCCAAGCTCGCTGCCTTGAAAACACCCGGCATTCGAAAAAATATTCCGATCCAGAGCCAGATCACAGACTCGCGGTAGCTGTCGTCGGGTCCTTGGGGGTCAAGCTTGGCAATCCATGGCCGAGCTGCAAAACGTACCGCATCACGGACATCATAGTAATCAGCAACCACACAGACCTTGCCCAACATCTCCAGGTCAACTTTGTCAGGAAGCTCATGGTGCTGGCAATGAATGATTCTCAGAACGTAGAGTAGCGCGTCTTCATCCCAACATTCTGCTGTTGTCGAGAGTCTTCCTTCCGCCTGGAATGTGTTGCTCTCTGCCATGCCGATGGTGAGAAGGGACCTAAAGTACGACGATGCGGCCATAAGATGCTTCGCCGATGCTTGGAAGATAACCACTGCCTCAGTGTCACTCTCATCGCTCATGAGCTGGAGCATCTTTTTCTCTAATTCCTCCCTGGCACGTCTGCGCGATATTCGTTCCTCTGCGGTCAGCAGTGAGCTGGGGAGTATGTCAACAGGTGGCCCGCCGATACCCCAGATGCCACTCTCCAGCTCAATCGCCTGGATTTCGTCGTCATCAGGCTCAACCAGAAATGGAACAGTCGTCAGCTTCTTATACTTCTCGTCCATGATTCCGGCGTCTATAGCCATTCCCATCCAACGTTGCAATAGCTCGTGGTCCACGACTTCAGAGCTGACCTTCTGCGGTCCTTCTTGTTGACAGGGAACGAATTCGCAATTAGGATACTTCAACGTAATATAGATCTCGCCTTCCAGATCAAGAATATAGTCTGGTGTCTCCATTTTTGATGTTTCCCTCTCGAGTCTGGGACTGATCTGACGTACTTTTCCAGGTGGGAAAGTGAGTTAAACAGTCAAGTTGTATGGGAAAGGTAAATGGGAGAATGGTAGATGAGAGAATGTGAGATGGAAGATTGTGAGATGAAAGCAACACTCCAGCATGGAGCTGAGAGGTAGTAGAATCCATGGCCAGTTTGAGGATTCACTGTCTTGCTCCGCGTTGGTGCTGTTCTGTGCCTCATTGGGCGATCAGAGAGGTTGAATTGAATGGCAGACCCGCGTTGGAACATGCAACTCGAGACTCTCTGCTCCCAGCCGCACTGGTTCGGACACACTCATCCGAGTAAAATGCAGAAGATGGAGGGAAAGACGGCGAAGCAGGCTTTTATATGGTAAATTTGAGCACCAGTCCCGTGATGGCCGATTACTGCACAGTGTCATGAATGTTCGGCGTGAATCTAGCTCTCCGTGACTATCAACATGAAGCACCAGTCCAGTCACAAAGGTTCAGCGAATGGCCGCCGCCGCCACTAATGCTTCACAGGCAGAACTCTGTGTTGACGCATCAGCAGCAGTGAAAGGCCCTGACCAGACGGGGCCGAGTTGATCTTCATCGCCCCGGTCATTCTGCCAGATGCTGTTGGCATTTTGCTGCAGAAATTGCTTCAGCCCGTCGTCAGGACTGACCTGGTACAGCATCTGAAGGTTTCGCATCAAGATACCTTTAAATTGTGGCGCATCCCCAGTGCAGTTCGGATCGCAGGATTCTTTGAGTATCCCATTGGTATCGCCCAATGCCTGCATGGCTGCATCAGCTATTCGGTGCGCCGTGGTAAGATACGATGTGTTCGAGACCATCTGCGACAACTCGACCAGTCCTCCTAGAATTACGCCCTGGTTGTAGCTCCAAACGGTGCCGTTGTTATTGTGACATGTCGTCAGATCCAGCCCATCATTAATGGTGTTTTGGCTATTGATCAACCCACTATTCTCGAACCAATCCCATTCTTTCATTGCCCAGTCACGATAGTAAGACGCTTTTTCGGTATCCCGACGCCCTAGATGAGCAGCGACGCTCAGGAACAGCTCATTTTCGATAGCGTTGTTGCCAGTATGATCCTTGTCCCACCAGATCCCACCGCATGTAGTATCCCACCCGCCTGTCATATCATCAAAGATGTTCACTGCGGTATCCAGGTATCGCCGATCCTGAGTTAAATCGTAGGCCTGAATCCACGCCAAGGCCCACCACCCCTCGTCGTCGTAGTAGTCATTGAGAAATTCAGTACTAGATTCGGTGTCGTTCAGGGGTACTTGACGCTTATATTGGGAGGTTGGTTTGCGAACACTATGTGAAAGAGTTGAAGTTGGGGCTTGGATGAATGTATTGTTGAAAGTTGCCGAGCTCGAGTTGAGCATTGAAGGGTCCAAAGCCGTGAGATCGCCCAGCACGGTGAGGCAAATAGCACTATTCCACCAGCCGGTCGTATCCCACAGCCCGGTTGTTTGATTATACCATCCCTGCAGCGTATTCACGGCAGATTTGGCGTTGTCAAGGTATGGTGTGGTTGAGCTGAGGGTTAGTTGAGTGGGAGATGAGGCGACGATGGGGGCAAGCCCCAGAAGAGTATATACTGCTGATGCGATCATTGTCAGAATATGAGAGATGTCAGAGGACACAGTGTCTGACGCTGCTGCTTATATCTTGTGGGCGCGCCTGGCGCCGATCCTGATGTCATGTGGCATGCTCACGAGGCTTCTGAAACACAGGAATCCACACCGATGGCTGGAGAGGGTCAGACTGATAGATGTCCAATCTCCATATAAGAGCGTACACTTCCTTCATATAAATAGTACGGCCTCCGATGGCACATGATGTTTGGGTTACACGCAAGGCAGGTGATTAGGGATCTGATTGTTGTGTTTTCAGTATATATTGCCGCCTACAATCGACCCAGCCAGAAGCATGAATGATCTGAAAGATAGTTGCTGGCAAGACTCAATAGATGAACCCGGGGATTATATACTCATTATCTGAGTTAAAGCTCCCTACGCTATCCCTTCAGTGGGTGCGATACACCTGCTGGACATTCGATCGCAGTTGCTCTCAGACCATGAAGCCATGTTATCAGCTTCGCACCAACAGGAAGTACACTATCATCACAATCAGTAAATAATAATTTAGTACAATCCAATCCAGCCAAATTAGTTCTGACAGGTTAATGAGCCAGTAAACCCGTATTGAAGTAAATGACTTGTAATAGAGCAGTTCATAAATTTGCACTGATGGCTCTTCCCGTACCCGCGTAGGACAAAGTTAATACCTCAGTCCCCAAGCTGGATCATGATCGGAACCTTCCTTTTTCATACATTTACCCATCCTGCAGTCTTCCAATCTCTACTGTCGGTCTGAATTATCCATCACTGCGGTGTGTAAATGGTTCAACATATCACTGCTATGAGTGTGTCGACTGGTTACACATGGCGGGTTCATGCAGGTAACCCATGGTTATAGCCTCGAGGCTCCAGACTGCTGCCTGTGCTGCCTGGAAGCCTTGCAGATATGCACTTTCCATGCCGTCACTCTTGCCCTATTCCCTCCTCATCCGGACTCTTCTCCCTCAACATAAATACTCACCCCGCCTCACCCCCTGAGCCTGTTTCCAATCATCTCACAGAACCGACAACAACGATTCCTCTAATCATTAACAAAACAGAAAATGCCTCGTCGGACTCTCTCACCACCCCATTTTGAGCGCACTCTCGCGGACCTGGAGGATTGGGCCCATAAAACCGCCATCGAGGTAATTTGCCCCATCGGGTTCCTATTTGTCATTTTACTATTGCCCCCTGCGGTGCCACATTTAGATTAGAAGATTATAGTAGCGACTGAAAATATTCTCAGAATGTGCTGACATGATATGACAGGATTGTAAACTCGATGCGTGTCTTGACAATTTTCTCGTGCGCGTTTACCGGCTCAATCGTTCCATCCTTGAACAGTTGGACTACAGGCCTTATTGGAGATATGGGAACAGAGATTCCGAAAATCCCCCAAAGCCATTAAAATGGGATGGGCCGGGTGCCGGGGAGCTGCGGAAAATCGCTTCTCAACTCCATGACAACTTGAAACGCCTTCTTCCGGGCTACGTGGAGGATAACACTGATATTCTTGCAAACGAAAAAGTGCTCCGAAAGCTGAATAGCCGATGGAACGCTGTCAACTCCAAGGTGGTCAAGGGCAAGGAAGACGAAGGCGAGGAGCAAACCTTCGACCTGAATTATCTCGACGATGAAGATTATGAGGAATCAGAGGCTATGGAGACAGATAATTCGGGAACGGAAAACAGCGACATAGAATACACTGGTGCAGAAGATACCAGTGCAGGAGAGACCGATTCAGAAGACACCGACGCAGAAGGTATCGATGCAGGAGAGACTGATGCAGGAGATACCGATGCAGAAGACACAGAAACTGAGAATAGACCGGGGGAGAAACTCAAGGGAAATGTTCGTGAGACAAAGGCTCTTTCAAACTCCCCTGCTCGCTTCATGGACCGACTCCTAGACACCTTGAGTGCGGCACGTCTGGCAACAGTGAGAGAGAACAGTACCGGATCTTCCTCCCTAGCGACTGGTGCCTTTACACAGGCTTGTCGGCAGTTGAGAGAGGCGATCGAGAGCGAGACCTCATCTGCCTCTTTTGCATGCGGGGGCAGCATTCCGACCACGAATCTCATCGACTCCGAGCAATATGCAGCTGGACCTATGTCGCCCCGTGTGCAAATCGTTCACTGGGGTGATGAGCACGAGTCCACCGCACAAAGGCTCACACTGCCGCTGCTAAACATTGCCAGTGATTCTTCAATCCATGGTCTCCAAGAGCTTGTTGATGCTTGCCAACCTGCAAGCTTTGGTAGGGGTGGGCAGGACATCCTTGACCCCGAATACCGCAGGGCAGGCAAACTGGATCCCGACCGATTCCTGACGAGCTTCCATCCAGCCGATTTTGGCATTATCGAACTCATCGAGCAGATCCTTCTCCCTGGTATTAGCAGCGAGACTGAAAATCGGCTGCAGTTCCGCAAGCTCAAGGCTGAGTTGTACAAACTGAATGTCCGTTTGTTCCGAATCCCTAGCATTACATGTGCTGACTGAACGCATTGCAGGTATACTCGGGCCCTTCCGGGCATTTCCGAAAGCACGTTGACACCCCACGCTCGGAGCACCAGATTGGATCACTTGTGGTTTGCCTGCCGTGCCAGTTTGAAGGAGGCAACCTGATTGTGCAGCATCACGGGCAGGAGACTAACTTTGACTGGAGCCGGCAGAGTAGCTCTGATATCCAATGGGCGGCTTTCTACTCGGATTGCGAGCATGAGATTGAGACTATCAGAGCGGGCAATCGGATCACTCTCACGTACAATCTCTATGTACGGGAAATGCCTGGTGCCATACTTGCCCCTATCCGTCCAGCCATTGATCCACGGGCTTTCCCACTCTATGGGGTGGTTGAGAGTCTACTGAACACCCCTGGCTTCATGAAAGATGGTAGGTTGTTCCCGATTATTTTATTCCCGCCCTGTACTTGGAATTTACGAAGGCTGATCTTCTGACTTAGGCGGCGTGTTTGGAGTCTTCTGCTCTCATGCCTATCCCCACTCCTCGGATATAGCCGAGCTTCAACTCCCACGTGCCTTGAAGGGCGCCGACCTTGTTGTCTATGCTATTTTTGAAGCACTTGGTATTGAAGTCAGCATCCTCCCGGTCCTGGAATACAATGGAGACTATGCAGGTAACCCTCAGCTGGGTGTCCCTGGGCAAGTCCCCAAGCCTAAGCGTAGGTATGGGTATCTGTCCCAGAGTGGAGGTTGGAATCCTGTTGCAGAAACCTACCTGAAAGAGGGCAAAGAGGATTCCCTCAGCTACAACGAAGTGTACCCTTGGAAGTCCAGCAGTGCACTTGACGTGGACCAGCACTGGAGACGGCTGCTGTTGACACGGGAAGTATCGGAAATGAAAGATGCCTTCTGGCTTGGAGAAAAGCACCATCTGCCAATGAAGCCAAACAGCCTCTATCAGGGAGGGGGTGCTCGAGTAGCCCCGCGTTTCCGAGGCTATTTTACGTCTGATCGCGGACAGGAAGAAGGCCTAGATGAGGTAAGTTGCATCCCAGGTTTTCCTTTGGGCGTAGGGAGCTGACCCTTTAATTTGCCAGGTGGCTAACGATATCTGGCCGACATACTACCTCCCGGGCATTACCTGGCTCACCCAACCAAAGCATGAGGAGATGGCCTTTTCTCAGATCTCTTATGGCAATGAAGCCAGCCTTGGTACTCGTTATTCCTGTGCAGCGATCCTGGCCGTCATTCCGCCTTCTAGTCAGCGGGGCCAACAGATGCAGATGTAGTAAGTCAGTGAGGTTTTCCAGGTAGTAGTGACGACAAAGTGAGAATGATTGGAGAGGGTTGGTATGGTTTACTAGGTTGTCTTGTTAGTTAGTTGCAATAAAATGGACACTCCTCCCATACCTTTCCTGTCTCCAGTCAGTGTAGCTCGATACCTACTGCTTCGCTACCAACCTTGATGTTCCAGTATGATACTGCTAGTGCGGAGCAACCATTCATCCATTTGTTAATAGTACTAGCGACGCTTTCACCGTGAAATGTACTGCCATACGTGCACTAAGTCCATCTCAAACATAACACATTAATTTAATCGCTACCGTCCATTGCCACCTAAGTATACCACGTCGGCTCTGGCACCTCACCCAACAAAGCATATCTCCCCAGCTCGCGATTCTTATACGCCACCGGATCATGCAGCGTATGCGTCCGAATATCACGCCAAAACCGATCCAACCCGACCTTCACCGCTGTCGCCCTGGCACCAGTAACCTCAAAGATACCAGACGTTACCCTCAACCCAACATCCGTGGTAACCACCTTGACACTGGCAATCCACTCGGCCAACTCACCCCGTTGCCTGGCCGTCAATCCAGGCCGATTATCCGCATGCTCTCGATACAAGGACGAAATCTCCTCTCCAGCCCGATCGGCCAGCGCCTCGGCCGCGCGGAGATGCGCGAAGAAGTTCCCGTATCGCTCGAGAATGTAGAACTCTTCTGTCGCGGAGGGCTTGTTGTCCCCGCCGAAGGGCCATGGGCGGGTCGTGCTGACGGTGTATTGTGATGCGAAGGCTAGTGCGCCTTGAGCGATGCCGAGGTAGAAGTTGCTGAAAACGAGTTGGATCCTATCCAATGGATATGTCAGTATTGCTGTGTTCATTAATGGATCAAATGGAAGGATGGAAGGTATAACGTACGTGGGAAGCAACAAACTCGCAAACGGCACACCCAGAACCTCCTCGCGCGGCCTCTTCGACACATCGTCCCATCCCAATGCATCTTTCCACGGCGCACGCACATTCTCTATCTTGACCCCTCCGGACTCCGTCAATCGTAGACCAATGTTATTCCAGTTATGGGCGAACTTGATCCCCGCCTGACGGGTCTCGACGAGCGCGAAGATGTGCTCGCCTGTACCTTCGAGGACACCTTCTAGGACAGTGAGGTCGGAGACGACGCCTCCCGTGTTGAAGAATTTGGCCCCGTTGAAGATGATGTCCTCTCCATCGGAAGTGATGGATAGATCGCTATCGCGGGGGTTGACGGCCCCGCCGACAAAGTAGTTGTTTGTGATTATCCACTGGTGGATGCGGTCGGCTTGCGAGGGGGTGCCGACTACGTTGGCTGTTGTGGACCAGAGGAGGTGGTAGCCTAGGAGCATACCGATTGAACTGTTTACCTTGGTTAGTTTTGTTGTGGTATATTGTGGTTATGGAAGAAAGGGGAGGGGGATGTATATACCCATCTCCTTTGGCTACCTCGCGGATTGCCTTGTATCCCACGCTCCAGGGCTGTTCGCCTCCGCCGTATTTCTTGGGGCCGAGTAGTTTTAGAAGGCCAGAGTGTTTGAGTAGAGCTACTTCCGCCCGTGGGGATTTGTTCTCTTGCTCGCGCTGCGCAGCATCCTGGCTTAGGACTGTGGCTACTTCACGCGCCCGAGCTAGCCAGGCATCAGCGGTGTCGGGTAACGAGGCCCATTGGGCTTTGTAGGCTTCGTAGACAGCTGGATCGGTGGCTGGGATGTCAGTTTGGGTCATGTTGAGCTGGTTATGATAATGTGCTGGGAGAGTGAGGGGGTTGTGAGGGGCTCTGATGAAATGCTGCAGCAGGCATGGTGGCACTGGGCAATCACTTGCTTATAAGTTGATATCTGTTGATGGACTCAAAAAGTAGTCAAGACGTGGTGATTGCGCTGGAAGCTTGTAAATGGCGCGCACGGATCACGCCATCCGCGGGCTGAAGCACATCGCATCGTGGATCGACAAGGAGAGAATCGTTGGATGCTCCAGTGGAGGGGAGATGTCGTTATCCCGCCGAATATGGCACAACCAGCACAATTACGGGGTTGGCTTAGACCATAAGCTTATCTCGTGGCTGCACAATAATTAACTCAATACAATATACCCAGATATACTACCACTAATTAGTACTAACTGCTGTTCTGATCTGCAGGGCATACCCACACCCACTGTCCATCTACTCTTCTCGCTTCCTGCTCTTCGCAAAATACCTCCCCGTGTCCCCCAACGGCAACTCCAGCAAACTATTATCTTTCAGGAACAAATGAAACACAATATACCACCCCACCATCCCCGCCACAAAGCAACTGGCCCCTCCTGTCTTGCGCAATGCCCTCGCCGACTCAGCGTGTCCATCCGCATCAGCAAAGTAACTCGCCGCCACAGTCAAGAACCCCAAGTCCACGAAGAAGAAAACCAAAATGTTTGCCAGATTTGTCGGCAGCGATGCTATCAGAAACGCGAACACGAATACTGTCCATAATATCATGAAGAACCCTAGCGCGTTGTTGTACTGTGCTGTGTCGGATCCGTAGGCTTGTGCTACGCCAAAGGCAGGGGTGAGGATCGCGCCGTAGCCGGCGTAGAAGAGGCCTGTTTGGAATATCAATCTGATTAGCTTCGTTATTCTGCAAGAACAGAATAGGGTCTATGAGGGAGATGTACCGAATGCGCTGAATACCGTGTACGCGAAACCATTCCCCACGGAGAGTTCCCATTGCGCGGTGATGACAAGTCCGAATGCTGCGATGAAGAAGAAGTTGCCCACGTAGACGTTGGTGATGGTTACGCCGCGCCATTCCATCAGACTCAGAGATAGGGTTGTCAAAGTCGTGCCGAATGCGCCTAGAGCTAGCGCTGACTACATATGAGATGCGTTAGTGTATCACTGTTTTTTCAGGATGGAGGATGGTGACTTACGCCTGCCCCGAGTGACTTGGGTGCGACTTGCACTGCTGCTGCAGTAACAGATGCTTGTCGCTCAATGTCAAATGCATCGGTGACGTTCTTACTGTCTGTTGGTGAAGTGGTAGACATTGTAACTTGAGGGGACGGTGTAGGTAGGATTGCCTAGTTGTGCTGATTGATGACCTCGCGGTGAATGGGCCATTCCCTGATTATGCTATCTTATAGACGCGCGGGCCTCATTTTGGATCTATTACGCCATCTGGATACCGAGTGGTGAGCAGAGATTGACTCCAGAGTGGGCGGGATCTCTTACGGGATATGGGCGGGATCTGCTGGAAAATAGAGTCTTCGGGATGAGATCCAGGCTGCCGAAGCGGGAAAGAAAATCAAGTTCTTGACGGTCATATTGGAGTATGGAGTATGCCTGTACTAGTGGTGGGGGGCGATCATACGATGGCCTCATCTCCCCCCCGCGATGAGGTGCTTGTCTGAATTTTGGTCCAGCCCACAACACACTTAGTAGCTCCGATCAATCCAGTCTCCCCAAGTCTCGCCCAGCACTGTGGTCTTGTCAACCGCAGCAGAAATGGAGGTCTCGTATTCGCGATCAGATGTGTCCGATCCCGCACCAGAGTTGTTGTATTCATAATACAGCGGCGTCGCACCGTCTGCCATGGTCGTCCATCCCTTGGGGTTGATGATGTCCGACAACACTGAGTTCTGGTAGATGACTCGCGCCAGCACGCGCCACGGCCGGCCCAGGTAGACTTCCTCCGTGAGAGAGACTCCCGAAGCAGCCTTGATGTTGCAGTTGTCGATAGCGTACCAGCCTGAGTCAGAGGAGGTTTCGCGCGATGAGGCCGTGATGGCACCGGCGCCGTTAGACACAATGTCACATTCGCCGAACCACACGGACGCATCGCCGAAGATGTAGTCGACCGCGCCTGGAATAGTTAGTCAATTTGCTAATGGTGCTGCTTGGACAAATACTGACCCTCGATCATGCAGTTGGAGTAATACTGGGTACCGGCCTTGACATAGAGAGTGTCTTGATAACCACTGAATTGGCATCCATAGAAGCCCAGTTGATCTGCGTTTCCGACAAGGCTAGCAAAGCCATTAGCCCAACAATCTCAATGAATCGGGAAGATCGGCATACTTACGCTACAGCCTGTGCTCCCTCACCATATCCATTCTCCACGTTGATGTTGTACATGCTGAACCCATCCGAGACCACGTTGACGGTGGCGCTCTTGTCGAGAGAGCCGGCATCCGACGACGAGATGGTGTGGGTAATGGTCACCACATTGTCCTTGTATGTGCTGGTGTCGGTAGTCTCACCGTACAAGGTGAGGTTGCCAGCGTAGTCAATGGTCAGCTGCTCCTCATACGTGCCGCTGGCAACGTAAATGCAAGCGGACGAAGTGGATGAGCCTAGAGCGTCAAGCGCGTCGCCGATGGTGGAATATGTTCCATCCGATCCGACCGTCAGACACCCTGAGGGAGCACTCGTCCGGCTCTCTCGCTTCTTGATGTGCTCTGCCGGAGCACCGACGGCGGTAGCAGCCAGGGCGGCAAGGGCGCCCAGAAGATATGGAGTATGCATGTGAGTGAGTTGTTGCTGCGAGATCCTCCGGACTAGATGGGTGAGGATGAATCCTAGCAAGGCGTCGGAAAAGGAAGGAATCGACAGGCACGCCAAGTGAACTATATAGCTTGCTTCCGAGCACATGTCAACAAGGCTGTCAGTTCATGTCATAGCATCTCCAGTTGTCTCTCCTCGCCCTAGAAGGCTAGCTGCCAACAAGACACCGGGACAAAACGGCGGTCCAGCGCCAAGAAAAACCATTGCCGGAGAATTTACTCCACACTTCCATGAATAACCATCTTCGCTTCCCGGCACGGCCGCCATGGCGTTTCACATAAGCATCCTTCGTCTGCAGGAACACGCCGTTGACGCCGACGGTTCTCCGTGCAGAATGAAGCGATTGGCGGCGTGCCATCGGGAAGCTACCAGACAGGTTCAGGCCTCAGCAGGAGGCGGAGGAAGCGACCCTGGCAATTTATCCGGATCGACATACCACCGCGTCAGCTGGCTGGGTCTGTCTCCTGGAACGGTTCGAGTGTCGCATGTTAGTGGGCGGGGTTTCATCGCGACTCGCAGGGATCAAGCGGCAGTTCGGCATAAGAGTAAATTGCATGGCCTACTCACAAATTGTGTTGAGGACCCTGCCAGCTGTTGTAATTTTTAGGCCAATTAGCCGATACTCCCCAGGTCTTGAGATGGTCAGGGCACGGCGGTTACTCCGTCACTAAATTAAGCATCCGGCTCGTTTCAAATTGACCCCCAGCCGAGATGACAGGGCCTGCCTCGGCGTCCCACAGCCCTCACTGATGTATGCCTCTGCAAAGAGATGGTAACCACTGCATGCCACGCAGTTCCGTACACCTCCGGGCAGGATGCGAGTCGTATATAGTGGGCTAGACATCGCCAGACTGGTCACCACCTCAACCTGTGCAACGATCCCATAGTCATTGGCACAATTAGTGTTCACCATGACGCTATATCGCAATCTTCTGCTTTTGGCCAGCCTTGGACTGAGCTATGCTGCTCCCTCTAAGGTCCAACGTGCCCCTGATTCGTCCCTCCATGCTCGTGCCGTCTGTACCCCAACCGCAGGAGGCGATTCTTCCACCGACGATGTGCCCGCCATCACCGAGGCTCTCAGCTCGTGCGGGAACGGGGGCACCATTGTATTCCCGGAGGGCAGCACCTACTACCTCAACAGTGTGCTTGACTTGGGCAACTGCAGTAATTGCGACATCCAGGTGGAAGGTCTTTTGAAGTTCGCCAGCGACACCGATTACTGGAGCGGTCGCACCGCCATGATCAGTGTATCCGATGTGGATGGCCTGAAGCTGCGCTCATTGACTGGGTCGGGTGTCATCGATGGCAATGGCCAGGATGCGTACGTGATCACCATTCTCGGAAGCAAGCCTCCCAGTCCATTTAGCTGACCGATGCAATTTAGGTGGGATCTCTTTGCGAGTGACAGCAGTTACTCACGCCCAACGCTCCTGTACATCACTGGCGGCAGCAACCTCGAAATCTCCGGGCTGCGTCAGAAGAACCCACCCAACGTGTTCAACTCAGTCAAGGGTGGCGCCACTAACGTCGTCTTCTCCAACCTGAAGATGGATGCAAACTCCAAGTCAGACAACCCGCCCAAGAACACTGATGGCTTCGACATCGGCGAGAGTACCTATGTAACCATCACTGAGGTCACCGTCGTCAACGATGATGACTGTGTGGCCCTGAAGCCCAGCTCCAACTACGTGACCGTCGACACCATCAGCTGCACCGGCTCCCATGGCATTTCCGTGGGGTCGCTGGGCAAGTCCAGCGACGACTCGGTCAAGAATATCTATGTCACGGGCGCAACCATGATCAACTCCACCAAAGCCGCCGGAATCAAGACTTATCCGAGTGGAGGCGACCACGGCACTTCCACGGTCAGCAATGTGACGTTCACCGATTTCACCGTAGACAACTCCGACTATGCCTTCCAGATCCAGAGTTGTTATGGCGAGGACGATGACTACTGCGAGGAGAACCCGGGCAACGCCAAGCTGACCGATATTGTCGTCTCGAGCTTCAGCGGCACAACCAGTGACAAGTACGACCCGGTTGTGGCCAACATCGACTGCGGTTCGGATGGAACGTGTGGCATCTCCATCAGTGGGTTCGATGTGAAGGCGCCGTCGGGCAAGTCTGAAGTGCTGTGCGCCAACACCCCGTCTGACTTGGGCGTCACCTGCACTTCAGGAGCATCGGGCTAAATAGCTTCGGCCAAAAATGATTTCTGTATCCACTAGCTATCGATCATCATCAGATCTAGGAGTTAGCATGGTAGTGTACATAGCAGAATGTAATCAATTCCCTGACGATGCTGCAACTACAAATATGGAAGTATCATCATTACACATGAGACACAACGACGACTTTCTCGGTTTATAATTGTTGTAATGACCGACCTGATGTAAGAGTTAATGAAGATTCCTTCAGGAGGCAGGGGGTAGTGGAAGCAATGGGGCTTTTTCACCTGGGATGGGCTCAAGCACTCCCACCGTCATGTTTAATAAATGGCACCACCGCTGATTTGTCAATCATCCCGTCCTCGACTCCAATTCCCCGCCATCAGTTGAATTCTGCATCATTGTCGGAAGGAAAACCGGACCCTTCGGCCAGTGCCGGTCGTGCATCCCCACGATGTGGAGGCGGGGAGCCCGTCTTGGGGATGGAACCACGCACCATCCGGCATAACACATATCCGCTGGTCCATCCTCCGCCAATCGGCCCTCTCTTCACTCTCCAGCCCATCTAGTACAAAGTATACCGGCACGGAGATCGGTCCCAGAAACAGCCTCCGACTTCCGCGCTGTTGAGCCTTCGTTTCTGGGATTTCTCCGAATGCATGACGGAGCTCAAGCTTTGAGAAGGATCCTTCACGGGATGTTGGGAGCTATAAAAGGCGCGGGAGAAGACCCCAGAATCACTTGACATTCTTCCAGCTTCAGGATTCCAATCCAGCCCAGGGAAGGAAGATAGTTGTCATGAAGCCATCCTGGAGTCTTGCTTCCCTTCTTGGGGGCGCTGCCATTGCGTCCGCCGACGTCTATCCTCCATATTATGCCAATCTTACCTGGCAGGCCCCGCGGACGCTCTCCAACTGGTCCAATCTGACCGTGGAGACGCAGACGGGCACCTTCATCGGCATGCTGAACGATACCTACCCCAACGTGCGCCAATTCCTGCGCATCCCGTATGCTAAGGTCGGTTTCTAATTGGCTTACTGAACATGGCGACTATTGCCCTGCTAACCAGTTCCTATGCGATAGCCTCCTGTCGGTGACCTTCGCTGGATGCCTCCACAAAAACCTGAAAAGTCGCGTAGAAGATATGACTCGACACGATATGGCCCAGGTACGTAGATCCTATAACGGACCACATGATGATCACGTCCGCTGATCTACAATGACCAGCCTGTCCGCAATATGTGACCGGCGAAAGCACCATGTGGAATGAATATTCACCTCCCAACCTCTTGGTCAACCTAGGAGAGAACCTGAACCAAGGGGCAGTGGCGTGGTCCACGTCGGAAGACTGTCTGTCATTAGCAGTCTGGACCCCGTCCTATGCTAATCGCACCTCGAAGTTACCTGTGGCGTTGTTCGTGACCGGTGGAGGAGGCGTCACAGGCGGTATTGAAATCCCCTCTCAGCTGCCTTCGCCGTGGGTGTCTCGCTCGCAAGAACACATTGTCGTGACTATCAATTACCGCGCGAACATCTTTGGAAGTATGTCCCCAATCCTGACACTCGAGGAAGTCACTCACAAATGTGTGTAGATCCCAAGTCCCGGGCCCTGAATGACACGTCGCTCACGCTGCTCGACGTGAGGGCAGCGGCAGAATGGGTGCACGAGAACATCGAGGCTTTTGGTGGAGATCGCGACAATATTATGGTCGGTCTTGCCCCAAGATACTGAACTAGATCTATGCGATGTAACTAACTATTGTCTGTAGCTTTGGGGTCAGTCACAAGGAGCAGCCCTGACACATCTCTACACCCTCGCCTTTCCCGATGACCCGCTGGCAGTCAAATTTGGCGTCATCTCGCAGCCACCATCCGTCACTATCGACCTGAGTACCACCGACGACGTATACCAGGACTTTGACATTGTCGCCAAGGCCCTGGGCTGCAACTATGGCGACGATGCGGAGGCCGAGCTGGAGTGCATGCGCCAGGTCTCCTGGGTGCAGATTGAGGAGTACATTAATCGGTACTCGGGCTCACCTTCAATTGCATTCAGCAACTATATCCGTAGGAAACACACTTTGCTTGCTTACTTCTTTGCCCAATCTGACAATCCTTTTAGCCGATGAAAAATACATCTTCTCCAACGAATCCAAGCGATACCTTGAAGGCAAGGTCGCCCGAGGCCCAGCCATCCGCTCCGACGCATCCCGCGAGGACGCATCGGCGAATACCACGAGCGTGATGATCAGCGAGGGAGAATGGGATTGCAGGGCCGCCCAGGACTCGGCTTTGCGAAAATCTCTCGGGCTAGAGACATACCGGTACTTCTGGGCTGGCAACTTCACTAATATTAGTCCCGTCGACTGGCTGGGTGCCTTCCACTGGTCTGATCTATTGATGATCTTTGGGACTTATCGCGAAGACGTCGGAGAGGTCCCGGAGTTGGAGGTGAAAACGTCAGAGACCATGCAGGATCATATTTTGGCTTTCTTGAAGAATCCTTCCACGGTGAATGTGACGGTCGGATGGCCGGCCTTTGATGCGGATAGTCCCGGGGGTGGGCAGATTCTGGAGTTTGGCAAGGGTACGCCGGTGCGCAAGGTGACTGGGGACTGGTTGGATGGGGGATGCTACAATTCTTCGATTCCATTCCGTATTTGGACATGATATGAAAGTTTGTGAGGATATTCATTTTGGTTGATAATATGTGCAATGAATGATGAGGATATGCTATCTGCAGTGAAGACCGGTACGGGGGTAGTTGCTTTACCTCCAAGTAATGCAAACAATACCAAAGTAATGACAGTTGAGAAATTCGTAAAAGCATCAGATTTCCGACTTCAATACCGTGGCGACGCTTCCTTGGGAATCTCCAGTAGATCTCCTACCGGTCGGGCCTCCATCCACGCATCCATCGCCTCGTACAATTTGTAGAACGCCTTATTGTTCATCGTCGGCAAATCATTCAAGATCGGGTGGCCTAGCTTGGCCTGTGCCACCGCCAGATACTGGTAACCCTTGGGGTATTTCTCCAACTCCGCTCGGTCAAATTTGGGCACCGTCTGACCATCTGCAGGTGTGACGCGATCCTTTTCGTAGAACAATTTGATATATACCACTTTCCAATCACCTCCCTGTTTCAGACAGAAGTTTATGAAGCGGCAATCGCACTCCACGTCGAACTCGACTCCGTCCCAGTTGAAGCGTTGAGTGATGGTGGCCTTCATTTTACCGATGGCGCGGCTGGTGGTCGGATTCAGGTCGACGAGGGTGCCGTTTTCGCGGTGCATGATGTGGTCTCCGTTGGCGCGTCCCTTAATGGACGTCTTGATGAAATCGTCTATAGAAAGTCCGCCGCTCCAGGCTGGAAACAGACATGACATGTAAGCTGGACTGGCTGTCCCGGAATTAGAGACTCGACCTACTAGTAAAGACAAAAGCGCCCTTGTCGACAAACAGATGGCGGTAGTGGTTCCATTCAGAGGCATCGCGATAGACTGGCCAGCCCTTGCAGAGCTCGGAGACGCAGTAGCGATCGAGGATATCGCCCTCGGAGCCGTTGATGTGGCTCCAGATGGTGGGCTGGGTTTCCTTTTCGGTGATATTGTAAACCATTTTTTCGTGGACCAGTTAGGCAATGAGCACTCCTCTACCATGCCTGCACATCCAGCAGTAGTATATAAATCGTGGCTACCCCTCCCGAACCCAGGTTCCCTAGACATGACATCATCCCCGACCGTGGTTGAAGCTGGGCTGTCAGAGTTGAGGCTTTCCGCAGCATCCGGGGTTCTCGATCCGGTTCTCAGGTGCCGACTTGGCGATCCGGACCCATCCTGCGGATCGATATAGCATCATTGTCCTGTCTGGAAGTCCTGGTAATCAATTTGGCAGTAGTCCGAACCGGCGAGAGTCGCGCGAGAGAGTCGGAGTGGACGTTCGGGAATGCGGTCGCAGCCTGTCACTTACTTCATCATGTTGTCAGATCTGGGTTAACTGGAACTGTCTGCATGCCGGATAAGCTTAGACCATGCTTGGTTGTTGAGGTGAGATAATGTGATCATGAAGAGAAGGTATGCTTGAAACTGTGGCTGGTTACACGACTTTTACTTCCCGGAGGAAAGGTTGACTATTTTACTACTCTCCGTACTCATTGATGGTTGCGCGATTCAGTCAGGTGTGGCGCTAATCCCAAGGTGGATAAGTACGTGTTCATGCTTCTGCCTCAGGTTGCAACGACGGTCGCGCAACCAAGTCTTTTTTCTCTGTTTCTCTACAGTAACGTGACTGCTACTCTGTATATCTTACGAATAACAACTATACTTATCTTAGGAGATACTACTATGGTAGAATTCGAGGACTAGTACAACGTCGCAGTAGCGAGATCGTTTCCGTGGGTAATTAAAACATCAGAGTGAGCTGGATATATATAGTTGTGGTTGGCGTTGGTAGTAAGTCACGATGAATCTGCATGCAGTAGTACTAGTAGGCATGTAGTTTCAATCTAAGCCAACACCATCATTTGAATGCAGATATCTCTTTCCCATAGTGATAATAACAGCTAGTACTTTTTCAACAGCCGACTTTATCAACACCAATCTAACAGGCTAACCCAATAATTGTCAGACTATACATCCCCGGTTCGGCAGGTGTGCCGCGCGCGGGGTTCTGCCGTGTTTCCCCGCTCCGTCTTTTCCTCCTCACTTCAATCCCATCTCCACATGTCTACTCCATTCATCTTCCAAGTCGCTTCTGCTTGCTCATTTGACCTGCGATACAAAATCTTCCCATTCTATTCAGAAGCGTCATATACCAAAGATACTGACTGCCGTTGAAGACTCCAATCTGGCTACTCTTACATGCCCCGCTACAGGTGCATAGAGGATGGCCTGAGAGGCAGACAATGAACTTCTATAATTATTTGGACAGCAACTCCCAGGAACTTTTCCTTCATTAGAGACCAATGGGCTCACCCCGCCAAACTAGTGAAGGATATATATACATGAACAAATGGCAGAAACAGAAGCGAGTGGCTGGCGCGACCATTAACCTATTACTTGCACCGAAACAGAACCCCCTCAACATTGGGCCTCCCCTTTCACAGAAAAGGAGATATGTCGACATTATACTGGAAGCAGTGTGAGACCCGTGAAATCACCCGAAGAAGCAGACAACTGGCAGGACTAGAGGTGCACTCCCTCTTCGGAACTGGACGCGGACGTGCCGTGATAGTTTCCGAGATAGTCCCCGAGCTCCGAAATGGCTAATTGCCGAAGCTCACTGCGTAACACCTTGCCGGACTATCACGAACAATATGGTCAGCATCTGCAGGTTACGGAAGGCAATACAGCGGGAAGAAACAGGTGGTGCATACCGCGTTCCGAGGAATCTTTTCAATGAAGGAAATGCCGCCTGATAGACGCTTGTATGGAGGTAGCTTTTCCGAGATGAGCTCATGGATTTCCTCAGCGGACACAGAGGTCTTAGGATATGTTTGGATGTAGGCCCGGGGACCCTCGTCCTCGTTCCTGTGAAAGTTAGCGTCGTCTTCCAGACCATGGCACAGAAGGCTTACACTGCGACTCCGATAACTCCAACATCGCAGACGTGCGGGTGCTGTAGTAAAACAGACTCAATCTCGACCGGAGATACATGGCTTCCATTAACCTTGATCAAATCCTGTGGTAGCAGTGAGCCAGAGTCCTTCCATTCCTGCCAAGATGGCAGCATGCGTGCAAGGAGTTACCTTTTTACGGTCGACAATATACCAATTGCCTTCATCATCGACATATCCTACATCTCCTGTACTGATCCAGCCGTCGGCTCCCATAACCTGTTCCGTCGCGGCTGGGTTATTCCAGTATCCTCGAGTTGATCCAGGCGTGCGGATCCAGATGTCTCCAACCTCTCCCGTCTTCAATGTCCGAGAGGGATCGCTGGAATCAGTCACTTTCCCTTCGTAAGTGGCGTTCAGTTGTCCTACCGTCTCAGACTTGGGCGGGCGCAGGGGATCGGGCCCTGTGATAGTTCCCGTTCTGTGCAGTCATATAGTCAGCAACAAGGAACACTCGTTGTGCAGGGACCAACTTACTCTGTAAGGCCCCAGGCACGGGCAACGTATCCAATTCCCAAGCTTTCCAGCTTGAACTTCGTAAACTGGCTCATCGGCGCAGCACACGCCTCGACACGTCGGAGGCATGTCAAATCGTAATGTCGACAGATGGGGGCATTCTTCGCCATGGAGGTAAGAACAGAGCTTCGAATGATTGCATCCGTGATCTGGAACCGCTCAATTGCCTCGCAGATGCTCCGAAAATCATTGCGTCGCATCAAATACAGCGGAACACCCATCCTGGGAAAGATGGCGCAATATGACCGCTGCCCAACACTGTGATTGATCGCAAGGGAACCCAACACACGGACGTTTTCAGGGCCTCCAAGGCGAGGACTGTATTTCCAAGCCGGATGCGAGGAGATTCGCCGGATGTATCCCATCGCTGCGGCGATGTAGTTTCGATGCGACAGTTCTACACCCTTGGGCTCACCTGTGGTGCCGGATGTGAAAAGAAGCATAATTGTGCTGTTATACTCCTGCGAAGAAATGACAGTGGGATACCAAAATCGGGACCCCTCCCATTCGGACGCCACCATCGTCTGCCAGTGCTGAATCGGGCCTTCCGGCTCACCACAGCCGTCTAGGATGTCATCATCGAAGACAAAAATTTGGTTATCGGGATGATTGGCCAAGCGCGCGGCTTGAAGGGCAACGGGGAGGGTGGCACGGCTGGCGAAAATCACCGAAGGTTGCGAGAAGGAGATCAGACGATGGAATTCGGCCTGGTTGAGAGCAGGTTGTCCAGACGCGAAGATACACCCGGCCATCACGGTGCCCATGAGGAGTGCAGGATAGCAGAGGGCATTGGAGGTCACACACAACACGCGATCTTTCGGATTGACGCCCAGTTTCTGCAAACCCACTGCTACACGAGCAGAGAGGAGTCGGTATTGTGCCAGTGACAAAGCTCTCGTATCCGGAGAGTCGGCATCAATGAGGATCTTTCGGCTACTTAGGGAGCGTCGAGGGGAGCCAAAGACGAACCGAGGGAGTGAGCATTGAGGGATGGGTGTAGTCCATTTCGAGACAGTGTGCGAAGACCTGTCGCTGTGTGGCTGGGGCATAGGTGGAGGATGCATGATGAAGAGAAGTTCACGAGATTATCACCACTGGCTCTGTCACCAAGCTTCTTTGATCTGCTCGTGTCTGGGCTTTGGACTCTCAGTGGATCCTCTTTCCTTTATATACTTTCTACGACGAAGGGTCGCTGTCAGGCCAGCAGGGTTGGGTGATGAATTTACGTAAATAAACCTCCTGGCGCAAGCCATGTTCAAGCTGAACACTGATGCCTGTCGGCCATGAAACTATGGAACAATAGCCTGGGTCTGGCTGCTGCTGATGAAATCTATCGATCTGCACGTGTGGGCCAGGGGCCGTCTTGGTTTGCTGCAGCTCCAGGCCGATGATCTGCGCCTCCGGCCGCGCCTCTCGTCGGGGACGGCGATCGGCCAATTTCGTGATGCAGACTGGCACCGCTGCAGACTGACACTGCAGATATTGCCCAACCCCACAGCATCTATTATCGGGACCTCTCTTCGGAGTTGAGTTGCCAGCTCGGACACTGAGCCCGCCACGTCGGTCCGGAGAACTTTGCATTCCCCTGATTGTTGCTTTTCAGGCATCACACCGGCGACAATCATTGCGTGATTCTTATGATGTGACGCCGGTTCTCAATAGACTCCTATCACATGGCAATAATCTCTCATCACCTCGAGGTGAAGACGTGGACGGCATGATGGGTAAGCAATATGGCGTAACCTGATCCCCGCTCAAATCTACGAAGCACATTCTACAAAGCACATCCGGAACAAAGAAACCTGCAAGGGCAGCGCACGGGCGACGTAAGGGACGCCTTTGCGTATACTCGGGCGACGAGTCAAAACTTTGATCGTTTTAGGAATGCCATGTCGCCAAAATCCGTCTACAATGTACGCACGAAAAATGATTTTTTCTAGTATATGCACGAGAGGTCCATGGTACGAGTTCCTAAATTCAACTATCCGATCTTGTCTATCTATGAAACATCCTTTTTCTTCGATCTACAGTGACTCGTAGATCTTGGGTGCGTTGGCACCCCTGAATGAATGACGATCCTATCAGATCCTCCCCGCCAGCTTCTTGCGGTAGTCGTGGCCCCAGACTAGAACACCCCAGAGAAGTACGCTGGAAACTGCCCACAGGACAGCAATCAGGGTCCCCATCCAGCCCATACCGATTGCGTCAATGATAGGCACTGCAGCTGCAACCGCCCCCGCGCCCAGAAAGCAACGGAACATCGTGTTGGAAGCTGTGACTGTCGCTGCCCGCTTGACGTGGCAGTCGATCAGCAGGGTGACCAGGATGCTGGTGGCTCCCGAGATGGTATGCGCCGTGAAAAACAGCATAACAAGCGGTCCAGCCACATGAGTCCGGTAATTCATGACCCAGCCGTAGCCAATGATGCAGATGCAGGACATATAGACCATCGGCAATGTGATCTGGAGACGGGCCTTTTCGAGAGGAAACTCAACGAGGTCCATCTGGCGATTGCTAGACACCTCCAAGCCATGCTGCCGCCCTACGCGACGGAAATTCCAGTCCACAAATCGTCCAACGGTCCACCGTGAGGTGAGACTGCCGATGCCGTACGGGATATAGCACAGGCCAATCTGGAGCGAGTTGTAGCCGTACTTATCTCCCAACTCCGAAGACAAACTACTGAGAACAGCAAAGTACCCACAGTAGAGAATGGCGCAGAAAGCGATGATGGCGCCAGTTTCCTTTTCCAAGGCGATCTTGATGCTGTCTATCGGTGTCGGTCGACGGGGCTTAGGCCCGTCTTCCAGCTCTTTCTTAGCCGCCTCAGCCCCCTCATAGGCTGAGGGCTCCACGATCGGAATGAGTGGCCTATTCCATCGCGGCGCGGGAATGGATCCATTTCCTACCACCATGCGGCAGGTTTCAGGGAAGCAGACAAGGATCAGGACTATCATCGCTGCGGCAAAGATGGCCAGGAACCAGAAGATACTTCGCCAGTCGAGAAACTGGGCCAGGACACCTCCAATAATAGGTCCCAGTGCAGGTCCCATTGTTATCCCCAGGGACGAGTAGATCATGTATTTGCCACGCTCGCTTCTAGTCACCACGTCGGCCGTGACAGCCATGCCAACGACTGAAATGGCACTGCTTCCGCAACTTTGGAAGGTTCTGAGGACAATGAGCGCAATGTAGTTGTCTTGCAGCGCCAGGCCGATATTGACGGCGAGGTACGTGATCAGACAGACCAGCATCGTGGGTCGCCGGCCATACACATCGGAAATACTACCCGTCACCAACGGCGCAACTCCTTGGAAGATCTGATATACTCTATGTTAGCTTATGCTACACAGCTTCCCGGATCCGGGATAGGATCTTACCATGTACGTGGTGATGGTCAAGTTGATTTTGCTGACGGAGACATGCAAATCGTCGGATAGTTGGTCGATGGCGGGATAGTAGATGTTTGCTGACACCGGAGCTAAGAATCCCACGATGGCCGCTATAGCAATGGTCATGATCTTCTTCTTTTCCGTCAACACCGTATGGGGCGGAGGCGGAGGCGGCGCCTCTGATGGCGTTTGAGAGAGTGGCTGGAGGCTGGCACTGCTGGAATTGCCCCCGAGGGAGCCCAGCTCGATTGTGTGCACAACCTCCTGAGGACCTTTGTCCTTGACTTCTTGAGACATGATAAATTGATTTGATTGCCTTAGGGAGTGAAAAGGGTTGGTAAAGGCCCTGGAACATGCAAAAAGAGTGACTTGGTTTAGCCAAAGCGTCAATCAACCGCGAAACTTGCCATGTCTGGCATAGTTATACGGGCTCTGTGCTGACATCCTCTCCTTGTCCGATGACATATGCATCCGCCCGATCGATGCTTGTTTTCCGGAAATGGCAACCGGGAATCACATCATGGATGGGATGCATTACGGCCTAGCTAGTGGTTTCACGGCACGGGGCCTTTCGTGTGGACGCATACTTCCGTCTCCTCCCGGGCAATTCGGACTCACTTGCTCAGCTACACTTGGTGTGATTCAGAGCTTCAGCTCGCCGAAAGAGGAAATGGGTACCCCCATGGCAATAACCCTTGAGTAATGGAAACTAAAAGTTGGGGAAGATCGCGGCTGAGCCCCATGGGTGGCGTCAACGATGATCAGGGTGCAAAAAGTAAGCATGAAAGGAACAGGAAACCGCGCCGAGAAGAAAGAAGAAGTTAAATGCGCAGCCGCGTCAGCGGCTGCATCGTCGATCATGCATCTCCACTCTGCAACAGCTAGACTATTGGCGGTGAAAGAAAGTCCGGCCTGGAATTGTCGATCATGTAGGGTGCGCAACCCTAATACTCACGCCATCGCGGACCTGCAGCTTAGCTTCTGCGCATGCTGGCCCAACAAAGGATGCATGTCGAAAAATGTGCCAAGTCATCGTGACCGAAGCCCCTTGGGTGTGATGTCTATATAAAGCTCATCAGAATCGGATTTACTATTGACCAAGCAAGGCGGTCAGGACGGCTTTCGATCTCAGAGTCCTTGTAGTCACGATTCCTTCTCACCATGGCTCCGGCAATCCAGTTCATGCCTGAAATGGAACCCTCATCGAACATAATTTACCCTTCCTCGGCGGAACGGGTGGCAGGAAAGAATGTTGAGACTACATACAATGTGGGTGATTTTAAATTAAGAATAAAGCCCGTGCTAACACCCTGAAAGGACACACTTCGCAAGCTGAATACGCTCAACACCAACTTTGCGTATCGTCAACTCCAAATCGAGACAGTGGATCAAAATGTCTTCATCCAGGACATGCTGAGATGGTGTCGCGCTGTGGGATATAAGGTATGCAAATACCACGAACAATAGTATAATCAGAGACTGACAGCGATCGATAGAGTCCGGATTTCGATCCCTTGAATGCGGTGCACATTGCCGGAAGTAAAGGCAAAGGCTCCACCTCGGCGTTTATCTTTGCGATTTTGTCCGAGTACCAGGGTCACGAGGTATGCGCTGCAACCACTGCAGCCGAGCAGTCGGACATTTCCATCCACAGGCACCACTGATACATGTCATAGAACCCAATCAAGAAGCTGGGGCTTTACACCTCACCTCATCTGCGCACTGTCCGGGAACGCATTCGGATCAGCCCGTCCAACGACACCCCTTTCCACCACACTTCCCTGTCAGAGGACCAATTCGTCCAGTATTTCTGTGATGTATGGGGACGACTCGGCCTGACAGAAGAGACCGCAAAGAGCGGGCCTCCATTCGCCCGCTTCCTCACGCTGCTTGCCCTTCACGGGTTCCTTCAGGAGAAAGTCGACACCGCCGTGGTCGAGGTGTGCCTCGGTGGCCGACATGACTCAACCAATGTCCTCCACAGACCTAGCGTCAGCGCCATCACAAGTCTCGCACTAGAACACACCGACGTCCTCGGCAACACTATCGAGGATATCGCCTGGGCCAAAGGCGGTATCATCAAGCCGGGTGTCCCGATCTTGACCATTCCTCAAGCCCCCGGCGCCACCGCTACCCTGCAAAAGATCGCAGCTGAAAAGGGAGCGCCGCTGACCATTGTCCCCGTGCACCCGGAAGTGGAGACCATGGAGCTTGGACTAGCAGGAGATTTCCAAAAGATAAACGCTAGTCTGGCCATAGCCGTGGCGGCGACCCATCTCCGAAACATGGGTTATTCGGACATTCCCGAGGACATCACCTCATCTCCCCTGCCGGAGAAATTCCGTCGCGCGCTGGAGACCGCCAGCTGGCCGGGCCGCTGCGAGACGCGGGACTGCCGGTCCGGTCGGTTCCATCTGGATGGCGCGCACACCGTGGAGAGCATGGACCTGGTAGGTTCCTGGTTCGCGAAGAAGGCCGCACCGCAGCAAGACTCCGCGAAGCGGGTCCTCATCTTCAACCAGTCGACCCGCGATGCCTTTACCTTGGTGCGACACCTCCGGGATAGTATCCGGCAGACCGCGGGTGCTGGTAGTAGTCTGGCCGAGAAGCCGTTCCACCACGTCATCTTCTGCTCCAACATTGCCTGGGAGAAGGATGAGACGGCGGATATGGAGCGCGCGTCGATGACTTTCCATGGTATTGCTGGCGAGGAGAACCTCAACCTCCAGGCCCAGCTGAGCACCTACTGGCGTGGTATCCCCGGTGAGGAGTTGACGGGCATCACGGTCGTGCGCACCGTGGAGGAAGCGATCCGCTGCGCTGGGGGTGTCGGCAGCGTCGGTGGCCAGGGCCGTGTGCCGCCGCTTGTGCTTATCACGGGTAGTCTGCACTTGATCGGTAGTGCGTCGGAGGTGTTGGAGACCCTGGAGGAAGAGGGCCTTTACTTGTGAAAAGCTATGCGGGGTCTGTCTTGAGCTTTTATTTTTCGGATGTATTATATTGAGTTTTCATTTGTCTTAGAAAGATGTAATTATACAAAAGGGACAATCATGGAGGATGGTGACTGATATGTATTGATGAATCATAGTCGATGTTTGGTCTTTCGGGTTACCGAGGGGAGGATGGACTAATACAATAGTTATACAAACATTCTGAAAATAATAGTGAATTTTGCTAGAACCAGATAGTGACTTCGTGTATCGTCTAAGATGGAGTCGAAAGATGCATATGTACAGTCTCAGTTGGGGGTTACCTGAGAGTTATGGCCACTCAGGCGCATGGTCTAATCTATATTGTCGCCCAAAAGGGTCAGTTCAATTCAGAAAAAATGTGTTATTTCTGTGGGCCGACGGTCGCGCCACTCCTCGTCTTTGCCAACACTTAACCGCTCGTATTGTTGCAACATCTCGTGCAAGCCAGAGGCAGGCGACGCTTGCGGATCATCCTGGAAGTGTTGTACATAGCTCTGTTCGCCGTCGATCTTGGTGAGCTCCTTGGCGTATTTATCCCACCGATCAGGTACTTGCGGCATTGAATCGGGCTGAAACAGCTCTTTGATTCCCGGTGGAACCTCGTCCGACTGCTGTACACGATCCCCCTGATTGCGTGCCCGCACCGACAGCTTGAAGAGGTGGAAGAGATGGCGCCCCAGCTGGGAACGGCAGGCAATGATGGACATGGCGCTGGTCAGGGTCAGGAAGTCTCGGTCGAGAATATCGAAGGTGTCCTGGCCGAGGAGGGTAAACAGTGCCAGGTTGACCGAGTACATGGCGAACTGGTGGGCGTGCTCCATCCCGTATTCCGCCCGCAGTTGCTGCGTGAGCGCCGCGATGGCCCGCACCGACGACATGGCAATTTCCATGGCGCTGAACCCTTTGCTCTCTCGAGGAGCACGATTGTCATGTTCTGACAGTAAGGGGTGGACTCCAAACCGATCGCAACACAGGTTTATAACTAGCGTGTGGAAACGCATTCTGTAGACACAAGGGTTAGTTGGCTGCATTTCACTCTCCGCCGCCTCCTGGACTGCGAGAACACTCACCTGAGCAAAAGGAGATGTGGCGCCGGTCGCGTAGCCGGATCGAAGCATTCGGGGAGGTTGCTCTCCCATACACTGAGTTGGTCGTAGAGTTCCTGCTTGCGCTGATCCGGCTCGGCGCCCGAACGCTCGGTGCGGGACAGATTCCAGGAAATGTCGCGGGCGATGAAAGAGAGCTTACATGCCTCGTCAAAATATTGGCTCAGGTATGACGGCCGGACGGTGGGGGAAATCGGGTATGGCGTCCATCTCTCGCTTGAGTTGGTGTCATCTCGCTCGATGGGCTCGACATTGACGGATCTTACGCGGCTAGGCCGGAGGAAGTTGGTATGGACGACCCTGTCGTACTCTACCATCAGATCGAAGGCTTCGGACGGAGATGTGCTGAGTGAGCCTGAAGACGAACTTACGTGTCTACCTGGAACAAGCCCCAGGCGGTGCGCTTAATGGAGACGATCATATCCTCGGACATTTGGGAAAGTGAGAGGCGTAAGCCTGTCTTTTGGTTCACGATGCCCAACGACTCTCCCATTTCAATGGCGCGGTGTAGCATAGTGTAACCCCAATCATCGTGGCCGGACAGGGAGTATCTAATGGATTGGAAAAGAATACAGTCAGGTCAACTAATCTACGTATTAGGGCGTGCGCCGCCCAGGATTGGGAGCCCGCATACCTCTCATACAGCAACAAGTGCGCCTGCAAGGATGCCAGACGAATGTCGCCTCCCTTCTCGAACTGATGGGACTGCAGATGGCGTTCTGCCTCCGCCAGAAAATCGGCGCCTTTCGTGCGAACATCACCGGGGACAGTGTAGGCTTCCGTATATTGCGAGTAATACTGTCTTAGAAAAATTCGTACGAAGGTCATGGTTAGCGAACCACATTGACGAGGCACGCTGGGGGAGAGAAGGGCCATACGCATGCATTGGCCAACAGGGCGTTGACCAAGAAGGGACTGCAAAAGTCGGACTCGGTGTTGCCCATGGCCATGTGCTTGACAAACGTCTTACTGTCGAAGAAGGCGAAGAAAGGGTAATCCCAGACGAGATAGAGGGAGACGAGGTGGGAGACCAAGTCATCGTCGTCGGTCACCGAGGTCCACGGTTTGGCGGGGACGCGGTAGGGGGCACTGCTGCACAGATACCGGATGTCCATGATCTGGGGCCGAAAGCGCGGGGGCTCACTTTCGACCTCGATACCGCGACGCAGGCCCTCGAGGCGGTGCAAAGCGTCTTGTTGATCCTGGAGCGAGGGCTGGGCGTTGGCCAGGACGCGGGTGAGGTAGCCACGCACCTCATCCAGCGATGCATGGTTGCGGATCATGCCCACCAGGGTCGGGGTGTAATCGGGGTTAACGGATCGGATGACCTGGAAGAGATCGTGCAGCAGGTCCTCATGGTAGTTGCCGGAGCTGATGGCATACTCGGCGGTGGCTTGTTGGAGATGATCAGCCCTAGCGGGGGCAGTCTAATGGGGAGCTCGATGATTAACTTAGGATTCTTGACAATATATATATAGATGTTTGAGTATTGTAGTTGGAGGAGGGGGGGGGGGAAGGTGAGGGG
>NT_166539.1:2379469-2473782 GCF_000002855.4 Aspergillus niger
TGGCACCAAAGCGGCAAGGAGGGATCTGGGAAGATTCGAGAAGGAAACCAGAAGATAAGAGTGACCGAGAAGTAGAAATCAGAAGCAGAATCTGATAGTGTGGGCAGCATTGAGGCTGATCGGGAGAAGAAGAGGGGAGAAGCTGCTGATGGTTATGATGTTATGATGACATAAAGGAACCCACTTTCATCCGTTCGCCCAAGTGTGGGAAGGAGAAGCAGGAAGGAGCCTTGCAGGCATGATAAACACCCAATCCGGCAGAACTCTGGGAATAGGTAGACTCAAATAAGAGCGCTCGGCGGGAGATACAAGACGAAAAGAAAGAGGGTGGACAGAGATGGAGGCCTGGAGACAAAAACGAAAGTAGGAGTAGTTGAGAAGATGAGGAGATGGGAAAATCAATTGAGACCGAAGATGCGGAGACAAGGAACCGCTGAGGTAAGCAAGATGCGGGGAAAGTCCAGCCAAAGAGAGACACAGAAACACAACACTTCTCTACTAACTAGTGACCAAATAAGTATTGGACTCTTGTCAAAGCACTCGATGTCAATTGCCAGAACTTCAATTGAGCAGGTAGGAGAAGGAAGAAGGTCAGTCTTCGCGTTCGAGCCTCGCATCGATCCTTTTCTCTCTCTCTCTCTCTGTATTCTCCACTACTGATTAGTACTGCGAAAAAAACAAGATGGAAATTCTGACTCTTGATCAATCTTAACAGGCCTCCACAGTCGATTCTCAACAATCTCTTGCGCTCATCCAGCCATGTCAGCCACTGCAAGACGGTCACACATCATCTTCCCTTCTCCTTGGACCAGCGTGTGCGGAGCGGTGAAATATGGCTATTGTGAGATGTGACTACGCGGTGATTCTTGTCTCTCTGCGCGATGCAACTACTTAACGCAATGAGATCGTTGGGGGTTGGGGTGGGAGATAATGGCTTTGGACTTATCAATATCGTGACTACGGGAGCGCTAGTCGGACGGGGAGGCTGTGTGTCTGGAAAGGATTCCGTCCACAACGCGCTAATTGCTGTCCCTCCGTGAACTTTTTTTTCTGTTGAGACAGACAGTGTCTTCCTCTCCGTCTGTCTCACCAGCCAGTTGCACCCATGAAGGAGCCGGCCGACACCACCGCCGCCGAATCCCCTCCCCCTCTCTGGAAGGTGCGCATGCCTTTCTGGCACCGCGTGGACTGCTTCATTCGACTATGGCTGCTGAAATCCCTGGCGGCCATCTACTTCTACTATCGGCGCCTCGTTAGGCAGCCTCCTCGGCGTTACCAGCCCACCTTCGTCCGTCGCTACCCATCTCGCCCCATGCTGAACACCCATATCTTCTTCCCGCCCAACTATCGCACGGGAGAGCTGCTGCCCTTATACCTGAACATCCATGGCGGCGGTTTCGCCGTGGGCGACGCCCAGGTGGATGACCGCTTCTGCGTTGCCTGGGCCGAGCGGACCGGCATGTTGGTCGTGAGCTTGGACTACCGCCGCGTGCCCCGACATCCCTTCCCCACTGCCACCTACGATCTAGTCGCCCAGATCCAGGACGTGCTGGCGGATGAGTCCCTGCCCATTGATCCCGATCGCATCACCATTGGGGGGTTCAGTGCGGGCGGGAATCTGGCTCTGTCGGTGTCACAATTGCCTCCTCTGCATGGACGGGTCAAGGCTGCCGTCGTATACTACCCGATTGTCGACTTTGGCCATCCCCCGCCCGTCAAATTAGCCTCCCGCCCCTACACGGATGGGCCCTTGGACAAGATAGGCATGATGGCGTGGGCTCTGGACTGGGGTTATGTCTGTGTGGGACAGAACCGGCGCGATCCGCTGCTGAGTCCCTGGTATGCCAAACCGGAAGATCTGCCTCCGCGCATCTACATGATTGCGGCCCAGTGGGATATGCTACGGCTGGAGGCCCAGCAGATGATCCACCGTCTGGCGGGACTGCACGACAAAGAGGACCAAGAGGCGCCTTTCGAGACGGCTGCGTACAAGTGGACTTTGGCCCGAGGGTGTACGCATGGCTTCACGCATGGGCAGGAGGGAACTGCGGCCGAAAGAGCGTACCGGAAAAAGGTGTGTGAGGAGATTTATGGCCAGGCCCATGAATGGCTGCAGAGCTCGTTGTCGTAGAAGTCGTGGTCTGGTTGAAGAGCATCAGTAGATATTAGACAGCCTGAGGATATTAGATAATCTAGACAACAACTAATGTTGAGACGGGAATATGCACCAAGGGACAAGCTTGGGCAATCTGTATAAGAATTAGTATGTCCCAATATCGTCCCATGCTACCACAGCAGCAGATGGCCCCCATCAGGCTGGTAGGGACAGGGGAGCTGAATTGGCTCGAATCAATGATGAAAAGAGGGGAAAAGAGAGTAAAGGAGGGGGATAAGAATTATGCCATCCCACAAAGTCAAGTCAGTGCATCACCATTGCAACACTGGCGCTGGCGAATTGTGGTATGCGGTGCAGATCTGATAGCATACTAGGCGACATCGTACCTCTGCCCGCCTGTCCACCAGCAGGCATCGGGAAATGGAGCAGGTGGCCATGTGCGGACCCCTGCTTCGGGGTGACGCGGTTTGCGCGGGAAACTCATGGCCGATAAGCATGAAGAGGCAGCATACCACACCAAAAAAAAAACCACTGCTGGACATCTGCAGTACCGGGCTCCAAATGTCGTCTTCCTTGCGCTCTATCAGTCCAAAGAAGGAAGTTCCATGGCATTCCGAGACGTCCGGGCTGGGATCGGCATCAAACCCGACTAACTAGCGGAGCCGACGCGGCTGTTTGTTCGAGATGACATGCGTTGAAAGGAGTTGAAGCTACCGGCATCCCAACAACAAACAAAGGGCAGGACGCTAAGACAGGGAGGGGAACAGGTGGCGGGCCGATGGGGCGGACGCATCGTATCTTATCCAGAGGAGGCAAAGTCGCGAGGGGGAAAAATATGGATCCCTGGGAAAAGATGACCCAAACAGGCAATGCGGTGCTAAATAGTGGCGGGTCCTAGCGCGTCTTACGGAGGAGGAGCTTTGGCCTTCGTTGGATTGGCGATGGCCCTCGCTTCTATCGGTCGGAGAACGGGTGTCGCGTATGGTCTCTTGGTTGGAGGGTTTCGCTCATGGGGGGAAGAGACTCAAAATAGAGGGAGAACTCGCATAGGGACTGCCAGGTTGACCGTGGATTGAAAGGCGGGGCGAGTAGCCAAGGGGGGAGGATGAGGAGACGAGGAGACGAGGAGAAGATGAGAGGATGACGATGAGGATTTCTTTTGTGCGTGCGGGGTTTGTCGGGACGCCTCATCCTTGTCGTTTGCTATCACTTTGTCTGTCTTTCTCCCTCTCGATGGCCGGGTTTCGACGTCTCCGCTCGGGTTGTGTGTGTGAGAGTGAGTGTGTTGCCATACTATCTCCATCGAATCAAAACGGGAAGCAAGACTATTCTTGGTATTAGGTATTCACGTAAGTTTCGACCGGTTCACAGGTTGCCTAGATTCCACCATGATGAAAACTCCGCATCTCCGCCGCCCGGACCGGAATTGGCATATCCCAGGGAGCTCTCCATGTCGCCCAGTGGAGCCGAATCGGCCCAGAGCCATGGGGTATTGACCATCAGACTGTCAATCGGCGCAACGAGGGTGTCGCGCACTATGGAGGTGGCAGCCGCGTTAGCCTTGGAGGTCGCTGGCGACCGATACAGGGGCAGAGGCACTGCTTGGCCCCCGTCGGCCGTGTTGACCGTCACCTCCGGCGAGGTCGTGACGATCACCTCAAGGGTCGAATCTTCCTCGGAGCCTTGCCCGACTGCCGATGCTGCAAGTGAGGAATGCAGCAGGCGGCCGTCGGCCCTCCCGCCCGCCGACCGATTCGTGCTGTTGAACTGTAGGATGTCCCACATGAGAGGGATACTCAAGTAGATCTTGGACGGGAGCCAGGTCTCGTAGTCGACGTTCTCCGAGCCGGATGCAATGCGCATCATCTGGTCCAAAATGCGATGCTGCAGAGAAACGGAGTCAGCTGCTCATTCTACAAACCGGGGATGACGATCACCTACCAGGCCCTCGCAGGCCCGCGATGTGGTGGCAAAGGTTCTCAGGAACTCGCGGCACTTGGCATAGTCCACCCGCGACTTGTATTTCAGACGAGGGTCCCCGGCACAGCAGTAGTACAGCTGCACCGTGGCGGCAATGGCGGCGACATGGGCGAAAAAGGGATCGGACAGGCGCACCTCCTTCTCCACCACCATGTCGATCAAGCGCACAATCCAGGTGGCATGCAGCACCACCAGCTCCGAGGACCGTCGCCAGAAGCTGTTCGGGATGGCCAGATTGGGGTTCTGGCGTGAGGCCATGATGTACAGAAACGGGTGGTTGAGCACCGTGAGGATGGCATGGTACATGAACTGCAACTTCAACCAGGGCACCCAGTAGGACAGCTCGTAGGATAACTCTTCGCCAGTACGTTCATAGAACTGAACGTGATCATAGCGATGACAGAGGGGCGTCCGGTTCTCGATCTCCGTGAGGTCAGAGAGCACCATCGAGTACATCGACTCGTGCCGCCAGGGCTCCTTCATTCTGCTGCGCGCACAGTCCGATACATAGCCCCGGACATTGCTCCAGACCCACCCGAACTGGATGCTCATGTTCCAGATGCCCGTGTCGTGGGGGTTCGTGCATCCCACGCTGTCCTGCGGCATGGGCGGGGACGGAGGCACTGTCGCCTTGTGGCTGTCCTGGTCGCCATCCGTAGCGAAATATGGTGGGCGCCAGATCTCGGTCGATGTGCGTAAGATTCCTGTCTGTCGGCCGTATGACTGCTCGAGCAACTGTAGACTCCAGAACAGCCGCTTCTTTCGCTCCATATGTGGATCATCGGGTGAATAGGCGACCGCAACATCTAGCATGGCCGCCCGACAGAGCTGGGACGCCAGGCCTAGATAGAACTGCCCGAGGTGTGTATTGCCATCTGCGACAACAGAAGAATATAGCATTAGTCACTCTCTATCGCTTCCCACATTACTTGACCACCCCGGGATAGACATACCGATGAAAGAGGAATAGGACAGCAGACATAAACTTTCGATCGTGGCCAGCTCCACCGTCCCATTGGCGATGCGCAGCATGATGAGTGTCCTTGCATCGTCGGCATAGTGCTGTCCCTGCTCCTGCTCATGTAAATAACGCAAGGTGAGTGCCAACAGACTACAAATCAGCTCCTCGGGGAGAGAGCCGGGCTCCCCTGGCCCGTCAAAGTCGAAACACCAGACCGGCTGCCGGTGACAGTGCTCCACGTAGAGATTGATCGCTCTGGCGATGACGGAGGGGGAAGAATGAGGGGTTGTGCCCTCCCCCAGGCCGGATGCTACAGGATATGGGGTGTGAGAATCGCGGCGTCTTGGGGATGGTGGCGATAACTTCGTCTCCGGACCTGTCGATCGAGCGAGTCTGCGATAATTGATGAGTCCCTTACACTCCGGAAAATATCGCGCGGAGAAAACACCTACATATTACCGTTTAGAATGAGATTGACCTTCTCTTCCAGTTCTGCCAGCCGATCTTTCTGGAGAGGGGGTTTAATCAGCAATCGCCAAGTCAAGGGGAGCTCGGGTGCACCCACGGATGGGCTGCCTATTGACGTCCTCGTGACGGGTGTATACGAGCATGGCTGGTTGAGCCGCACACAGCACGAGCAGGCCGGTTTCTCGCCCGGACACCGCGTCTTCTTCCTTCTGTCCTCGCTGGTAAGTGGCTCTTCTTGGTAGATCATTCAAGGAAGTCTTTGGGTTTTTCGTACCTGCAATTCAAGCAAGCATGATTAGATCGTAACCTCCGACGCTGTCCCTCTGGCGGCGTCATGATATGTCCCAGGAGGAGAAGTCAGAGAGGAAGTGGTTGGAAAAGATGCTGGGGGGGATGACTACGGGACGCGATGCCCGCGGGAACAAAGAGGGGGAGGGAGGAGGAGGGGGAAACGGAGGAGGGGATTTTGGATTAGAAAAGGAAGAGACGAGAGAGCTCGAGCGAGCATATACTCGGGTGTCCACTATCTACTAGGACCTAGGCGGGAGGGTTGGGGGGGATAAGCAGCAACCAATAATACGAATAGCTGCAAGGAGCAAGGAGGGGGGAGAGAGAAAGAGGGTACTGTAGGTTGGTTGGCAGTGGAACCTGGGAACTGTCACTGCTCAGTTGGGAGTGGAAGGGTTATCGCTATCTACTAAGTAGTAGTAGTACCGTACGGGTACTGTACGTAGTCACTTACTATCGTCTCTTCCCTGGATGGAGAGCAAGCAGCGAAGGGTGGATCTGCCACTCTCCCCGTCGACTGTCACATATCTCCGGTGTGTGTCGATGGAAAGATAAGCCGAGTCTGGTCGATTCACGGCGGCCGGGCTATTCATAGTAGCTAGTAGTACCTCATGGCCACCCTCGCATACTTTCACCCAATACTCTCTCCATCCCCAGTGGTCAGCTGGGCCTGTCAGTCCTTGGGAATCCCCGCCATGACCCGTCGCCCTGTCCAGGTTTTGGGGCGTCTGCTACTTGAAGGGGACGGTTGGACATTCCAGACCAGGCGTGGGAAGCAAAAAGAACTGGGACTAGACACTGTGACTAACCCGGGATAACCTAAAATCATCATTAAGTAACCTTCAACATCTTTGTACTCATTAGTCCTTGCTTAGTATCCCGGATTTGCCATGAGAAACTCCGAGTGAATTTCCCACCGGTCAGGTGAGCGCACGTGGTCTAGTCTCTTCCCCCCTCTTTTGGCTGCTTTTCCCGTCTTGGCTGGTCCTCCCTGTATCTTTCCCTCCGCCCTTCCATTCCATCTCCTCCTCTTGATCACCATTTACTTATCTACACGCACTACGCGACAAAAAAACTGACAGCTTGATTCAGTCGAACGTCATTAAAGATTGCAGAATGCTAAAAGAGAAACTATTCTAAATCGGTACAATATCTCAAAATCAAACAAAGATCGCTAACCTGATTGCCAAAAATGTGTCAAAACTCGTCAATATGAATCATAGCACAACTCTCTTCTTTCCCAAATTTGCCGATCCTTCGAGGAACCAATAACCCCCTCACCAGGCGACCGCTGCCGGTGGCTGCGCCCCGATGTTCGAGCAGCACTCCTTACCCGCCCCACACCCCAGATTGGAGCAGAACTGCATGTCCTGCGCACTCGTCGCGGCCTCCTTGGGCACGCGCTGGCGAGCCGGCCAGTACTCCTGACCCTCCTTCTCCTCGCGCTGGAAGTGCTCCGTCACCACGTCGCGCACCACCTTCTGGAAATACAGGGGGCCCTTCTCCATCTTCGGGTGCAGCTCCCCGTTCACAAACACTCCGGCATTGAGGTTCTTCTGCGTCAGATCGCAGAGGTACTTGTCCTCGGACATGATGCGCTTGTACATGGTGTTGATCAGGTCAAAGTCCTCGTCGCTCGAGTTCTTGTTGCGGTACACCTCGTACTTCATCACCGACCGGGTGGGGGAGATCGGGACAAAGCGCTGCATGAAGAAGAAGTGTGGCCTGCAGAGAAACGGTTAGGGATTTTGAAACTGGTGGGGGGGGGGGGGGGGGGGGGGTGTCTTTATATACTGGGTCCACTTACGAAACGGTCATGGAGGCATTGGGGAAGTAGTAGGTGCTGGCAATCCTGAGCCCCGCCGCGATCTGGTCGGGCTTGGAGTGGGCGTCGTGGATGATACCGCCGTCCTTGGTGTCGACCGAGTAGGTGGCCAAGTCGGCCAGGGCCGGGATGTCCGGGTGCGTAGTCGCGCAGTGGTAGCATTCGTTGTAGTTGTCGGCCAGAATCTTCCAGTTGTAGCTGCCGTCCTGCTCCCAGGTGTGGTCGAAGGTGTAGTCTTCCCACTTGACATCGGCAAAGCGGGACTGCAGATCAATGCCCTTGAAGTCATCGTCCCAGGAGATCTCGGGCTGCTCGCCGGCATCCAGGTTGACCCAGATGAAGCCGTTGGCGTCGATGTGCACGTGGATGGGGAGCAGGCTGTTCTTGCTCTTGTCGAAGCCGTCGAGGTCCTGGTAGCCGGGAGCCTTGGCCAGCTTGCCATTGAGGCCGTAGGACCAGCCATGGTACTTGCAGGCGAAGATGCGAGCGGACCCCTTCTCCTCGGTCACCAAGGGGAAGGCGCGGTGGCGACAGACGTTGTGGAAGGCGTTGATGTTGCCCTCCTTGTCGCGCACCAGGACAAAGTTGAAGCCCGACACCTCATACTGCAGCCAGTCTCCGGTATTGGGGAGGCGCAGCTTGTGAGTGGTCAGCAACCATTTGCGGGAGAAGATGGCGCGGCGCTCCAGCTCGAACATCTCCTGCGAAGTGTACCACGAGGCGGGCAGGGCTCGCACGGCCTCATTGGTAGGGGCAGTGGGGGCCTCGCGGAGGCCAAGGTAGTTCCACAGTGCAGATGCCATGGTACAAGCCAAGGGTGTAGACTAAAATGTCGTGTTTGAATGTATGTGAATGACTCTGGAAAGAGGCTCTTGTTGTTTCAAGACTGAACTGTGGAGATTGATCTGGGTCGTTGTTGTTCTACCAGACTTGAGGATGAGATGAGATACTGTCTTTATACCCAGTTGGCTATCTGGTTATCTCTATCATATCCTCGCTCTCCCAGCCCAGCCCTCCTGGCAGCGGCTCCATAGCCGTCCACCGGCTCCAGAGCGATCAGGAGGTCGGAACGGAGCCTTGATTCTCTGGCACCGGAACGCCTCGTGGCGGCGATGGCAGCCGTGGTTCCTCGTCTGGCCGATGCATGGGACTAACATCCAGCCCTATCCCATCGCACTACACTATCGTGGTCCTGATACAGAGGCAGAGATAGACACGGCCGGCAGATGGGGTCCTTGCCCGATCCGCCGGCTGGCAATCAGATACGGAGCGATAAGGGAGAATGAACCGGACTGATGAAACTCATCCTGTGATGGAGGGGACAAACAGAGGGGCCCCTTACATGCATCACTCGATTGGGAAATCAAGCCCCAGAGACTGCATCCATCAGGATTATTATTAGTCTACCTTAATCTTTGGACTGAATGTTTTCCGGTCTAGGGAAAGCTTGAGCTGTCAGCCGGCTGAGGAGCTGCCAGTTCACCAGTTCAGTTGGCCACTTGGACTGCATGATCAGTTCTCCACCACGGAACCGGTCCACGGTTAGCCTCTGCAGTGCCATTCATCCCTCCAAGCCAATCCCCCCACATCCAAGGATACCTTCACCCAAACGAGAAGGAATCCAAGTGCTGCGGGCGCAGGCCAAGACGGACTCGGTTCGGGTCCCGGTTCCCAGCCGGGGCAGAACAAACGACCAATGCCTGGTCTCAAAACACATTAAGAATCTGGGGTCTGGCCTGGAGGGGGGGAGGGTCCCATGACTCTACATTCTGATACCTGGATAATATGTTCTTGTTAGTTTGGATATGGACAAGACACAGTCCGTCGTGATCGTGGGAGCCGGCGTGTTTGGCCTCTCCACGGCCCTGCACCTGGCCGAGGATGGCTTCTCCTCGATTACAGTGATGGATCGGTCCATGCCGCCCGTCCCCGATGGTTCGAGCAACGACATCTCGCGCGTTATTCGCTTCGACTATGGCGATCCCGTCTATGCAAAGATGGGCCGTGATGCCTACGAGCTTTGGAATACCAGTCCCGACTATGCGGACTCCTTCCATCGCACCCCATGTGTCTGGACGGCGCAACAGTCAGGACCTGCCAGTCTCGTCTCGGCGGGCGGATCCGACTTCATACGCAAGACCAAGAAGATCCTCACGGATATGGGCTGCGAATGGCACCCCCTTGATAGTGTGGCCGCCATGAAAGCTCGTTTTCCCACAGTGTCGGGCACTCCCATCGGAGCAGGCTTCGAGGGATTCTACAACAACGCCGCTGGATGGGCTGATGCCGGCCTTGCCATTACCGGCCTGCGCGATCGCTGCATCCGCGCGGGGGTCTCCTTTGTTACCGGTTGCCATGGACATGTAACAAGCCTGGAGCAAGGGTTGGATGGCCGAGTGACTGCCGTGCGAACGATCGATGGCGGGCGCATCACCGCCGATCAGTTCATCCTGGCCACAGGCGCATGGACTGCCAGTTTGGTGCCCTCATGGAACACCATGGTGGCCACCGCGCAGATCGTCGGATTTGTACGCCTCACGCCGGAGGAGGTCCAGCGTCTGAAGGACCTGCCCATCATCTTCAATCTGTCCACGGGCTTCTTCAGCTTCCCGCCCAATGAGCAGACCGGATACTTGAAGGTGGCGTGTCACAGTTTCGGCTACACCTTGTCCTCATCCGACATCTCTTCCCCACCCAGCGAAGCCATTCAACAGCGCGCGAACTTCATCCCGGAAGAAGGCCGGCAACGCCTGCTGGCCGGACTGGGGGAGATTCTACCCGAGTTAGTGTCGCGGGGATTTGAGAAGACGTGTCTCTGCTGGTACAACGAGACCCCGACGGGCGACTTTATCTTTGACCGCCATCCCGAACACCAAAACGTGTTTGTCGCGACCGGCGGTACGGGACAGTGAGTACTCCAACCCAAGTTCAGGGGTCTGAATGACGATATTAACGAGGTACTAGTGCATACAAATTCCTTCCTGTAATCGGCGCATATATCGCCAAGGCCTTCCAAGGCCAGCTGCCCGCCGACCTGGCGGAACGGTGGAAGTTCCACACCGACTACCGGTCGCAGGCGCGAGATGACTTGTTCACGGGGGCCAGCGCTCGCGGTGGCGGTGATGGCAGTCGGGGAGGCCCTGGTCGCCGGGAGTTTACGGTGCAGGAGCGAGACAGTCTCTTGACCTTGACGAATGCTCTAACCCGGAGACCGGCGAAGATATAGATAAGCAGCATTATAGGTTATTTTCGAGGTTAGTATGTACATAGAGCGGGTTGTGGGATTTTAGCTTATGGTGTCCGGCGTGGTTGAAGTACCTGATCTATTGTATCTATTGGGTAGGGGTTTGGCCACCAGTTTAGTTGGCAGGTCTTGGTTCTGTACTATAAATATATCTATCCTTCTTCCGTGTCCCAGCCTGGTGTATAATGCAACCGTAGGAAGCAGTACTATGCCAGGCTCAATCATCAACCACTGATATATATACTCCCCGACCAGGTCCTCTATATTAGTGTATCCCCTCAAGCCTCGCGTTTCGGCGGATCCCGCACCATAGGGGCCAAGGCACCCGTATCCCCAAAGACATGGCTACGATCCTCGAAGCCAAACCGCTCATAAACCGGCTTGCCAGCCTTACTGGCATCAATATAGACCGGGACCCCGTCCTGGTCCGCGACACGACAGCCCCATTCCAGAAGCATACGAGCGGCCCCCATACGTCGGTAATCGGAGTGAGTCGCGAGCATATCGAGATCTACCCTAGCAGTGAGCAACCCACACTTCAATCCCAGCTCGTCAAATCAACATACAATAATTAGGTCGACCTCCACCCACCAGCGCAGCGCGATACGTCTCCAGCTGCTTCAAGAACGCATCATTATGGACGGGATTCATGTCCGGATGCCAGGCAGGCCAGCGAGCACCGCGCTCTTCAGCCGTCTGCAGGGACCATTTGGCGTAGGCGACGATACGACCATTCTGGGATGTGTCGACGACCTTCAGGAATTTCTCCCCGGGTTTGTGTCGCATGTCGTGCTCGTTGGCTTCATGCCACCATTGTCGCACGCCCGGGGTGTCGGGCCAGATGGTGCGCATGGAGTCGGTAGTGAAGGCATTGTACCAGAGGTCGGTGAGGGCGGGGAGGTCCTCGAGGGTGGCGGGCTCGAGGCGGAGAGGGGAGGTGTGGGTAGAAGTCATACTGGAGGCTCAAGATAGGTGAAATGGTGGTATAGGTGGGAAAGAGGAATATTATCCCTGTCGGAATAGCTTCAGTCTGGCGCGGGGGTCGATGACTGAATCGCGCACGGGTCACCGCCCGGGTTGGGGAAAAAGAAGGGATCGGCGGGGATCCACTGCCCCAATTGTTCCTCACTGACTGACTAACTAGTCATTCTTCATCCTTCTGACGAATTCCTTCCGTGGCCCCGGATCGACATGTTACTACTGTGAGAGATCTATACTTTTTTAAGTTCCCTGCCATGGAGGTTCCCTGGCTATGGCCCTGGCCCGGCCCGCCGTCCAAGGTTAATCTAGATGAACTCGACTAGTTAGCTGAGGATTGAATTCTCCAGTGCTGTAATTAAGTTAACCGCTCGGCCATCTGGTGAACGACCAGAATTCAAGTCCCAGCGGCTTAGAACGCGCATCACTTATAAAATCCACTAAGATAAAACCAATACAGATATTGAATGGGAGGCGGCCAGTCCTCAGAGCTGTCCTATTTCTTCAACAAACTCATCGCCCACGTTCTAAGATGGTCCAGTAAGTAGCCATCCCACAGCATACTGATAAGATCTTGCAGTTTGGTTCACCCAGGAAGCTATCTCATCCAACAGTCTGACTATCCACTCGACTAACTTCCCAAAAATGCCCATCATATCTCTTCCTGTTGAGTTGGTGACCGAAATCTGCACACACCTGGGAATACCCGCCTTGCATGCGCTTCGACTGACCTGTCGGTCGCTCTTCATTACAACGGCCGATACCTGCCGACTCGCACTTTCCGCAGCATTTGCGTCCTGCTCACCACCGACGGGCTCCATCGACTGTCAGAGCTTTCCATGCAGGAGGGCATCTGCGAACATGTGGAGAGTCTTACGGTTGTCCCGGAGCTGTTTAATGGTGAATATAACGCCCCCTACTCGACTCTTTCGCGGTGGGATTGTATCCAAGGGGCTTGGGGGACATCCCAGCAGGAGCAGGACTCTGAACAAGTCGATGGCAAGGCATACTATGCCGTCTACAAGGCTGCCATGGCGGACCATCAACACGCGCTGACCTCGGCGACTTCCATCATCCTTCTCCAAGACTGTCTGAGGCGGTTTGTCAACTTGTCATCGGTCGGGTTACAAGATTGCCCTACCGCAGGGACAGGGGACACCTGTCTAGGCTGGCGCAGACTCAGAGCTCAGCTGGGTTTCTACCCCGACTTCGAGAGGGAGCGCTTCCCGCACAAACAGATCGCCAGAGAGCATGATCTGGCTTTCTCTCTCCTTGCAGAGGCTCTGATTGCCAGTGGTCGAAAGGTGAAGAGGCTGTCGACCTGTGGCTCACATAGCTACGGTGTGGGACTTGGCAGGATGCAACTGACCCCCGAAGCATGGGCATCTTTTCTTTCCTGCCTCAAGGGATTGTCGCACTTACACTTCTGTCATGAGAGCTCGGCCATTTCTTCTCACCCAGAGCGTCTGTGTGAGTTGTTGGCGGCGGTTGCCCCAAGTCTCGAAACACTACGCTACCAAATCGGGCCCTACACTTCGTCAATCTACCGGGAACCTTTCCGTGTTCGTGAGCTTTTTCAAGGGATACCGTTTCAGCGCCTGCAAACTGTGCGCCTGCGGCTAATAGAACTTCCGATGGACACTCTAGAACAATTCCTTCGTGCAGTGTCACCCACTTTGCAGATCCTAACTGTGAGAGCGATCAGCCTGGCTGAGCCTGATGATCCGTCCGATCCTCTCCCCCAAGACATGGAGGAGCAGACCAAGCACCATTGGTGGCGTCTTTTGGAGTTCATCCGCGATGAGCTTAACCTGCAATTCTTTGTATTACGGAAGGTAATGTTCAAGAAGAACCCACTGGGAATCGTAGATAGGTCGTTCACTTGGGCCAGACACGAGCACAATCTGGCTGTCTTTCACCATAGACGAACTGGCCTTTCCTTCCACGAGTGGATGAATCAGCTACGTCTGAATTAGTTGCCAGAATGTTGGCAAGAATGGCAGCTTTTACTGAATACTTACTTAGTAGATATGAGTACTGTTAACTATCTAGTCAGTAGTGCTTTACTTACTCAGCCACCACCATGTATAACTATACCTTGCTCCGTCACTATATTCTGCTAAGAACCAGGAGTAGATAATGGTATGTAGCTTGGTTTGTTGTTGTCTTATCTCTGATAATACATGCCCCATTGGCAATCCATGAAAATAACCACTGAAGATGCGCTTCATCGACCCGGGGAACTAAAAAATCAGACTGCTTTCTACTCACTCAATCACCCTTTCTAGTCTCACTTCGTATCATAACAGAACGGAGTCCCACATGTGGATTGAGCTTATCTTCCGAATCCACCAACTAGAAATGACAGACCAACTAAGAGACTAATACGGTGAGGTATCACGTACAGTCCGTCGTAGCATACATTATACCTTAGTGTTAATGGAACGACGCGACGATGTTGAAGACTTTCTCTCTCCCTCGTCTCCTCCAGCTCCCGGGGTGACCGGAGAATCCAACGGAAAGTCCGGTGGTGGCACGTGAGTCCGGCAGAGTCTAGATATCTACTAATCTTCCTGCAGGATCTTTAGCGTGGAATCCTGCGCTGCAGACAAACAGGGTCACTCGGGAACGGAAAAATTGTTATCTAGGGTTATCTATTTGACGCAGAGATAATGGTTTAGACTTTTGAGTGGGGGGATGGTGATAACAATAATGCGATTTACCGGTTCTGGTGACTTGCCTCACGCGACATGGCACTGAGTAGTAGTATGCTATCTCTGTCCGACTGGTTTGCTACAGATATCGGTATTATTTAGATACTGGTTATGTAGCGAAAAGGTGACAGATGGATGATTGGGTACTTATTGCGATAAAATAAAGACTGCGTTGCAAATTTTGCTTTAGTTTCTAACCCCGTAAGAAACTCATTAGAATTATGTACCGTAACTTGTATGCTCATGATCAAAGAATACACTTTTTAGTCGAATCAGAATTAGGATAGGATACATAGTGACATAGCTCGTTCAACTCGTCAATCAAATGCATACTTAAACTTTCACTGCGTCGTCTGCCTCTGGCCGCCCGTTGTGCCCATGCTAGAGGTGTCATATCCATGGGACTCGAGATAAGCGCGGAAGCGAGCATCCTCATGCGTGATAGTATCCTACTGTCAGTTAGTCACTGTCACATACCAGTAAATTAGATCAAATTAATGTCAACACTTACCTGGCCAATATGAGGTAGACAGAAAAATGCCAGAAAAGCACTAAAGATACACAGAGCACTGGACACGTAGAACGGATCCTGGCCCTGGCGGACCTTGTTCGGAGCATTCTTGACAATAATCGGGAACACGTAGGTGCCGACGAAAGCGCCCACTTTGCCCATGGCCGCTGCGGTGCCGTAGTACTGGCCGCGAATGGGCGTCGCGCAGGTCTTGGCTGCACAAAGACCGATGTTGTCGCCGGGGCCGACTTCGCCCATGGCGAGGAAGATGCTGTCGTCGGAGTGGTCAGCGCGGGGTAGATAAATGGAAATTGGGGATAAACTTACCCGTAGACCACAACAAAAGCAGCCACGTAGTGGGGAGTATCCAGGTAAGGATAGCATCCGGTCATGATCAGACCGATGGCTCCCTGGACGAACACTCCGAATGCCAGTGTGTAGCGCGGACCGTACCAATCACTGAGAAATGCGCCCAGAGCGGAGCCGGGCAAGTAGAAGACGTTGATTAGGGTGTTCCAGCCGAGCGTCTGCCACATGGGCGCATTATCGCCGATGATATCAGCCAGCCAGGCGGACGAGTAGATGCTGAAGGAGTAGGTGGAGAAGTCGTAGATGAACCAGATCAAGGCGACGACGCACTGGGCGAGTTAGTTAATTTCGTTGTGGAGTTCACCCTAAGTTCTCTCATGGGCTTACCCAACGCTTCCAATAAAATCTGTTGACAGTGACGTTAGAATTGTTCTCAACGCATAGAGGGGACAGCGAACATACTTGACAATTAGCCAGACGGGAAACTTGTTCATCTTCTCGCGCGTGTACTCGGCGGGTTCCTTCAGCTTCATCCGCAGGTAGATTAGACTGAGCGGAGGGATGACACCGAGACCTAAGCAGATACGCCAGGCAGCACGAAGATGGTTCTCTCCGGTAGCGAGCACAACAATCATGGGCACAAGTGACGACGCAACAGATGCCAGATCGAGTTGGAAGTTGGTGAAGAGAATGAACCAGCGGTGCCGGGTGCCCTCGGCCAGTTCTCCACTGCTCTCAGCGGCGGCGACGGACCCAGCAGGGTATTCACCTCCGACACCCAGACCCAAGAAGAAGCGATAGACCGTCAGGGCCGTGAACATGCCGGGAAGGCTGCCATTGTGGCCGTAGGCACCGGCACAGAGGGCACCGAACACGAATAGGATGACGGTGGAGACCATCAGGGTGTTGGATCGAGACCAGTGGTCGGAGAGGTAGCCAAAGAAGAGCATGCCAACGACGGTGCCGGCGAAAGCGATGGACGAAACATTCTGACTGTAGGTGGAGCCAGCGTAGATCTTGGGATAAATTTGATCGAGCATGGTGTTGACGGTACCGATGACCTAACAGCCGGGGCCTATGTCAGTGCGATTGAACCTCACACTGGACGTAATAAGAGAGAAGAGATCACTGACATATTGCAAGTATCCATCCGACCACAAACCAGCACCGCAGGCAAAGGTAGGCCAACTGCGCTCCCAGAAGGATTTCTCTGTGTCGGCCAAGGGATCCTCATCGATGTGAGGGTCACCGTGCGGCGAGACCACCAGCTCCTTGGTCTTCTCATCACCGCGATCCATCATTGTGTAGAATTAGATTGCAATCTCTGAAACTGACAGTTATAACTAACTTGGACAAGTTCAGGAGTGAGTAAAAAAATAAGAGAGAAAGCAAGGGGGAAGCAGCAGGAGGGGCAACGTTAGCCAGCCGGGGGCACGAGACCACGGGATACCCTACCAACAGCGGCGACAATCAGCAGCAGGAAGACGCTCGACTGGTGGGTGGGGGAGAGGTTTTATAAAGTCGGTGACCTGCAGCGTCCGGCAAAGCTTGTCCGAAGGAATTGCCCCATCAACCAGCCATGAACGGGGCTGAAGCCAGAAAGTGAACTGCAACGGGGATCTCAGTGGTGGGGATAGGAGAGGATGGTGTCAAATTCGAGGTAGTACAGCGTGAGCACGAGGGAATGGGCCAGGTCCAAGCATCTCACTGGCTCATGATGGGCACTTTGACAGACAATTTCTGTTGCTATCTCCGGTAGCGTCAACCAGGAGGATACTAGTATTGACTACGAAGTAAGCAGAGAGGAATGGATAGATAGGAGATCCACCGACAGGCCACGATAGGAACCTTTGATTCGGTCTCTCCGAGCCACTTTTGTCTACTTACTAACTCGTAGTAGATAGACCGATTTCCTACTCCCGTGTAGGTACCAAGCTTCTCTGCTTCTCTGCTTGAAGTGGGGGCAACCATGGATCCAGCCCGACTGACACTGTCGCTCCACGTGCAGGGCTCACTGGGTGTCGCCTGTTGGCGCCCCCAGTAAGGGGGGGACCCGAATGGAGGAATATACGCAGTTCGGAGGAAGACTCATATTGCAGGGCAATCGGGCGCGTGCAGAGGACCGAGCCAATCTGCCTCCTGGCCGCACGCTCATTCGATGGTGCAGGTGGTGGTGGCGCGATAGAGCCATCGCTGCTGATTCGCGATAAGCGGCCGCGGTGCAGACAGTTGGGGATGCTGTAACTTCAATCAACCTCGACTCTGCAACCTTGCCATCCCCTCCTTATGCCCCATGCTAGGCCTTACAGCAGGGTGGTGGGTGTACAACACGTTTATTTTGTTGGTTGAGATCGTACTGAATCTCTTTGTCAAAGGATCAGGGGTTTGGACAACCACTGCCAGTCTGCCAGGCACGTGGGCTGGATGGGGGCTTCTAATCAGCACGGCGCTTGGGCCCACGTGCCGCTCTTTCTGGCGCATCCTGCAGCACCCGGCGCAGAATCTGCTTCATTGTGCTATTTGCTTCGTGTGGTTTGATCCAAATTCGATGATGCTTCGTCTTGATGCCAAAGGTGGCTCACGTAGTAGCCACGAATCTTTGGAACGAACTCATCCGATCAGAGTCATTGAAATGGGTCGATGCCCACCATTCGGGGCCATGACTCGGGGATACAGGCCACGTGCACAGTCAACTCCCTTTCACTTTGGACTGCAGCGACCAGAAGTGTTTTTTTCTCATGGAGACAAGCCATGGGCCCGATGGCACTGGTCAGCCACGTGGTCCCTGACAGACCTTTATAGGAACTATTCACGTTGCACCACCCACTCTTCCATTCTATATAATACATGCTACGCCTATCCCACCATCAAATTAAACACTCCACTGCCGGGTTGTACCGTACAGTCCCATTGCACTCCCGCGTATTCGCTGCGCGGACGCACCGTCACGGGGAACTCATCCTTGAGCGGTCGCATATTCGACGCGACCGCCATCGAGTTCAACCGCGGCGTGCGCCACTGCCCATCCACCGGCGCTATATCATATCGGAGCACCAACAGAGCGGCTAATCCGAGAATCTCCGAGCTGGCAAAGTGTCGCCCGGGACAGATGACGGGGGACACGCCAAATGTCATGAAGCCTCCCGTGCGCCGCGGATTCTTTTCATCCGACCGCATGTACCGCCGCGCATCGAACTCCCGCGCCGTCTCTCCCCATGCCTCGGGCATCCGCCCCAACGTCGCGGCCGGCATGTTGATCATGCTGCCGGCCTTGAGGAAATATTGATCCGCCAGCATCACGTCTTCCATGACAAATCGCGTCGGGGCGGATGCAGACTGCACGCGCAGGATCTCCTGGAAGCTCGAGACCACGAGCGGGCAGTTGTCGCGTATGGCCGAGATATCGATGATGTGCCGCTGGTCCGCGTCCACGCGGAGCGCATTCCTGCGGATCTCCTCGCGGATTTCCTCCAGCAGATCGGGCCGGGAGTACAGCTCATACAGCACCCAGAAGGCGGCGGGAACCGTGTTAGAGAGCAGCCCGATGCCCATACCCACCTCCTCCCGCGCAATCTCCTCGGTGGCCACCCCGGCCTCTCTCATCGTCTTCCATCGCACCTGGGTCATCTCCGATCCGTCCTCGTGGCCCCCTTGCTCGTAGTACCGCACCAACCCAGCCACAACCGCCTCACGACCTCGCCACGCGGTGCGCGCAGTCAGCCAGGGGAGGAAGTTCGCCATTAACGGGCTGAGATGCGACTCAAAGGACCTATAGACTCAGTCCCATAGTTCCGCGTAACTTCGCGTAGATGTTCTAGTCACTCACCAGAAGGACTCTTCGATCTTTGCATCCTGGTAGGGGTTCAATGGTCCATACGAGGCATTCGTACTGGCGACCGTGATGGCATGGCGACACCAGCCGTAGAGGTCAACCGTGGAGGTGCTGGCCAGATCATCCACCAGGGGTCGCAGCAGACGCGCCATACGCTCGTTCATGCGATCCAGGGACGCGCCGATCAGGGTGGGTTGCATGGCATGGATCACGGCCTGCTTCAATCCCTGGCCGCCCGATTGCTTTTCGCGCATCAGTTCGAGCGTCGGTCCCCGAATGCCGACCATGCGCTCGGCCGCCATGCTGAGGAACGGGTCAAAGCTCAGGGACTTTTTGTTCCGTTGGATGGACTGCAGAATGCTCGGCGAGGTGACCAGGTAGCTCTTGGTGTAGACCATATTCAGGCAGAAGATCGGATAGGCATGTTTCTCGCTACAGGCGCATTAGAAAGCTTCGTGGGTCTAGCTAGCAATGGCCGAGATGGTCCGGGGAGACTCCAACACTCACGTCATCATGGTAAAGTATGATAAGCCATACCACAAGAAACCCAGCAGATGGCCGACTACGGGAATACTGCTGCGCACCAGTGGTGGTTCGCGCGGGTCGGGTTTCTCGCGACGGGTAAAGGCGTACCCGAACACGGCCAGGAGGCCGAGCACCGCGAGCCGGGAGTAAAAATCCAGCATGACTGGAAAGGGGGGCGGGGAGAGACGCCAATCCAGAGAGATAGAATTAAGTCCTGGAGGAGAAGGTGGAAGAAGGGGTTGTTTTCGCGGGGAAGAAGGAGAGTTTATGGAGTCAACCTCAGCCCCAAAATCACGCGACCGCCATTCCTACTAGTAACATCTCCACGCCGGTTGGCTGCTTCGGCTATCCTAAGCTTCGCAAGGGTGGGGAGGGACCGGATTTTTATTCAAGTTTCCGACTTTCCAGCAACCAAGAGCACATCAACATGATAAATTATAGATCTGGCTTTGATACTAGCTGGTGAGCTATCTCATTCCAGTTGGGGTCATTCCTCAGGCTGTACTTCTACCTCTCTTGCAGCTGTAGTCGAGAAGAATAACGAGTAGGGACACTATCTACGTTACCAACAGTCGCTGGACAGCGTGCATGAAAAGGGTTACACAGGGAATATAGTTTATCGAAGTGTTTCTAAACTATTGTGAGTCGGTAACTGCATGACACTTAGAAGGAGTGTATGATACTTTCGGACGACTATGTACATACACGAAATGTTGTGCAATATTATGCAAATTGTGGCCTGAGGCTCAACGCACCGCCAAGAATATCATATCGTGTGGGTCTCACCAGAGCCTCTGGTCGATGCGATCTCTGAGCTGGACACACATCGACTGGCGGAGAATAATAGAATTGCCCAATGTCATGAAAAGCGGTAGAATGTATATAGGTGCATGTGAGAGCATATTGACCCTGGATGTCCTGCGTAGTACATTGAAGTGCCGATCACTAGTACTCCGTGGATGTAGTATGTAGAAAGAAATATATATCTTACTTGCTACACTAGGAATTAAGTATGATCCATGGCCATTCCGAGAAGCGCCCAATACGAGTACTTAGAAAGGCATTTCCAAGATCAATAGATAACATCATCCTCAGTGTTCGAATATGTTTCCTGGTGCATGACTCAATAAATCCAGTGCAATGAAAACGTCGGTGTTAAATTCAGTTCTCCTGGCAGCGATTGTTTGTCTCATTGCACTACACATAATAATAATTTCTGACACTTTCGACAGTAGTGTAAACTAGTGCTCAAATTGTAGAGAAATGCCTGGATATATGTCAAAAGAATAAATTTCTTGCAAGAAGTTGCTTGAGAGGCTCATTCATCTTGGATGTACTAATTCCCGGTTTAGGTGGAATCCAAAAGTTGGACCGGTCGCATACGTTGGCTCCCGGCTTCTGCTTTCCTAAAAGACGACTAGATGTCGATAGGATACCATAAGTATCGAGACCGATGTCTGTCGGAATTTAACTCACCCAGTAATGAGTGGGAGGTCACATTCACCACCCTATGCTCGATCGCTAGACTGGTGATTTCCCGCATTTTCAGTGCGGTCCTCTCCTTTCCATGCTCATAGAGTTCGTATGGACGTTCTAACTCTATCATCGTAGCTACAGCCCAGTCGGTCGATCAATGCAAACCATTGAAGCCTTTTACCATAAGGAAACCCGAAAACCAGTCTTGCTTTTGGCGCGTAGGTAGAGCACTCACTCTGGACGCCTTCTCTCTTGTTGACGTAGGCAACTTAACAAACTGACCACTGAGCATTTCACAGTATAGCAGGCAACCTTGCACTGTATATACTGATCAACGCAAAGGCACATGTTGGAAATTCTAATGTGAGCATTCCGGAGCAAATGCGATCGACAGCATTGTGGTGCTCGTCGCCTTCGGAAGCGGGCTGGCTTAGCACCTAGTGCGAAGGACTCAGCAGAACCCTGGATAGTTAGATCAATCGAATCACCAGTGCTGAGGTCTGGAGATGGAGGTGAGCATTTGGCGTAATGAATGATCAATCACGTCTCGCCACTTTATCAATCACACCGCATGCTTTCTATACCAACAGTCACTGGACTGACATCAACAAATAGGCCCCGGTCGTCATTTCGCTGTCAAAGTTCATTTTCCCGTAGAGCCTAGAATCATCCCTACACTGGTAGTCCGAGCAGACTCAGAGGATCGGCCTCTGGGCATCATCCTTCCCAGCAGGATTCGGGGCTGTGCGGATGAGTGAGCATATTGCCAAGACTGACTCTAGGACCATGATGAGATGGTTCTTCCAACATCAAAATGACACTAGCCGGGAACCCGGTCTGGCCCCGATGAATATCAGGTTTCTGGCATTGGTTTCGAACCCTGCCGAGATTAGATGTCCCTATTCCTCCAGGGACTTCCAACTCTTTCTGTCCCCGATTAATGGAATATCCAAGCCCCCAGCTGCGTATAATCCGACCGTACACTCACGGAGAAATCCGAAGCCGATAAGATGTCCCAGCGATGTTGTCAGTTTAGGCGACTGGATGAAAAAATCTGCGCATGCAAGCAGCAGCCAGGAACTGAATTTTTTCTTCCGCAGTGCACATGTGGCATTGGGTTTTTTCAGCCTGCAGGTACGACGTACCACGTACTTACGTATAGGATTGCCTGCTTATTTTCTCCTGTTATTTCCCCCTTCCAGTTGCTTTGTTTTTGTCCCCCAACACCAATGTACCTGCTGCATATGCAGTACAACACAGCAGTCGTTGACCGCAGAAGTTCCTTAGGGTGGTAGATAGTCTGCTGCAATGTCTTGGTTTTTTTTGGGGCCAACGCGCCATGGCGGGATGGAAGACGTGTGGAAACCAACAAGTTGATCTATGGCAGACATTCTATGTCTGAACGGCAGCGGTGAATGTTAGCGTCTGATTCATGTCTGCGACCAAGTGAAGCAGTCGACTGCTTCTGCCTACGTAATGGCGGCGGTTAGTGTTCTATATATAGCGCTCTGCCGCGGGAGGACATATTGCTTGTGCTCACTTTCGCCCGGTGAGACAAACAACTAACGGTGTTTGGTGATCTCAGGCTGTGAATAGCTACCAGCGTTGCCGGAATTAACTCGCATGAACTACAGAGTCATTCAACTTCGCTTCGGCGGCAATATTATTAAGGATTGTGGTGAAATTTGGAAGAACCTCTCCCATCGTAGTAAGGGTTGTGATGATCCTGGTGGGCTTTGATCGGGTCACACTGCCCGTCCCGCACTGAGATCTAGCATTTCTCTTCGACCAACGACATCACCGCGAGATCGCTGATCTTCAGGAAGGCCACCCCGTCACGTACGCGTCCAAATCGCTAACAAGACTGACTGACGCTCTGGCTGAGGTTTGCCTGGCAATGTGCGGCATGTCAGCACGATGCACACGTTGAGGGATCCAGATGCGACCGTGGCTCATAGGTGGGATGGTGGCCTAGACAGTTTTGCAACAAGCTTTCTGTGTGAAAGAATCGAAGAATCGCGAAGCATTTCTGAGGCCGGGCTGGAGCCTGGACCTGGAACCACAAAAACTCAATCGGAATATTGTCTGGTAGGGGCCAAGGGCAGAAGGATGGTCTGGCACTCATTCTGTGACCCGGATTGTGTCAGTGTCTGGTGGATTATGTGCCTGGTTGTTGCCCCTCCTTCAACGACGGGGACATCCCGAAGCAGACCGAAAGACTCTGATAGGTTCCATGACGTCTTACGCTGTATGCGATTTATGAGGCGTTTCTTGGGCTGATAACGGCCAGACTGGCCGCCCAGTTAGAAACCCTCGACACAGTGTAGTCCGACATCCCGACGGGGCCAGTGGCAATGCAGCCGAACCGGGGTCGGCAGGACAAGGCATGACGCCGTGATATGCCTATTGGCCAGGTGTGAGGCATGGGGCAGGGTCTCTGGCCTCTCACTGTGAATTATCCGCTGAGATAACAGAATAACAGGATCTGGCGACTCGCTGAAGGGTACGTGGGCCACCTGGAGTGGGGAGGGGATCCGGGACATGCCCACTCACAGTGATTCAAAGCAAAGTCCCCGATGGTTTCGGATCTCCACCGAGCCGCGCCTGGTTCCAACCATAGAATCTGCGCGAAGGCAAAAAAAGGAAAAAAAGAAAAGAAAAGAAAGAAATCCCTGGTCGTGCCGAAACACAAGGACCAATGTTCGCCCCATTTGCTGGCCCGACATCAGACTTTTTTGGTACCTTGGCAGTAGTTGATGGGAACCCACGGATGTACCGTTATAGGTCAGACAGGCACAGGCACACAGGAACAGAAACTCTCTCATTCTCATTGAGCTTAGAAATCCATCCTAGGATGATCAGATTAGCGCTCTGAGTGTCGGTCACAGTGATCATCTCTCAGTGACTGCAGTAGTGGCGGCTGCTTCAGCGGTAAAGTCCGCCAGGGATCACCACCATCAGCATACACAGCTATTATACCCTCCACATCCAGCGCGGTTGCCCATTATCGAATGACAGAGGGTGTACTGACGAGGCCCGCCTCCACCTCACCCAATCATGCTATCCTGATATGACGTTTCCTAATAATAGCCACCGAGAGTAGAGAATGACCGAACAGGTGTCTTGGATCGCAGGGCCTAGCGACCCCACCGCGGGCGAAAGGTTTTAGATAATGGTCTCACGACGGCTTAAGCACCGCGCTTGTCTCTCTCTCGTCATCGAGTAGTCTCTTGTCTTTCGTAGCATTCGCAGCAGTAACTCCCAGCAGCAATTTGCTGTCTTCTTTTCTCTCGTTTCAACCATCCCCTGGGAACGCTTTCCTCCCACGTTTCTCTCGTTTCATACCCCAAAGTCATTCGTTTTTTGTGCTGCTTATCTTCGCTGTGTTCGGTACGAGGGTTTCGGGCATGTGGCATTGGGTTCCTGCATAATAATCCTTTGGACCTTGGCTGGCACAGAATTCCTGGTACCACACGCCGCTTGCCATCATGTTCGGCACGACGGTTCAGCGCTGCGTGGTGCTCATTCTGGGGATACTCAGCGTCACGACCGTGGGCTGGCCCTACGATGAGTCGCTCGTTGATTACAACCTGAACGAGAACAAGACCGCAGAGGGACCGATAAACTATTGGGGAGAATGGCCAGATCACACCTATCATCCGTCACCAGACAACTGGCGCTTCCCCATCTATACCATCTTCCTGGATCGCATCGCCAACGGAGATCCCGCTAATGACGATATTAACGGCACCACCTACGAGCATGTACTCGATTCGAATCAGATGCGCCATGGCGGTGACCTAGTCGGCTTGATTGACACGCTCGATTACATCAGAGGCATGGGCTTCAAGGTGAGTCTATTCCATTGATATCAGTTCCCGGTCCATCCTTGACTGACTGACTGATCATTCTAGGGAATCTACTTCGCTGGTACGGGCTTGATGAATCTTCCCTGGGGCTACGATGGTTACTCCCCGGTGGATACCACCCTCCTCGACAAGCACCATGGCACCCTGTCCGACTGGAGGCGGACCATCAAGGAGATCCACGACCGGGATATGTATGTGATCATGGATAATACATTAGCAACGTGAGTATGCACCGAGTATTCTAGACGACCATGCCACTAACAATCTCCCCGTGCAGTTTGAGTAACCTGATCGGTTTCAAGGGCCACTTGAACGATTCGGCTGATTTCAATGCGAAAGAGTACGAGGTGGAGTACGTCACCGAGAGAACGTACGCCGATTTCCAGTTCAGCAATGACTACAATGACACCTGCAACTACCCGAAATTCTGGAACGAGACGGGATACCCGTTGACGTCCGGTGGCGTGCAAGACCTGAAGGGTTGCTACAACAGTGATTTCGATCAGTATGGCGAACTCGAGGCGTTTGGTAATTTCCCCGACTGGAAGCGACAGCTCACGAAATTCGCTTCGGTGCAAGATCGTCTGCGAGAATGGCACAAGCCGGTTCGCGATGTCATCACCCGGCATTCCTGCATTGTGATCGCCAGTTTGGACATTGATGGCTTCCGGTTTGATAAGGCCGTCCAGGCCACTCTGGATCCGCTGGGTGACATGCTAGCGGTCTACCGTGAATGTGCCAAGCAATATGGCAAGAAGAACTTCTTCCTGCCGGGAGAGATCACTTCGGGAAACACCTTTGGTAGTCTCTATCTTGGCCGGGGTCGTCAGCCAAACCAGACGCCCGATTCGGCAGACGCTGGCGCGAAGTTGACGAATGCTTCGTCGGATTCCTACTTCCTCCGCGATGATGGCCTGCAGGCGTTGGACGCTGCAGCCTTTCACTACACCATCTATCGTTCGATGACCCGTTTCCTGGGAATGGACGGGAACCTGGTGGCCGGCTTTGACCTGCCCACTGATTTCATCGAAGCCTGGAATGGCATGCTCGTCACTAACGACTTCATCAATGCCTTCACGGGCGAGTTGGATCCCAGACATATGTATGGAGTGTCGAACCAGGATAACTTTCGCTGGCCCGCCATCAAGAATGGTACGGAGAAATACCTGCTGGGTCTATACATTGTTACGCTGGAGCTGCCGGGAATCCCTTTGGTTCTCTGGGGCGAGGAGCAGGAGATGTACGTGTTCGATGCGACTGCGTCCAACTATCTGTTCGGTCGGCAACCCATGACTTACCAGACGGCGTGGTGGACGCATGGCTGCTTCTCGCTAAACACCTCGAAATTCTACGATTTCCCCAACGACAAGGGATTGAATGGTTGCAACGATATCACAGTGACTTACGACCAACGGAATCCGGCGCACCCCCTTCGCAACATCATGAAGCGCATGTTTGAGATTCGGGAGCAGTACCCAGTGGCCAATGATGGCTTCAACCTTGAGACCATTTCCCAGCTTACCCAGGATATCTATCTTCCGGGTTCATCGACTACCCCGACGGTGACTGGTCTCTGGTCAGTGCTGCGCAGCTACTACCCCGGGGTTCAGAAAGAGGCCTCGAGTAGCAACGATACTCTTTGGCTTGTATATCATAATGCCAATAAAACGGAAACCTATGGCAAGAACTGTACTAGCAAGGACTCCGCTCTTCTGTCCCCTTACGAGTCGGGCACGAAGTTGAAAAACCTCTTCTATCCCTACGATGAACTCACGCTGCAGGATGGACCAAGTGACGCTAGCAACGGCACCGAGTCCTACGGGTGCACGACCAACATGAAATTGCTGCCATGGGAATTCCGGGCTTACGTCAAGGCGAGCGACTTCGTTGAACCTGGCCCTACCGTCACCGAGTTTGTCCCCGGCCACGATGCTCGCCTGCTGTCTTCCGAGGATACTGGGGAAACACTGAAGATCCAGCTGGGCTACTCCAAGGCCATGGACTGCAGTGCCATCACGAAAGCAGTCTCCCTGAATTCGACCACCGTCAAGGGCGTCAATGCCACCCTTGACACCTCTAGCGTGAGCTGCACCAACGTCACCGCCAGGACGAGCAGTAATAACTACATCGGCGAGGTTCCCACTGTTTGGACCTGGTCCGCGAACCTGACAAACGTCTATCACGGAATCCACCAGCTCACCGTCAAGAATGCCTCCACGACGTCTGGAACGCGCGTAGATGCCATCGACCGCTTTTTATTCCGAGTCGGAACCCACACCAACCCGTTAATATCGCCACTGGCCAACTACTCTACCAGCCTCGTCCATCAGTCGGATAACGGCAGCTACTATGTTCAGCATGATGCGGCCGGCGCTGACCAGTTCCGCTACACGACCGACTTTGGCCTGAACTGGTCCAACTGGACAGACTACACTGGTGGTAACACGACGATTGAATTTCCGACTTGGACCGGCACAGATGCTCAAAAGTGGGAGGGCACTCACATTCGCGTCCAGTATTTCTCCCGCCTTACCGGCAGCAGTGATTACATCCAGGAGGGTGATTATGACTGGGAATCCGGTGTCCCTCGCAGATTTCCCCATCTGTGGTGGAATGGCCCGTACAACCAATACGGTTATGATGCCGGTCTGGACAGCAAGATGCGGTTTGATACTAAGGATCGCCGCTGGAAATATGATTTCGTTTATGAATGGCCGTCCGTCGGACAGATCAGTGTCTGGGGCACTGGCAAGGACGGTGTTCCGGAGACAACGAATGTTTATGGCGATGTTGACAACTCATCGGTTGTACAGGTCTTGCCTCCCTCCTACTTGTCGTCGAACGTGATTAATATCACCGAGCTGCCCCCCTTCCCGCACCTTGGCTGGACCATCTCTCTCAATGATGCCAACCTCCGCTATGAATTGCTTCCGGTCGGATCTGGATGGGCCCAGCTGGTACTTTACATCCTTCTCTGGGTCGTCCCTATCTTGATGGGGCTGGCGGGAGTTTTCATCTTCATCCGCACCTTCTACCGTGTTGAGCTGAATACCGATGGCAATGTTGTTAAGGAGGACAAGCTGCCGCTGTTGTTCTGGCGCAGGATGAAGGGCCAATCTGGAGGTGATGGCCAGATGGACCGGGAAGAATCAGATGTCGCCGCCGTGGCAGGCGAAATGGCCATTGCAGGAGCCCCCGAGAAACGCCGCACGGTCTTGATCGCCACCATGGAGTACGATATTGCGGATTGGCAGGCCAAGGTCAAGATTGGTGGTCTGGGAGTCATGGCCCAGCTCATGTCCCAAAACCTGGGATATCAGAATCTTATCTGGGTGGTTCCCTGCGTGGGAGACATCGAATATCCCGAGGATACCCCGACAGAGCCATACATCGTGAAGATCCTCGACAACCCCTATCTCGTCAATGTGCAGTATCACGTTCTCAACAATATCACCTACGTCCTTCTTGACGCTCCTGTGTTCCGCCAGCAGACAAAAGCCGAGCCGTATCCTCCCCGCATGGATGACCTGGATAGCGCCATTTACTACTCCGCCTGGAACCAATGTATCGCAGAGACCATCAAGCGCTTCCCGTCCATCGATCTGTATCACATCAACGATTTCCACGGATGCCTGGCACCGTTGTACCTCCTGCCCACACGCACGATCCCCGTGTGTTTGTCTCTCCACAACGCCGAGTTCCAGGGTCTCTGGCCCCTCCGGACCCAGCAAGAAAAGAAGGAAGTCTGTTCGGTCTTCAACCTCCCCGTCGAGACGGCTACCAAATATTGTCAATTCGGTAATGTGTTCAACTTGCTTCACACAGGAGCGAGTTACCTTCGGTTCCATCAGCGCGGGTTTGGCGCGGTCGGTGTGTCAAAGAAGTACGGAAAGCGTTCCTGGGCTCGGTATCCTATTTTCTGGAGTTTGGACAAGATCGGTAGTCTGCCCAACCCTGACCCAACTGATACGGCGGCCCTGGAGGATACTCCTGACGAGAAAGCTCTGACTCGGTCATATGAGGAACGGATCACTGACAAGCTCGAGGCCCAGAAGTGGGCTGGCCTGACCGAGGATCGCAACGCCGACCTCCTGGTGTTCGTCGGTCGCTGGTCTAAGCAGAAGGGTGTCGATCTGATTGCGGATGTCATCCCCGCCGTTCTGTCTGACCGGCCGCAGGTGCAGGTGATCTGTGTTGGTCCCATCATCGATCTTTACGGAAGACTGGCTGCCATTAAGCTGGAGAAGATCGCTGCCATGTTCCCTGGCCGGGTCTTCTCCCGACCTGAGTTCACTGCTTTGCCCCCGTGTGTCTTCTCTGGCGCTGACTTCGCTCTGATCCCGTCTCGTGATGAGCCATTTGGATTGATTGCCGTTGAGTTCGGTCGGAAGGGTGCACTGGGAATCGGATCTCGCATCGGAGGTTTGGGTCAGATGCCAGGCTGGTGGTACACCGTTGAATCAGACGCCACTCGCCATCTTCTACACCAGCTGAAGACTGCGATCAAATCTGCCCTGGATTCGACTCCTGAAACTCGAGCCCAGATGCGCGCAAACTCCGCTAAGCAGCGATTCCCCGTTCTCGAGTGGATCCAGAAACTCGAGACTTTGCAGCGGACATCGATCAAGATTCATCATGACAAGAACAAGGACACCGTGACTGGTTCGATCCCGGAGTCTGAGAGCGTATGGGACCTGCAAAACCTTCAGAGTGCGCGCTATTCCAGTGTGGCACTTCCTAATATGGCTCTGTCCAGAGCGGACGGCACGGAAACCCCGCCTGAAGCCATGATCCAGCAGGCCCACGCTCGCCTTCAAGAGATCCAGGCATCCGAGGGAAGCAGTCGCGACAGCAGCCTCAACCGCAAACTGTCACTGGGTCGCCGGTCCGGCCCTGGTCAGGGCAGAAAGCGCTTGACGAAGAGGCAAGCGACCGCAAGCCAGGCATCCACTGATCACGGAGAAGATGAGAACGATACCGACGCTGACGACGACCACACCAGGCCGCAGGAGGATTACATTTCTCCCGAGGAGGCCATGCAGGCCGTTAACAACACTCTAACTCCCCATGCTATCACTGGAGACAGTACTCCCCGCGCCTCCTACTTGTCTAGACCCGTATCCCCGTACCCCATCTCACAGATCTCTACTCCAGCGTGCCCGACACCGCCACCCATGACTCACTTCCGGACCGTTTCTATGCTGTCGTTGCCATCCGTTGTTGGGGACCATAACCGCCTCAGCAGTCTCGGCGGCGAGGAGCAGAACCAGCCCGTCTTCGAGTTGCAGAAGGTGGACCCGACTTTCACGGACAGCTTGGGCCACTTCACCCGGCGCTTCGAGCAGTCGCTTGAGAAGTTGAACAAGAAGAACTCCATCACGGACTATTGCATTGAGGTCTATCTGATGAAGAGTGAGCGCAAGTTCTACAATTCATACAACGACGCCCAGCTTAAGAAGCAGCCTAAGAACCGTTCGCTCGCGGTTCCCAGCTCTGAGAGTGTTGTGCAAGAAGGGCCCGGTGGCTCAGTCGTTCGTCACTCGTACTCCAGTGAGGATTCTGAAATCAATGGGGAGGATGAGATTGACCGCTGGCTGATGCGGTTGGGTTACACGCGTCCGATCGCAGTTCAGCGATTCATGAGACGCCGCTTGGGCAATTGGCCAGTGTATTCACTATTCCTGGGTCTGGGTCAGATCATCGCCACCAACTCCGCACAAATCACCCTGCTTGTCGGCCAGGTCGGAGAGACCGCTGTGAAGCTTTATGTCATCGCCGCTATCTACTGCCTGTCCTCCATCGCGTGGTGGTTCCTGTATCATCGGTTCCCAGCCGTCATCTCCCTCAGTCTTCCCTGGTTCATCTACTGCATGGCATTCATCGTTATCGGTGTTTCACCCTTCGGTCTCACGGCTCTCGGTCGGGCCTGGGCTCAGAATGTTGCGGCTGGCGTCTACGCCATTGCGTCGTCTAGCGGTTCCTTGTTCTTCGCTCTGAACTTTGGAGACCAGGGTGCCGTCCCTGTCAAGGACTGGATGTTCCGCGCCAGTATCATTCAAGGTATCTCACAGATCTACACGGTCGCGCTCTGGTTCTGGAGCTCCAAGGTCACTGCCGCCGAAGTGGGAGGTGTATCTGTAGCGGCCTTGAGCTCCTGGCGTCTCACGGCCGTGGTGATGCCCATTGCTGCCCTGTGCTTCGTGATCGGAGTCCTGCTGGCCCTGGGATTGCCCAACTACTACCGTCAAGCTCCCAGCCGTATCCTGTTCTTCTACAAGTCTCTGTTCCGCCGACGCATCATCCTGTGGTTCTTCTTCATGGTCATCGTCCAGAACTGGTTCCTTGCTGCCGCTTTCGGCCGCAACTGGTCCTTCCTCTGGTCGTCCAAACACACCAAGCCCTGGGAGATTGTCCTCCTTGTGTTCGGCTTCTTCGTCGTCCTATGGGTAGTCATTCTTGTCATATTCCGTGCCCTGTCGAAGGAACACAGCTGGATCTTGCCAGTTTTCGGTCTGAGTCTGGGTGCTCCCCGGTGGGCACAAACCTGGTGGGGAACCTCCAACATCGGCTACTATCTCCCTTGGGCTGGCAGCTTGGTGTCGGGGTCGATCGCTTCCCGCTGCCTGTGGCTCTGGCTGGGACTCCTTGACGAGATCCAACAAGTCGGATTGGGTATGATTCTGCTGCAGACCATGACTCGCGTGCATGTCTGCTTCGTCCTGTTGGCCGCGCAAGCACTGGGATCCATCGCCACCATCTGCGCCCGCGGCTTCGCGCCGAACAAGATTGGCCCTGGGGATATCTCTCCGGATGTGGGCACGTCGGTGGACAAGGTCGGTAACGCATGGTTCTGGATCGCTCTCTTCTTCCAGCTCCTGGCAAGGTAAGCCTTCCCACACTTTCTTTTCTCACGCGAGCTTTATCTAACGTTTGAACAGTTGGGGCTTCCTGCTCTTCTACCGCCGCGAACAGCTCAACCGACCCTAAATCATGCCCTGCCGGGTCAATACAGATCACGGATCCCATTATATTAACGTGGGCAGATCTCTTCCTTGCATTAATGCATCAAGTGGTTGTACAAGGCAGTGCTGGCAAGCACAAATGTCAACATCACCACTAATCATGACCATAGACCTATAATTACCCTGTCTTATAGCATATAGATTTGTATATAAGTCGCATGATCAGCAATTGAATATATTGTCTTTCCTTGAAACTTTCTTTATTAACTAAAGTGCCCCTTGAGAATACAGAGCAGTAAGGCATATGCGTATGATATGACACCGCCGGCTTTCTCCTTTCGGGGACCCTTATCCGGCCGGGGTATTACTGCGCAAGGCTGCAGTGAAAAGCTGCAAGGCTGGCAATGTTGAAAGTACCCCGCGGGGTCGATATTTGATCTGTCGTAATAATTCATCTTGGCGAAGCACAAGTGACTGCTCTGCTCATACGGACCCGGGCAGCATATTAAGAACATAAATCACTGTTCCTACGTCCATAGAATGCCCTTCTCACGTGTCTTCATGAACAGAAGAGATCCATGCTGATGCTATCAACAAGGTATTCAAGGGACAGATTGTAAAACCTTAGAATCAGCTTTACTCATTATCTGAAGCACATTCAAGGAAATTAAGCAGTCATCCCATATGTCTTGACGTGGCCGTGGTGGGGTAGAAGAGCCTAGACCTGATCTTCGATACTTGTGCGACTCGACGTGTATCCCCTTGCGTTAGCGGGGTCAATGCCGCTTTTAATCGACACTTCCCCGTGGCAGTGGATAGATATCTCGATGCCTAAGCCTCTGGGTCTCTGATCGCTGACACTAGTAGGCTAGGAGGAATCGATTGAAGCCGTACCGTTCTGAATCCTCGGTGTTATTTGTATTCCTCAGCTGATATTTACCTCCTGAGGCTTGATAGCAAGCATGAAACCACGCCTGCACTACGACGACGTGGCTCGGGAGCACAGCGAAGCCATCTCCAATGCGTGGATTCGACAGTTCTTCAATCCTAGGGTCCTCCAATCCGTCGCGCAATTCCTGAAAAGACACCATGGTCCGGGAAACGTTGATGAATTCAGTTATCTGAAGAAAGGGTCTTATAACATTACCTTCCAGATGATTAACAAAGAATCAGACGCTACCGTCATACGTTTCGTTCAGCCAGGATTGATCATGTTCCCTGAGGAGAAACTCCGCAATGAAGTTGCCACGATGCGATACATTTACGACCAGACTTCCATTCCCGTTCCTTTCGTCAACCACTGGGGATCGAGGAAGGAGAGTCCTCGGGGATTAGGCCCGTTCATCATCATGGATTATATTGAACACAAAAAGAGCATGTATGATGCTCTCAACGTGCCCAGGTGTCCAGGCGAACAGCGTGGTATTCTTGACCCCCATATCAGTGAGGCCAAGCTAGAGGCCCTGTATGGAGAGGTTGCAACTATTTTACTGAAGCTTTCTCAACCAAATTTACCCCGGATAGGGTCACTGCATCAAGTCGATGATTTCACCTGGGAAGTAACCCAAAGACCTCTGTCAATGACCATGAACAGTCTGATTCGGCTGGGCTCGCTACCCCAATCAAAACTGCCAAACACGACGTTCGACAGTACCTCTTCATATTTTGAGGCCCTAGCAGAGCTGCACATTGCACACCTGACCAACCAGCGCAATGATGCCATCGATTCTGCTGACGACTGTCGGCGCAAGCTTGTTGCTCGATACCTTTTCCGCAAACTTGCCAGAGAACAATGCTTAACAAAGCCGCTGGCAGCCTTCGATAAAGGCCCCTTCAAGCTTTGGTGCGATGATTTGCGCCCAGGTAATATTCTCCTGAGCCGAGAGCTTAAGATTGTCAGCGTTTTTGACTGGGAATTCACATATGCCGCCCCAGTGGAATTCTCATTCGCACCACCATGGTGGCTGTTAATTGAAAAGCCTGAATACTGGCCACAAGGGCTGGACGACTGGTGTAACGAGTATCGACGACGCCTTCCAACCTTTCTAAGAGCAATGAGAGACCAGGAGGATAGAGCAATTGAGCAGGGGTGGCTAGACAGTACGCAGCGACTGTCGGGTCTGATGAAAGAAAGCTGGGAGAGCGGCGATTTCTGGATAGCGTATGCAGCGAGGAACAACTTTGCCTTTGACCTGATATACTGGCACAAGATTGATCAGCGACTCTTCGGACCGACATCAACTCCGATCGATGACGTTTGGAAGCAGAGATTGGTTATACTCGAGCCTGCAGAGAGAGCCGAGATCGAACGAATTGTGGCGATAAAGGTGGAAGAGATGCAGACTCGGTCATTGGCTTGGGATCCGGACGGCTACACCAAGGAGATCGCAGGTACACTCTGTGAAGATAACGCAGACAAGGAATCTGAAAGCCAAACGTCCGACTCTGCACCAGATGAGAGAATGTATGCTGGGCCGACGAAGTTGGAAGAATTGTCTTTGATTGGTGATGGTTCATTTATCCTGTTTAACAAGGTCGGTAAAACGTAATAGCAGTCTATATCCAAAGCAGGGTCATTATGATAGGCATTTCGAATAGTTACCCCCCATTACATATGCAGAAAATGACACTAAAATAATTCTTGTATTCTTCTTTTTCCTCGCGTCTTTCGAAAGTAAGCCCCCTGGAATGGTCTGAAAAACCTACGCATGAGGCCCTGAAATCCACTGATGAGACAGTATTACGCCCCCTGATCAACGACCCCTGATTCAGTCGTTCCGTGACACCAGATGGCTCTTCTACTATTGTTCGGACAAGAAAAGAAGGCGCGATCCCAGCAAACTATTTACTATAAAACGCGCAGGCAAACTAACGAACTATTTCACTATCATTCTGGAGACCAAACCATCAAGGCTTACTGTAGTCTATCCAAAACCGCTCGAGTCTGGCAGCAAGATCACTTAAACTCAGGGAACTCCTCCTCGGTCCAGACCTGCCACACCAACCGTTCACCACTAACAGTGCCGCTTCTCAAGATGTCTAAAGCTTTACTAGCCCTGTCTAAGAGAGTCTCTCCTTCAACTATCCGCTGCTTATTCGGCTTGATAGCACCTTGAGCCACAAGCGTGGGCAGTATCTCAGTCTGGAGATGGTCCCGCAAAAAGTCATTCTAGGAGAAGGGTTTATGTCAGTCCAGCATCCATTGCGGTGTGGGTAACGAACGCTTCCACAAAGTCACGACGCAACATGGAAGTACAACATACCTTCTCGTAGTCGTAGACTACAATGGGGTGAGTCTCAACGCCCGATGCCCAGGGCGCCTCTGTAGAGACATCAAAGGAGAGCTGCAGACCGTCTTTCTCAGATGGTCTGCTGATCACAATCGGAAGAACAGCAGCAACAGCTGAGCCTGGCTGTGTGGCTATCTTGGAGATCGGAATCAAAGAACCTGATTTCGAATTTATGCAGTCAAAGACCCGAATGCTTTGTTGGTGCCCTTGGCTTTTCAAGAGATTGAGGATAGAGGCGGTAACATCCGGGTCACGATAGTCGAAGACGTGCGCCGCCCCATAAGCCTTGACCATTTCATGATGCTTCGGGGAAGCTGTTGCAATAACGTTGCTGTATCCCCAGTATTTGAGGATTTGCACCGCGTACTGCCCTACAGAACTGGCAGCACCCCAAATGAGAATCGGTAGGTCTTTGTCGGATGGAGTGAAGTTCTCTGGACGCGGCCAGGGTAGTTCAACTTTTAACTTCTCGAACAGCGGGAAGAACGCAGTGCAGAAGTTCGTCGGTATGGTAGAGGCAGCAGACAATGGAATGTTTTGTGGGACCTAATTCTCCTGTTAGGATAACCCGGAAAATATATCTCAGGTGGAAGTGGAAATTGAATGTAAACAAACCTTGCCAAGAAGAGTCTCTGGTGCCGTGACATATACCTGCTGGCCTTTCTGTGTCTTGTTATGGAAGAACATTCCGAACACACGATCGCCAACCCGGAGACGCTTGACATCAGGACCGACAGCTACCACAGTTCCGGCGGCGCTATCCCCCAAGATCTGAGGGAACTGGACCATCACACCAGCATCGACTTGGTAGACATCCAGGTGGGAAGTCGGAGCCCATTCCACTCGGACCTGAACGTCGTGATGCTCAGCCTTGAGGGTTGGGACATGCTCGATTGTCAAAGGTCCCTTCAGTGCGGGTACAGTGATCGCTGGGTGGGTGGCCATAATACTAGACAATTATCAATGAAACGAATATTAGTAAAATGGAGATAGTTGTGATTTGAGTGCCAATGCAGGTGTTCTATGCCAGCTTCAAGTTTGGGGTCATATTTCAACTATATATAACCAGGGCCCCAGAGGCAACGGACCCTGTCAGAACTGGGCTGTGGTGACAGCATTTAGAAATCCAATGCGATTAGAAATCCGTCTCGACTTGCTAAGATTGACGAAGCTTAAGCTATTGACTTCCAAGCAGTTCGATAGTCAATAACATCGGTGACATTGGAACAACCACACTGCAGCATGCAGATTTAGCGGATGGAAGACCCTGGTTGCGTGCTGACAGTCGGTTTCTCATTGGTGGTGTCAGCAATGCGCATTAGCTTCCGTGGGGGTGGAGTCATCCATAGTCTGGCTATGCATCCAAACGTCGGGTTGTTACTCTCTGCTGATAAAAAAACCTCAACTTGTATTTACTATAGTAGCGATAATAATTACGTATATTGCTTTCCTTGTAGTGTGTGTGTTGGCTGGCATGATTGTGGCTAGTAAACAAAGTCCGTTCACGAAGTGAGAACATAAGACGAATAGAGTACAACTAATTGACATTGAGATGGAGCCAATAAATAAAAGAAGTTTGATTCTCCTTCTTTTCCTTCCCACCGACTATTATAGTTCGGTGGTCTTAAAGGTGAAGCACAATGCCAGGGTTGGTATTAGTGTTTCCTATGTTGCCTATGATTGTGCGGTTGTTGGGCCATATTCCGTCGGCTGATCGGATAGACGCGATATATCCTTTTGGTCTAGCGGTTAAGATGTCGACAGTTTCTGACTCCACCCAGGGTTCAGGATGCGGGCTACATCCACGGTGTAGAATACATCATATCTCAAACAACCCTTCGGAAACCGCTTCGGAGACCGCTCCGGAGTTAGCGGACTTCACTTCCGTGCAGTGTCTGCCCCACGACCATCCAACGCCGCATCGACGGCCCCGGGGATAGCCAGACAACAGACTCATTCTCCAGTTCGATTATATATTAACTTCTGCACCCTTATCCCTGCAGCCGTGTTCATCAGAGTTCGTCAACCCCCTGCCGTGACAGTGCATCACTCGAAATTGGTCTATTCATCATCGTCAATCAGAAAAATGGCTCGCATTCTCATTACTGGCTCTGTCGACGGACTTGGCCTTGAGGCTGCCAGACAGCTTGTCCACAGAGGCCACACTGTGTACCTGCATGCACGCAATCAACAACGTGCAATGGACGCGAAATCCGCATGTCCAGGTGCCGCCGGGGTGCTGACGGCCGACTTATCCAGTGTGGCAGAAACACAGAAGCTCTGCCACGATGTTAACGCAATTGGCAATTTTGATGCCGTCATCCTCAACGCTGGACTCATGCAGGGTGGCTTTCGCAAAACCCCGGATACTGGTGCTCCAGCCTTGGTGTCTGTCAACCTTATCTCACCTTATGTGATGTCTTGCTTGCTGCGTCCACCGAAGCGCCTCATTTTCATCTCCTCAAACCTGCACCGGCAGGCAAACATGGCGAGCATGGATGACATGTTCTGGTTCAAGCGCGGGGAGACCAGGTACCAGGACTACCCAGCATATTGTGACTCCAAGCTTCATGTCATGCTTCTCGCCAATGCGGTCGCTCGGCGGTTCAAAAACACTTCAGTGACTTCAGTGCACCCCGGGTGGGTGGCGACAAAGCTTGGCGGACAGGGTGCTCCAGATAAACTGGAGGACGGTGTCGAAACGTATGTCATGTTAGCCGAAGGGGATTATGATGAACAGAACCTGTCTGGAGCTTATTTTGAGCCCAAGAGGAAGATTGGCCAGCCGATTCCGGCTGCAAGAGATGAGGATCTCCAAGAGAAGGTGGTGCAAGCCTGCGAGGAGGTTACTGGATTGAGGCTGTCGGCTTAGTATCCAAATGTGGTTATTGAGGAGTTGATATTGGACTGCATATATTGTTTGACCGCCATTGTGAAGCGTACACAATAGTTAAGGAGGAAATGTTGTTTGCTCACCACTTAGATCTCTGTTACATTAGATTTTTCTAGAATAATGAAATTGGCGATTGATAGATGTGCTTTCCCACATACTTATATGTGTGAAATTGGTAGTATCGGGAGAGACATTTCGAACATGCCAAAGTGATAGTCAAGGCTGCTAGCAGCCTGTCATCCTAGTCAGAAAGTAAACAACGCGAAGTTCCCCTATGCCCTGGAATATTTGGGATAATACCAGACACCGGCCTCAATGGGGGTTGAGAATGAGTCACCCCGGGAATACCATAGTGTGAGAGTACGTTGCATTAGAGGAGAGGTGATGAAGGATTGTAACCTCCCCGAACAATCTGTAGAGCGACAAATGATGGAAAATACCCATTCGACAATGCTAAGCGTGCAATAGCGACAACATGCATCAAGCCAGGCCTTCAGTCACAAAAGGGATTTGTAAGTAGGTGTCGGACTCGCAAACTTTATTTCTTTGGTGTGTTTATGTGGTCTTTTGGTATGATATGTTCCATTAACTTGGCTTTGAACGAAGGATGCTGACCAGTCGAAGTCCTTTAGACCCGTTAATCTTCCTACCATGACAATGGTATGCATGGATTGACAGACATGTGCGTTGATCGTAGTGAAAATCATGAGAGGACATTCTGCTGTGATTGAGACTAGCAAAGGCTTATTCCGGGTGATATCGCCTTCCTGAAAAAAAAATTGTCCCTGCCCAAGCCTCGCTGTTGCTGGGTAGATGTATTACAAGTCTGGTATTGATAAAAATGTCTCAACGCCAGACGCAGTAAACCGGCTAATGTGGTCTTCAACTCGTGAAGTCGGACTTTCGGGAGACAGAAAAACATGAGACCTTTCTGAGCCAATAACACGTCCACAACCGACTAAAGCCATCATGCGAATGACTTATCCACAAACGGGAGAGCCACCATTCTGTTAGAAACACAGCCCCCGCCGTATTCGATACGGGCCATTGGAAATCCGTAATATCCTTCTCTCTGTTTCGGTGGCAATGGAGAGATAGCTGCAGGAGTGACCACAGTTTTGAGACCGCGTCAGGTCAGACCTCTCAGTGGTCTGCGCTGAGCCATACTTACCCTGCTTTAATCAAGATCGGCAGCGTGGGTCCGGGTCCCGCCGATAAGACGATGCGGACGAGAGAGACTCCAACGCCGCCCACTCTAGACTCTACCCGCTATAACCCAATCTGGGGTCACTTTGCGAACACTCCACGGCATCAGATAAATGGTTTCCTGGCGTCGCCATCGCGGCTATGTGCAGCTTCACAAGGGGATCTTCGGGCTCCTAGGCTACAATATTCCCAGGTACCTTTCGCAATAGTTGGAGTTCATAGACACCTACAAAACCTTCCGAATACTGGACTTATTCTACATTACACCTGACAAGCACTTCTAACAGACACTAGCCGTTCTCCCGGTGCATCTTGACGCATGGGGTACTTAAGATCCTCGGAGATAACAGTCTTCATAACATTCTTGCGGCCCTGGACCCACTATCACGAAGATCTTTCCCTGAACAGAGGCACATTTGTCCCGCTCTCGAGGGTTCCTGGTCTCTCCCCAGAAACGATCAGTAATATAGATATGATGAAGATTTAGCCTGCCGAGTTACAGTGTAATACCGCATCCCCACTCTGTGATAAGCTCGATGTGTGTACGCAGTCGTGTATCTTCTTTCATCCCTGATGTGTATTGAAGGCTGCTGGCCAACCTCCTGTTCCCAGACCTAGAGCAAGGCACAAACGGTCCTCAGAGCCTAAAATGAGACTGGAATAAGTACCTTATTTGCCACGTTTGGCCCGAAAACTCTATCCTGATTAGAGAACCTGCTGGGTATGCGAAGCGTGCTCGATCCCGGCGTACTCGGCCCTCCCCGCGGCAGTTTTCCCGTCCGACCCACCCGTACATGGGTCGAACTGGGGTGTCTTTTTGCATCGCTCGTGGTTAGAGTATTCTGCTTCCTCCAATGAGGGCGATTTATTTTACGCTGATGCTAAATACAAGACACACTTGGCTTTCTAGCATCTTACGAAGATCCCATCAATACGCCGAAGTAGCGCAAGACATGATGTGGCTAACGCGTCACACACCGAGCTGACGAGGCTAGAGGGAATCGAAGGCATTGCAACTCCTGGATATGCCGATCAAGGCTAAATGTATGCTCCAAAAAGTTAGCCATCATTATACGCGTGTCCAGGCATATGGAAGGAATGATTTACTAGGGCCCAGACTGTGGAGGTGCAATTTGAAGCTAAAAGCACCTTGACCAGACAGCTCCGGCATGAGCGGCTGCTGATCACCGACAATAACTTCCTTGTAGTGTTCGCAGAACCACTTATAAATGGAACAGCCATAATTGAAAGGATATGGTATATACTTGCTATTAAAGCCCTGCTATATGCCTTGCTTGTCTGTCACATTCTCAATTTCCTGACATTCTTCATCTCATCGTTTTTCAAATCCTAAGGAACACTCCCTATCGTCATCATGAAGGGCCTTATATCCGCCATCTCTATCCTGCTTTCCATGGGCACAGTTACTGTGGTCTCCGCTTCCTGCGATCAGAGTGCTCTGAATACCACGAGCTATCTCTATGATATCACGGAAGAGACTACGGTTTTCGAGGTCGCCCGCAAGACCAATCGTGGTGTCTGTGATATTGGCCGCCACAATTTGATGGCAGATGTGACTATTCCACCCAACATCGGTGAAGTCTTCATCATCCCGGGTGAGACCTGCACCCCCGACAACGAGTCCTGCCTGATTAAAGACGTGGGCCGTACCCGAACTTGCATCTACGGTGGGCCGCGCTTGTATTACACCGTGAAGGGCGACACATATGAAAAAATTGCGCTTCGTCTGAATATCACCACCGAGTCACTCTCCGGCGGTCAATCGGCCAATGAAACGTTGCCCGTCGGCCAATTTATCAAGGTCCCCGAGTGCTCACCGAGCCAATGCATCATCCAGCCTTATTCGTTTGAGTGGGGTGTCTACAAGGATCTTGCCGACAAGTACGGCACGACCGTTGGTCAAATCATGATGCTGAGCCCGACCTACAACTACAGCAGTTTGGCTTTCTCTTCCGGGGGTACAGCCCCTCCAATTGATCTGCCAATGAACTGCACTACTCTGTCGAACAATATCACCGTCATCAGCTAGAATCGGAGCGTATGGGGACAGCTCCGAAGAGCGGCTTTAGCCAGCTGTATGCGTGTCTATCGTTGTTTTCACTGTGACTAAGGCCATGTACTTTCTTTTACCTTCCAAATGGGCCTTGCAGTAATCGGGAAGTTGAAAAGTGATCCTATAATAGAGGAGGTCGCAAGTTGCATTTGTATAATCCCAGAGTTTCCAAATACAGAATTAGAAGATAAATGCACCAAAGGTATTTGGTGAACCTATGCGAGATAGAGAGAACGCGATACATTTTGTGATTTCATTAACTTGTATAACCAACACGCTACGTGGAATCGACCATAGCGCCGTCCAAGCAAAAATTGCTCAAATCGTCAATTCGGCATTCGTAATCCTGTATGCGCAAGCAAGAGGTGAAGCCCCTGGCTATGTACCGTCGTGCAGTCGTCATGCGGTGCCATTGAGGAAAGGATACACCACTAGGTAGTAGAGACGTTACGCCAGTCGGAGATATTGCGTACACTCTTTTTCTCCAAGATGAAGCATCCAATAAGAAGGACGATGGTTGCCTGTTCGGAAAGATCATCTCTTCGCTCGGCGTTGTGTTGTCGGGGAAAAGGGTGGACATTTGAAGCTGCCCAGTGAGATTGAAGAACGAGGACAATTGAGAGGCAATGCTACTAGCTTTACGAAGGAGCGGGCGGCACAGAATCGCGCTCTCGTCCACTTTAGAGGTTGAGAACCAATGCATATACTTTCAATAACAAGACGCCTTGCTCCGACCTCGTCGATGATACCGCCTTCGGGGATTACAGAAGGGCTGAAACACTGTGCTCGGGCTAACATACAACACCTGCAGGGAGGACATTTGGAGTATGGAGATTGGCCTGTATTGTTCACAAATAAGCATCATTGGAGAATAGCACATCCCGGACGAGCCCCGAGATTGTCAGGAGCGGCGTATTATATTGTAATTTCTCCACTATCTCTTCGATATTAACCATTCAGTAGAATTACGCAAGACTGGTGATCTGAAGTCCTATTCTTCCTCCACTTGTACCTGAATCGGAGGGCGCAGATCGCTTCGGGTGGGCGAATTTGAGGGAAAAATACACATTACAAGGTTGCAACAAGGGATCGACAGCGGGTATCCATATCAGGGTTCAAGGTCCGACAAGTGGAGCCCCCGGACTTTTCTCAGCCTGGCACCTGCATCTTTACGGTTCCCACCAGGATTCACTAATTTAGGCCCTGAGGGTAATGCTCCAGTTGCTCAGATGGTTCCCTCCATCTAAGCGAAGATGGCTCTGGTGCTCTCCAATTGTCAGCGGGTGCATCCCCACCCCTCTCGCTCTTCAGAGTCTGACATATAAAACAAACAATGTCCCTACCTTCCGGTCAATTGCCAACACTTGTCTCATATCTCTCTTTCGAAGCCAGACATTGTATCTGGACTTTGATATCATTTTCGTCAACATTACAACCCCAATTTTTAGCAGCCCCTGTAACTAGGGACTGAGAGGCGCCATGCATGTTACGAAGACATGGGCCTGGCTTGCATTAGCCACTGCCACGCTGGTCTCTGGTGCGTCACACTATGAAGGCCAGGGTCATGCCGCTAGAAGAGCAGCCTCAGACACATATAAGGGGACCTTTCTACACAATCGCATCAGTCCCAACTACTCCGAGCTGTACATTGCCGAACCAGATGGCTCTAACGCGAAGCTCCTCCTTGGTTCCAACAGCGTGTACGATTTCCGAGCAAGCTGGTCTCCTGATGCCAAACATGTTTATTTCACGTCAGAAAGAAGAGGGGACGGCCAGGCGGACATTTACCGCGTGGCCATAAATGGCACGAGCACGGTGGGAGCAGAAGTCGAACCTGTCGCCTCGTCACCAGGTGTCGACGACTCTGCTTCAATCTCCCCTGATGGCAAGATGCTGGCGTTTGCAACTTCGAGATACAATCAGACCAGTCAGATCATGCTGATGGTCCTGGAAACGGGATCTCTCAAGAACCTGACGCTCATTCCTGGTATCTCCGAAGCTGCCAACTCCGCACTACCCAATGGATACTTCAAGCCGACATGGTCCCCCGATGGAGAGTGGATTGTCTTCACGTCCGATCGTAACACACCATGGCGTGGCCACAGCGACGGTTCGGGATGGGAGCATACCCAGGAGTTGTCCATCTACGCAGCCCGCCCTAATGGCACCGACTTCCGACTGGTGTCGTCTCGGAGCAACTACACCCAAGGCTCGCCTAGGTTCTCGCCGAATGGAAAGCGCCTGGTCTTCTACGAGATGCTGACCGAGGACACGTACAATGGTCGTCTACAGCCTGAACTGCTTGAAGGTTCTTATCTTAACACCAGCATCGTCTCAATCGATTTCGCCACTGGAGGTGACCGTATCGTTCATGCCACTGGAGATGGCACCAAGATTAGCCCTTCATTTGTCACCGATGATGTGAGTACTCAAGTCTAGCCAGCATAGGGCGATTTGTTGTTTTTTACTTACCGATGAATGCGTTCACTAGGTTATTGGCTATGTTATGAAAGAGTCAGCCAGCAACGGTATCTACTACACGTCTCTCTCGGGCAAAAATTACACGCAGTACCAGACCATTCCCATGAACACCATGACACCTGCACTACGCTCCCCTGCGTGGTCGCCAGATGGCAAATATGTCATCTATGAGAAGCAGGGTCCCACGGGCGGTAGTACATCGACTTCCAAGAAGCAATACTCCGACCTGTGGAACTTCGACCCGGATTGGGACTACCGCTTCACGGATGTCTTCCCCATGGCCAAGCGTGGAGGCTGCCCTATGATGGCCATGTCCCAGCAGATGGAGGGTGTCGCGGAGAGCAATCTCATGCGCCTCCAAATGAACGGCACTGATCAGGTCACTCTCTTCGAGACCAAAAAGGGCATGATCAATCCATCCATTGCAGAAGGCTTCAACGCCCGTGCCTACCAGGGCAGCTGGGGGCCCAATGATACGAACATCACGTTCGGCTACGGTGCATACTTTGTCGGTCGTCAAAGTAGCCCCGGTTTCATTTTCAGTGTCACCCCGGAGGGCACGGGCGTGACGCTTCTCGCGGGCAACAACATTACCAACTACGGATTCCCGTCCTATAATTATGATGGCACTCAGGTCGTTTTCCGAACCTGGCCTGGCACTGCCTCCAACGGTACCACTGTTGGTACGACCGGATTAGCCATTGTTGATCTACCCTCCCGGCAGGTGACGCAGCTCACGACCGAGTGGGATAATCTTCCGGCCTTCTCTCCCGATGGCAAGAAGATTCTGTTCACCCGGCGCACAAACCTGGACAATATCGGCGACAACTATGACATTTTCACTATGAATCCCGACGGCAGTGAACTTACCAAGCTCACCCCATCTATCGCCAGTGACGCCCATGCTGTGTGGACCCAAGACGGCCGTATCCTTTACAGTACTGCTATGTTCGGCTTCCAGCAGGAGGCACCCTTATATGATGACTCTATGCAGCCCTATGCTATCATCATGCTCATGGAAGCCGATGGTAGTAACAAGACTGCGTTGTCCAACAGTTTGTGGGAAGATGCCATGCCTATGTTTGCGCCAGCGCATGTAATGGAGTCCGACTGTTGTTCTTGAGGCGGACATGTTGAAGAGATAGACTCTGGGTAGTGGTGTATCTCCATCTCCAAGACCTTTGTCGTTTCAAACAGGTTCTTTTGGCCACCGCGATCTGTAATGTACATAAAAAGTATAGCTAGTGTACGTCGTGCATCCTTCTCGATCACGCCGCATCATTGCTGGATATAAAGACCTTTGTGCTGAAACTTGGGGCTAAGAATAAACACTCGTTCATCATGGTCACCACCCGAGTAGCAGCCTGCCACGTCGCGCCTCACTTTCTGTCCGCGTCAAAAAACACGAGCAAAGCCGTTTCCCTCATCCATCAAGCGGCGCGAAATACCGCCCACGTGGTTGTCTTCACGAACCCTACGTTGCTCCCTTTCGTGCCCACCATCTGTTCTCCCGCCTGGTGGCGCATTCCATTGCCCTCGATGGTGAAGAGGTTGCTGCACTGCGGACTGGCACTTGTAAGACTAACACCGTGGTGACAATCGGCGTCTCGGAGCGTAGCTCGACCAGCGATACTCTGTCTGTACAATTCGAACCTCATCATCGACACAACCGGCTCCATTGCTGTTCACCACCGCAAGCTGATGCCTACTTCCTTTGAGAAGTCGACTGGTGTTCCGGCGATGGGCATGGGCTTCTCAGAATTGACAATCCGAACCAGCTGACATGATTCACGATTCACTCTCATGACGCCGCGGGATCAGATTCATATCTCGTCGTGGCCATGCATCTGGCCTACCCGAATGCTGGATGATCCTTCCCAGGCGGCGGGCGGGACCGGAGACGCTTCTGCTGCTTCCGCTCATTCGTCGGTCGGGGCAGCCTCCGCTGGGTCGAAGTAAAACAATGTCCTGGCTAACCGCCTGCGCGCCGCTGCCCATTACTTCGAGGCCAAGTGCTTCGGTATTATGTGTAGTGGATTCCTCGATGAGTCGACCATCAAGACCATTGTCGTCGGACCTTTGAGCTCTCATCGCGCGGTATCACCATGTTCCTCGATCCCTCGGGAGTCCCAGTTCAAGGGGTTTACGTTGACGGAGTCGACGCGGGAGCAGCAGACACGGGAGTTTGTGCTCATGGAGGGGGCAGTTCTGTATGCCGACATCCATTTGGGGTTTTGTGTTGAAGGAAAGCAGTATCACGATGGGGTAGACGGATATCAACGATTAGATGTGTTGATTGTACTCCTAGATGCTCACCCCTGGTTTGATCCAGTACACACTCTATGTCGAGGTCACTCAGATACAGACATTGGATCATGGCCAATGCAGTCCTACAGTATGAATGCATTTTGCCGCTACTAACTCGTATATAGAACGTGCCAGTAAGCGTCTCACTTGCATGGAAGGGATTGAAGTGGCCCTTTGCAACGGTCAAACCCTGCGCTGGGAAACCCCGCGAAGCTATAAACATAGTATTAGGCAGCAGGAATCAATGATCGCATTCCATCGAAGAGATTTTGAAACAGATGGAATCAATCCTTTTTATGGCCCCTAGCATCTACCAAACCTCGCTCGACTGCAATCGCAGCATTTAGTGGCCCATCCGGAACCCCGTCAAAGTGAAGCCTGCATCAATCACCAGACTTTCTCCATTGATAAAGGAAGCGGCGGGGCTACAGAGAAACACGACCGCATCAGATACCTCCTCTGGCATGGCGATCCTCACGAGAGGACACAGTTTCGCAATGGCCTGCTCCAGGGTAGGGACGTTGCTGATTGTCTTCTGCATCATGGGAGTATCGGTCCATGACGGACATACAATGTTTACGCGGATGTGATGCTCAAAGTTGTCGACGGCGGCAGTTTGGGCGATCCCGATGGTCGCGTGCTTGGATGCCGTATACGGCATCATTCCGGGCACTGAGATCAGGCCATTGATCGAAGACAGCACGACGATGGACCCGCGGCCCAGACTGCGGGTCGTGTTACTGCGCGTGCTGGTGTACGAGCGTGGCTCTTGCAGCGACATGGCTTGGGAGACGGCCCGCAGCACCAGCATAGTCCCGCGGGAGTTGGTTCTCATGGATTGGTCGAATGCGTCGACGTTCAGGGTTGCGGTGCGGGTGCGCGAGTTCCCAGAGATGCCGGCGGAGTGCACGCAGTAGTCAATACGCCCGAGCTCGCTCACGGCGCGCTGGACCATATTGTCGACGCTGGCCTCATCGGTGACGTCTACCACTACCGACAGGGCACGGAATTTGGGGTGGGAGGCGAACTTTTGACACTCCTGGAGAGTGGTTTCTGTAGGTAGGTTCAGGTCCGCCAGGAGGATTGCTTCGACGCCGGCTTCGGCGAGAGCGAAGCAGGTATCTTTCCCAATGCCTGATGCGGCCTGCAGATTGAGTTCTCAGTCACATTTGATTTAATCTTCGCTTTTGTGGGTTCTCGATACGATGGAAGCAAAATAGCGACAACCGACTTACACCAGTCACAAGGGCGATTCCACCGTTCAGTCTGGTACCCGCCATGAGAAGTAGAAGCAGGGGCTGTGGTTGTGGCGAGGTGGGAGCAATGCAGATAATGGATTACCAGTGGACTGTAGAAAAGGCGAGTTTTCACTGCTTTTTTTGTGGCTTGTTGTCGGAACGGTGGGAGGATAGAGAGGGGAAAGGAGGAAAAGCACAGGATACTAGTAAATCTCGAGGAGGGGACGATATGAGATGGGATTGGAATTGAATGAGGGGAAGATGACGGCGGGGAAGGGCTCTAGCTTGATGCACGCTGGAGGCTGCGCCTTGCACTAGAGAACAAAGAAGGGGAGATGGACCCCTGTTCACATGCTATTTCAGGTAAGGGTTCATTATACTAGTAGTAGTAGATATTATATAACTCAAGGCCTCGGGATGGAGAGCTGCTGAATCTAACATTTAACTGACCCAGTAGCTGAAACTAGTAACTCCCCACCCATGCAGGCAGTCAGCCAGCTTACTTCGTAGCAATCCGACACTAAGATCGACACTCCGACATTCCCCACGGGAAGTTAGTCTAGCCTTGTGTTTGCCTGAAATTCTCAACACCCTAGTAAGTTCTTTAACTAACATTAGACGATGATTTGTTCCCTCTGCCACATAAGCACCGAGGCCAGAACCTGGCCCCCAGCGAACCCCGCCAAAATTTTCATCTGCAGATTGTAACTGGCCGAGAAGGTCCCGCGAACTAGGCTTTGTGCTGACGCTGGGAGAGTGGAAAGGCTTTCCGCGGAGTGCAGGACCAACTGCATCTCGGTCGGGGTGAGCCATTGCTGCAAGTGAGACTGCAGGTAACCATTGGCCACTGCCGTCAGCACAGAAATTCCAATGCAACCACCCATGACTCGGAACTGCGTAATGGCCCCCATGGCGACTGCATTGTCTCGCTTTTCGATCGTGAAGGGTGTCATCAGGATCAGCAGGGTGATGTTGATGCCACACCCGAAGCCGGCCAGGACCTGGTATCCATACTGCGCCGAGGTGATCGACAGTGAGTCGGGGAGAGTGCACAGAAGGACGTAAGCAACCACCTGCAGCAAAGACGCGAAGATTACCAGGTATAGCAGCGGAATCTTGAACACTTTTCCGATAGCCGGTGCCAGGACGGATGCCACGGGACTCGCCACGGTGAAAGGGATGAATCGGACAGCCGCTTGGAAAGCCGTAAGCTGGTTGACGATTTGGAACCGCTGGGGTAACTGGAACATGGTCGAGAACCACACTGCCCCCAGACAGACGGAATTTCTTAGGGTGGCAGAGATGCCAGTTAATGAGATAGCCGGGTTAACAATGGCAGAGAAAGAAGACCTACAACAACATTCTGACCCAGACTCGGTTACAAACGAACCTCCACGGAAAGACCGGCTCAATGTGCTTAGAATAGAGTGTCACCCGTCTTTCCCACAGTAGAAAGGCGATCCACGCCAGTCCGGAGATGATAAGCAGCACAATGGTAAAAGCCGAATTCCAAGTGTATTCCTCATTGGCTTCCTCCAAAGCCGTTACCAGGAGAATTGTTGCAACTAACAGCAAGCTGGAGCCGAGTAAGTCGACTCTCTGAATCATTTGCCGCAATGATGCCAGCACGGATGACATTGTCTTCTCCTTGGATGGTTCGTTGTGATAGGGGAACCGATTGGGCAGGACCAGAGCGAGCCCTATCCCAGCCAGTGCGCCCGGAGGGACATTCAACAGAAACACCCAGCGCCATGTGGACGAGTCGGAGATACCCCCTCCCATCAGAGGTCCAAATAGTAAGGATATCGCGTATACCAGGGATAGTGAACTCATGTACGTCGCATATTTCTCTGTCGGGACCAGGTCCAGCAGAATGGCAGCACAGAGAGAATAGTTGCCCGCTCCGCCAACACCCTGAAAAGCACGAAAGACGATCCTAGTGCAGCACACGGTCATTGACTATCAAAGGGCCCGAACAAGGTATGTCGACTTACAGTTGCTCCATGGTTTGGGCTGCCCCGCAAGCCCCGGAAAACACCACGAAGAGAAAAACAGCGACCAGTAGGCATGACTTGCGGCCAAATATGTCGCTGAACTTGGCCGAGATGACAAGCAGTCCGGCATATCCTAGCATATACGCTGTAGTAATCCAGTATATTTTATTCAGACCTCCCAATTCCCCGGTGATTCGAACCAAGGCGGTTGTCACGATCGGGATTTCCAGATTAGTTAGAAATAGACAAACGGCAAGGCTAGACGGTCAGAACATCTGTTGGCATTGATGGTATCAGTTTGAAATCACATACGCAGCAGTAATTGTGTGAAGTCTTGCGCCTTGAATGTGTGTAGAAGGCGTCGTTTCTGCCTCCACCTCCACCTTGTATCCTGTTGTCATGACCTCGACTGATTTCCTATTTCCCGACATACCGACGACAACCGAATAAAAGAGAACGAAGGAAAGGCAAAAATAAGTTAAGAGAATCGACGTGTGGAATCTTGGGGGCGAAATATAGGTTTGTGATATTCAGCAATACAGCATGTGTGCACAGCCTCACAATGTCAATTTGAATCAAGATCAAACAGCGCTTCTCATGAAGGGATATGGACACTAATATATTTAGTATGTGCGGCGTACTTAGTGATGATTGGGGAAAGGCCAGGCCAAGGGGGGTCAGCTACTACGATTCCGCATTGACGCAAAAGGATGCAGTATGAAGTTACTATGAACTGGCATGCATGCTCACAGGGGTTTCCGGCTCTGACAATGGAATACATATTCAGGCACCAATGCCATATATGTTTCACCAACCCCAGAGTCTTCAATTTTCCTACACCTCCCCTAGGCTCTTAGGTTTACTACAACCCGGACACTATGGTCGCCCTCACTTCCGCACAACGCGAAGCCATTCTTAATGGTCCAGCTGGCTACCCTCCTGCTGGGAAGACTCCCAACCTCTCAGATCCCCCCAATATGCATACCGTCGGGCGTATTGTTCACCTCATCCTCTTTATCGTGGCCTCTTTGTGCTTTATCATTCGTATATATACCAAAGCGTTTGTCGTACGACACGTCAGAATGTCTGACTGTGAGCACTTCTCTCTTCCAAGAAGAATCCTCACCGCCGTCTTTGTTTTCCCTTCTGACCTATGATACAGATATGATGATCATCGCCTGGGTAATATAACAACCCAACATTGTTATAAATGGTTATCTAACTGGTGAAATTGGACAGCTCGGCTTCATAGGGTACTTCGTTCCAGCTTGGTTATTAGGCAATGTCGCCCCAGGGGTCGATCAGTGGAATATGACCATGAGAGACTTCATTAAAATGCTCTACGTGAGTTTGAGTCTCACTCTCTGATGCATGAACCCCCAGGTGTGTATTAAGCTAATCCTGCCTTGGCCTTTGTCTCTTTAGTACTTTCGTGTTGGGTCGGTTTTGTATGGTATCTGCATTTTCTTTATCAAAGCATCCATCCTATTGCAGCTGGTCGAGATCTTCTGTCACAGGAAGGACACCTTCTACTGGTTCTGCCATACCGTGATTTGGATTAATTTCCTATTCTACGTGATCAGTACCTTCGTGGAGATCTTCTCCTGCCGTCCGATAGCGGCTGCGTGGGATGTTCTGATCTCTGGCAAGTGCATGAACGTCCGTCTACTGAATGTGATTGCGAGCTCAGTGAATGGTTTCTTCGATCTGATCATCTTGGTCCTGCCTCAAACCCGCATCTGGCAACTTCAGATGGCTCTCCGCCGAAAGCTTGCCGTCTCGACCGTCTTCCTATTCGGAATTCTGTACGTTTTTCCCTATGTGGCCGATTCTAATGGTTAGCATTCCTTCTCACATAAGCCGAGCAGAGCTTGTGCATCAGCTATCACGCGGCTTGCGTATGCCGTGCTACTATTTACGACGACCAACAACATTGCCTACTACAGCTACATGGCCGGCCTATGGACCCTGCCCGAGTTGGTGGCCGGTATCATCGCCGGATGTCTCCCTTCCTCCCCAAAGTTTTTCCAGAGGCTGCGTCAGAACAAGATGATGACGAAGTGGGGGAGCTCGCTCCAAAATCTCGTGGCCAGTCGTGGGGGCCCTTCGCACCGTCGCGGTCGCGGGGGCGGCGGCCTTTCAGGCGATTCTTACATGATGGAGGTTCCCAAGGAGGGAAGCAAGATCAAGCAACAGCAACAGCAGCAGGAGCAGGAGCATCAGGAGCACGAGCGCCATCGGCAGCGAAAAGGCCCACCGGACCAGTATCCGCTGACATCGTTCGCCAGTGCACCAGGGACCATTGACCAGTCCACAAGTGATCTGTCTTACAGCGCAGAACGGTTGGGGGAGGGTGTATGAGAGCTTCATTCGTTGTGAGAACAACGCCTTCTTCCCGTCTCCTGTGTGTCAGAATTTAGTGCGTGTCTCGAAGTCATCGGATTGTTCAACATGAGCGGCTGGGAGCATTCCTCGTAGACAATGGCGTAATCCATCTGACTCCCCTGCAAGAAATTTGGGTGTTGTAGTAACATACTCCTTTCAACCTGTAAAGATTTTTGCTTATGTGTTAGCGCCAAGGTGAACGGTTGTTCGTGTTGGATGAACAGCCGTTGGTCCTTGCACCGACGAACTCGCAGTCAGGATTGCGGAAGGAGCGTGGCTCGGGCCGACTAATCTTCATGAGGGCGAAGAGAGTCCTTTAGATCCTATACTTTGGATACTAGTGGCAGCCTTGAGGGGTACATTTAATCTATTTCAAGGCTGGTGGGGCTGAGTTCGTGATTATCAGGGGACTTTTGCTAATGAAAACTCAGTTACGCGGGGTACGGTGCGCTCATAACATGAGATCTACGTGAATGGGCGCCAAGCAAGGAGTGGAATAAGAAGTACATATTGTCTAGGCGATGAGATCCAAACCTCGACTACTTAGTGCTTACTTTGTAACTATGTCCAGCAAAATGAATTCAGCTCCTTGATAGCATTCCGCACTTGCATATTCCTTGCATCCTCCGACAGCCGGTCTTTGCCAGCCTTACCAATGAACCAATGAGACCTTGACCGGGCCATGATCGACAAGCCACTTTACTTGATGCGAGGCAGATATTTCCTTCGACAAGGCTGTGTATCCTGTCTGCTATGATGAGAAAGACGAAGATCTACACAGTACCCTCCATCACTAGATACATGGACATGTACTGCTTACTTGCTTGCTTACTCGTCACCTCCCGCCCTTGCGATCGTTCGCTTGATTGCCTGAAGGCACCTGGCCAACGTGACAGGGTCGCGTGGCCCTGGGATCTCATGTCCACCATCATGCACGACGATTTCTCGATTCTCATCCTTGCACCACCGGCTCAGCTCAGGGCCATAGCCCCATAGCGTGTCATTCCGCCCCCAAATGTGCGCGGTGGGGATTTCGATCACCTCCGACGGCTTTCCGCTGTCGCCTTCCCTGGCCTTGTCTATGCCAATTATCTCAGCATCCATGCTCGGCGCAGCAACCGTCTCCCGATTTGGTCGCCCAAATAGCGCTGGTGCGCCGCAGAAGAATACGGCAAAGCGAAATGGAAGCCGGTTGGTCGGGGTGCCCTGCTGCATTTTGTGGATCAGATAGCTGGCACCACAGCCCGCACCCAGTGAGAAGGCCAAAAGCCCGTCGAACGGTTCTGTCTCCATGGCAAGGAAATTGTCCATATCCGTTAGGACCTGTCGGCGGGTCTCCGCCGTGTCATCAACGTACATGAGGAATTCATCATCCGGCGCGACAAGGTCCTGCATCCCTGGTGGGGTTTCTCACGCTTAGCTTCGACATTGCAACCTTGCAGGGCTACTAAATTAGGCCTGACTTGCTTCTGTGGCCCTTGATCCCGGCATCTGGAGAGGGGTACAGGAAGGAGGATACTAAATTGGAATCTCACCTGGGGCCATTTCCGTCTTGATTGATCCGTCTAACCATTCATAGCTGTGACCGTCTCCTAGACCCTGGCGGATAGCAGCTGCTGGCATCACACTGTTTAGCCGGTTTCTCTGACCATGGTAACGCAGGCCCCTCTCTAGAGACAAGGTAGTCTGGTAGGTGGCAACGTACCAGTCTGTAGCTCGAAGATCTGTTGCTTGCGCTGTCAGCTTGGGGTCATACCACCGTCGTAGGTCCTTCTACTAATTTTCGCTTACTCGACTATTGGTGCCCATGCCATGAAGACACAGAAAACGCATGTTTGTTTTCGTTGACTTTATTTTCTTCGATAGCGGAGTGATGCAATGGATGTGGTGTTTTCCATATGTCTGTTAACAGGGGACCAGGAGGTGTAAAGTGGTGAGTGGAAGGAAACAACAGTGCTGCGGGCTTACTATGGGCTGCTTTAGTCCCCTTATATGCAATTCCGGTGGGTATTATAAGGGTAATACTGTACATAACGCACTACGGCCACCAGGGTGATTTGTCACTGCTGCAGTAATCACCTCCAAACCTCCACATCGTCTCCCAGGCGATCATCGGTTTCATCATAAGAACCAATAGGGTAGTGATACCCTGGCCTTCTTCACTGGTAGTAGCTGCGAAGTTGTAATATCGCTCCAGCTTCTTGCTTCATTGGTTTCCCATAAGCCTTGTGCTTACGAATCTGGAGTATACACCAACGATGTCTTTGTGGATCATTGCGCTGTACTCAGCCGGAATCCTGAGAAGCCCCCCCTGAGAGGATATCAAATTTGTATTACCAGTGGGGCTGTGTTGTGGTCGAGGTATTTAAACATCACGGACGTTGTTGTAGATACAGTATTCCCTTGCAATGTAAGAATATTGTGAAAAAGCAGGAAACCTTACCAGACCTTGATCAATTGCTCTCCCCCCAAAACCCCAAACTCTAGAGAAAATAAATCTAGGACATCATCATGCAAGACATCGCAATCGTGGGATTCTCCATCAAGTTTCCTGGCGATGGTGACACGCCGGAGGGGTTCTGGTCGATGCTAGCGGAAAAGCAATGTGTTATGGAGGAATGGCCGACAGAGCGGTTCAATCTAGAGGCCTTTGCTGGCCGCAGCTCCAAGGTGATTTCACCTAAAGCACCCCTACAATTCCCTACCTCTGGTCCAAGATACCTGACCGCCGATGACAGGGGTTTGTACGAGGTGCACATTTTATGAAAGAGGACTGTGGGTTATTCGATGCCGCATTTTTTGGCATTTCGGGGACCGAAGCGTGTGCCATGGATCCTCAAGCTCGCCTATTGCTGGAGACTGCATATCGGGCGCTGGAGAATGGTATGTACGACAAAGTTTCCCCCCTAGATGTCTATGCCTCAGCAGAGCCTATAGACAGGGGTTAACAGTTGCCGATATAGCTGGGATACCTATGGAAGCCGTGACTGGTACGAAGACCGCGGTCATCAACGGCTGCATGGCCGACGACTACAGGCACATCATCGCGCACGACCCAGATGTTATCCCCAAGTACACAGCAGTAGGATCTACGGCGTGTATGCTCGCAAATCGGCTGAGCTGGTTCTTCGATCTCCGGGGCCCCTCTGTGAACCTTGACTCAGCCTGTTCCAGCAGCCTGATGGCGTTGGATCTGGCGTGCCAGAGTCTGCGAAACGGGGACTCGAACATGGCCCTGGTGACCGGATCTAACATTCTGATTGGCATTGAACCCATCCTTTCCCTCATGAACATGAGTTTCAACTCACCCGACGGCCGATGCTTTAGCTTCGACGCACGTGCCAACGGTTATGGGCGCGGTGAAGGAGTGGGTGTGTTGGTCGTCAAGCGGCTGGAGGATGCGGTACGTGATGGAGACATCATCCGCGCCGTGGTCCGCTCTACGGGGTCGAACCAGGATGGCCACACACCAGGCTTAACCCAGCCGAGTAAAGATTCCCAGGCCCGCTTGATCTTGGACACATACAAGAAAGCCGATTTGGATCGCCTGGAGACGAGATTCTTCGAAGCGCATGGTAAGCTTTGTCCAAAGGAGTACTTCACAGCTCCTAGTGCATAATGCCTGAAATGATATCGCTGACCAGCTATGTTTACCGTTTCACAGGGACTGGTACAGCGATAGGAGACCCCATCGAGGCCGATGCCATAGGAAGCGTCTTCCGAGCCTTTCGCTCTCCGGAAGATCCTCTGTACATGTGAGTTGCGGTCTACATCACTCAGGCATCACTTACTCACATCTTGAAACAGAGGAGCAGTGAAGTCGAACATTGGACATCTCGAAGGAGGCAGCGGCATTGCTGGCATTGTCAAAACCATTCTAGTGTTAGAAAAAGGGCTCATTCCACCCAATGCCAACTTCGAGCATCTAAACCCCAACATCGATGCCGAGTTCCTCAACCTAAGGGTTCCCACTGATCTCATTCCGTGGCCAACAAAGGGGCTACGGCGTGCCTCTGTGGCCTCTTTTGGCTTCGGGGGCTCGAATTCCCATGCCATTCTTGATGACGCCTACCACTATCTTCTCGAGCGCGGGCTGCTTTCCTCGGCCTCCCACTGCACTATCCCGGACCCTTCCCATAGTGGTACCATCGAGAACGGGCTGTGCAGAACAACAGTCGAGATCAATGGATTGGAGGGGTCCCTTGCCTCGCCGACGTCCGAGCCAAAACCAGCAGATGGATTGTCATCTCAACTTCTCATCTTCTCCACCTCAGACGAAGCAGGCATCCAGCGGATGGCAAATGCTTACACGCGGTACTTCCAAAGCCTTCCATCCTTTCGCCGCGGTCGAGATGAAGAAGGTTCTTTCGTCAAACGATTAGCCACAATGTTGGCGCAAAGGAGAAGCAAGCTAAACTGGAGGTCCTTTGCAGTGGCTGATGGCTCACTTGACTTCCTACGCGATCAATTGCCGTCCGCCATATCCAAGCCAATCCGTGTTAATGAAAGCAAATCATTGGGCTTGGGGTATATATTCACGGGTCAGGGAGCGCAATATCGGCGAATGGGAGTAGACCTCCTCAAGTACCCCATCTATCGCTTTACCATGGATCAATGCCAGGAGGCCTATAGCAGCTTTGGGAGCGAGTGGTCGATCTACGGTCAGTGCCCTCTGTTTCCATGATAAATCTTCTTGGCCTTCCCTACGACAGTTTGAGGCCTGGAATCAATTGCTGATTCATGTTGCTATTATCCAGATGCTTTGCTCGATCCTCACAATACATTGGATATCAACGATCCCAAGTATGCGCAGCCCCTAACTACTGCATTGCAAATCGCTTTGGTGGAACTGCTGGCATCCTTCGGACTGAGGCCACGAATGGTGATCGGTCATTCCTCGGGCGAAATCGCCGCCGCATATGCGCTGGGGGCATTATCGTTGGACTCTGCATGCAAGGTGTCGTATTTCCGAGGCATCTTTGCCAGCCGTCTGCGGGAGAACGCCAAGGTTACCACCAGACGCGCAGGAGCCATGCTGGCCGTGGACCTTTCCGTGTCTGATGCAAAACCCTACCTGGACCGCGTCAAATCGGAGCTGAACATCGACAACATTCACGTTGCGTGTATCAACAGCCCGCACAATGTGACAATATCGGGAGATGCAGTCGCAATCGATCGATTCAAATCCATTGTGGACAGCAGCACAACGACAACTATCGTGTCGCACCGCCTGCGGACAGGGGTGGCATACCACAGCCCCCAAATGCAGCAGGTTGCGACAGAGTATGAGTACGCCCTGGCTAATCTCAGGTCGCAACCTGACTTCAACAGCCGAGGTACAGCAGGGATAACAATGGTTTCGTCCGTCACTGGCATGGAGGTCGAAAACGTGGCCGTTTTATTGACTGCGAGGTATTGGGTACAGAACATGGTGAGCCCGGTGCAGTTCTCTGCCGCTATGGTCCAGGCACTCGTTCACTCTTCGGTGCGCAAGGGACGCCAACAAAGACCTAAGAGGTTGGGCGCCGTCACACACAATGTGGTCATCAGTGACTGGATCGAAATTGGGCCTCATAGCGCCCTAAAACGGCCCTTTCGTGAGAACTTGGGTCTGGTTGACAAGAAGACTCAAAGCCCGGTCGTCCGGTACTCCAGTGTTCTTGATCGGCATAGCCCGGCCATTCAATCCCTCCAGACAATGGCAGGCAACCTGTTTTCGCTTGGTTACCAGCTAAATTTGGGAGAGATCAATCAAACCCACAAAGGGACAGGATCGGGCTTTGAGGGGATCATCACCAACCTCCCCGAGTATCCTTTCAATCACACGAAGCGGTACTGGTTCGAACCAGAAGCCACGAAGAACATCCGACTCCGGCCACACAAAAGGCACGAGCTGCTCGGAGCCCCTTTTCCGGATTCCACTCCACTGGAGAGCAGGTGGAGAAAGATATTTGATGCGACCGAAACTCCATGGCTACTGGATCATGCAGTAAATGGCAAGGCCATCTATCCAGCCACGGGCATGATCGTCATGGCCATCGAAGGGGCCCAGCAGTTGGCCGAGAAAGGAAGAGTCATCTCCGGATACTTTCTACATGACTCCGTCTTTGTGAATCCCATAGTCATTAGGCCAGGTGGCGACAAGACTGTGACGCATCTGCACATGAGGCCCTCGCGTCAGACCCAGGACCAGTTGTCCCATGCTTATGACTTCCAAATCTACACAGAGGTGGGCGATCGGTGGCAGACAAACTGCCGCGGGCAAATCTCAATCCAGTATGAGGGTAAATCCACCGGTGCGACCATTGCGGAGCAGCAGCAGCAGCAGCAAGTGACAAGGGCGGATACCGTGGCTCTGCAGTTGCAGCAAGAGGAGGCCTTCTACAAAGAGCAGTGGGAAACCGCTCGTCGAGAGTGCCACATGCACGTGCCTACGAGCAAGATCTACAAGACCTTTCAAGCCAATGGGCTGCACTATGGACCATCGTTCCAAGTCATGGATGATCTACAGTGGGGGGGATCTAATATCTCGATCGGGACGATCAAGCCCTTCGAGTGGACCGCAGAGCAGTCCGAAAATGCTCCAGAGCCGCACATGGTTCATCCCTCTACACTGGACGGTCTGGGTCAGCTAGGCTGGGTGGCCCTTACGCAGGGAGGCGAGAAACTCGTCACCACAGGTCTAGTGTCGACTCGGGTGCGGGAGGCTTGGATATCTGGCGCCGGGGCCTCCGCAGAGCACATTGACACCCTGCATGCTGTGGCACACAGCCGGTTCAAGGGTCTGCGAGGTACGGACACCTCCGTATATGCCGTTGACAGCAGCGGTAACTTGCGGTTGTGGATCTCCGGGATGGAAACCACCTCCATGTCTAGTAACAACGCGCTGGTGGGAGAGGCACAACGGAGAGAACTATGCTTCTCGATCGACTGGAAGCCAGATTTGACTCTAATGAATCGTGAGCAGCTACGGGAATACTGCGGTCAACGCCCTTCTCACGGGGAGACAAATGGGGCTGGAGTCCGAGCCACCAATGGGCTCGACTGTGCAGAAGAGACCGATTATCTCCTTATGCAATACGCACGTCGAGCTGTGGAAAGGTATGCCGACCGCCAAGCTAGATTAAACCTGCCTGTCCATCTGCAACGGTATCTTGAATGGCTGGAGCGCAAGCTTGCCACTACGACCTGTGATACTATGCAAGACCGCCCTGGGGACCAAGCCCTTGAAGACCGCGTGTTGAACCAGACCTCGGCGGGGCATTTGTACGTCACTTTCGGAAGATTGCTGGATTCGATTCTTGACGGGGATATTGAGGCCGGCTCAATCCTGGATGGCGAACAAGGAACGCCGGAGCATGCTGCTGTGCAGCATCGTCAACTCCTTTGCGACCAGATCTTGGATAAGGACAAGGCTCTGCACCGTTACATCGATGCGTTGGCCCACAAAACCCCGCAAATGAGGATTCTAGAAGTCAACGCCAGCACCGGCTCGCTGGCCCCGCAATTGATAAGTGCTTTAACACACCATGGTGTAGATGGAACAGAGACGCATCGCTTCTCACTTTACGATTACACTGACAGATCGGACCGATGTCTTCAGGAAGTCCCAGAGCGCTTAGCCGCACTAGGTCGCAAAGTCGCATACAGAGTACTCGATATCGATCAAGACCCAGTAGCGCAAGGATTTGACCTTGCTAGCTATGATGTGGTTGTGTCTGCATGGGTGAGTCTTGACGTCGGGGGCTTCGACTTTTGTCTAGACAGGGTACTAACGGTCAAATAACCAGGTCTCTGGTCATGTCCAAGGCCTGGCTTCCTTTGTCAGAAACGCTCGGAAACTACTCAAACCGTGAGTAAACCCGTCCACCATAAAATGAGGGCGATAGTATTGATGGTTCTTTCACAGCGGCGGCACACTCCTGATCCTAGACATGGTCCGAGGAGGTTCATTGAGATCGGGCTTTGTATTCGGAACCCTACCGGAATGGTGGGAAGACACATGCTCAGTACAAGGCTGGGACAGTCTGCTCACCTCCAACGGCTTTTCAGGAGTTGAAATCTCGTTTCCGCATGATTTGGGGTGCAATGTTATGGCTACAACAGCAACCGGCACTATGGCCATAAACTGCAGTCCTCCTCTGAAGCGGACTATCCTCGTCATTGATCCTGAATCCCGCTTACAAGCCCAGGTAGCGAGCATATTATCAGATACGAGCCTCGGAGTTGGATACGCCATTGATATTTGCTCGCTCAGCGATATGGACACGTTATCGACATCCACGGACGGCTCTTTGGTGGTCATGCTCCCTGAGATAGAACAGCCTTTCCTGGTCGGTCTCAATGGAACCACTTATAAAGCCCTCCACAGCCTCCTCTGTAAAGCCCAAGACGTTGTTTGGATTACTGCTGGAAACGAGGAGTCGCCTCACGCACCCCGGCGTCACTTAGTTGATGGCCTGGCGAGAGTGCTGTGCACTGAGAATGATCGACTCTCCTTTATCACCGCACACTTGGAAGACCATGCCGCCAACCCTGCCGTGTGGGCAAAACATATCTATCAGATCATGGGCACGAGACTCGAGCAACAGGCTACCAAGGCCAGTGAGCTCGATTACCGAGAGCAGGATGGATTGCTGCACATCGGTCGCGTGGCTGAAGCAGAAGAGTTAAATGATGCTCTGTTTGAACAAACGCAGGCCCCGCCTAAGGTGCGTCCGTTCAAACAGGGCCCTCCATTGACCTGTACGATCGCGAACCCGGGGTCAGTGGAGAGCAAAGCGATGCTCTTTGTTGAAGACACCGAGGCCATCGAGCGCCCACTCGGTGATGATGAAGTGGAAATCGAGGTGAAAGCGGTGGGGGTCAACTTCCGCGATATCTTTGTCCTGCTGGGCCGGCTCAGTGACGGCGACAGCATCGGTACAGAATGCTCAGGGATTGTGACTCGGGTGGGTGCGGCAGCAACTTCGGACCTGAAGCCAGGAGACCGGGTCTGTGCCGTCCTCCTCGACTGTTTCCGCACCCTGGTTCGTTGTCACTACCAATTTGTTTCGAAGATCCCGGATGCCCTGAGTTTTGCCGCGGGCGCAGCGATCCCCCTCGGCGGCGTGACTGCATATCATTCCCTGGTGCAGATCGCACGGTTACGGAAGGGAGAGACAGTGCTCATTCACTCGGGGGCTGGGGGTACTGGGCAAATGGCCATCAAAGTTGCCCAAGCCCTGGGGGCCAAGGTCTTTGCCACGGTCGGCTCAGACGACAAACGGGACTTGCTTGAGCGGCTGTATGGCATTCCCAAGGAGCATATATTCTACAGTCGAGACACGTCGTTCCAGCGCCATGTTATGCGATTGACTGGTGGCCGTGGTGTGGATGTCGTGCTGAACTCGCTCTCCGGCGATGGCCTCATTGCCTCGTGGGAGTGCGTCGCCCCGTACGGACGGTTCGTGGAACTGGGCAAGTCCGATATTCAATCAAACTCCAAGCTGCCAATGCGCAACTTCGGGCGCAACGTCTCCTTCTCGGTAGTAGCCATCGACCAGATGCATTATGACCGACCGTATATCATCCAGGAATCGCTGGGGCCGGTCGTGGAGATGGTCACGGCTGGCACACTGCAGCCCGCCTGGCCACTTCAGGAATTCACCCTCTCATCGGCAGAGGAAGCATTCCGCTTGATGCAAAGCGGCAAAAATGTGGGCAAGTTGGTGATCAACATGACCCCCACCGACCTCGTACAGGTAAGTTAAACTTCCGTCCTTCAGACCTTTGCAGGCACTAACTGGTTGAAATTCATTCTAGACGTCCATTCGACATGTCCCCAGATATTCATTCCCCCCCGAGGCAACGTACTTGATTGCCGGTGGACTCGGGGGCCTAGGGCGAAGCGCCGCTCGATGGATGGCATCCATGGGGGCGAAGAATCTGATTCTGCTGTCTCGATCGGGTCCCAAGGCAACCGCAGCACAAGAGCTTATTCGGGAACTCACCGATCAGGGAGTTCGCGTCCGGGCTCCCCGGTGTGACCTGACTTCTTCCGAGGCGTTGACTCGGGCTCTAGAGGAGTGCCGGGACCTGCCTCCGATTCGAGGGTGTATCCAAGGAACAATGGTTTTGCAGGACACGATCTTCGAAAGTCTGACCTTCAGTCAGTGGGATACTACTCTCCAGTCCAAGGTGAAAAGTACGGAGAACCTGCACGCGCAGCTCCCTGCCGATCTCGACTTCTTCATTCTTCTCTCCTCGCTTGCCGGTGTCATTGGCCACATTTCACAAGCCAACTACGCAGCGGGGAATACCTTTCAGGATGCATTTGCGGCCTACCGTCGGTCTCTGGGTCAGCGCGCGGTCGCGCTCGATCTGGGATGGATGCGCGAGATTGGAGTTGCTGCTGAGCAAGAACACTTGGCCATGCGCGTGGATGCGGCCCCCAGTATGGCTGGGATCAGCGAGGCCGAGTTCCTGGCCCTCCTGGAGCGGTGCTGTGATCCTGCGGCGAATCCAGTCACCACGACCATTAGCAGCAAACCACAGATTCTCGTCGGAGTGGTTACACCGGCACAGCTTCGGGCTCATGGCCACGAGATACCAACGTGGCTAACCGAACGCAGCATGTTCCAAACTCTCCGGCAAGAAGCGACGGGACCAGGGGAGACCGACGGCGCAGATAACAGTCCCATCAACCCCGGCGGCGACACCTCACCCAGCAATTGGCACCGGGCATTTGCGAGGGCAGATTCATCCTCAGCCGCGGTCACCGTGGTGATCGAAGGGTTGACGCGAAAACTTGCACGGTCATTGAGTCTGACTTCGCCATCCGAGATCGACCAGCAGCGCTCGCTGGCTCTACAAGGGGTGGACTCGTTGCTGGCGGTGGAGATGCGCCAATGGGTCTCGCGGGCGTTTGCGGCCGAGGTTTCAGCGCTAGATATCACGAGTGCGCCGAATCTGGAGGAGTTGGCGGGAATGGTGGTTGCGTATAGTGAGGTGAAATTCGATTGAGAGGCATTTTGATGTGGGAAGCGTTTGACATCAGCTCCTGTGATAATCGTATTCTCATCGACTCAATATGACAAAACGGAGGCAGTTCCGCCTACCAAATCAGGAATGACATCACTCGGCAAAATCCTTACCGCTTACTTTTGCACACGCCAGGCATGACTTAATGCCTCAGGCTCTGTCGTAGCTTCGACTGTAATATTGCACAGTTACAGGTTTTTAATCGTACGTTCCATGTCTCCTACAATGCGACTCTGCAGCACTAGCACTCCAGCCAGATAAATTATGGAGTACTTAGTACTGACTACTACTAATAGTAGTGATCAGATCATGTTGTTGTGTGCCGGTAGATGGTCCGGCGGCATTGCTTCATATATATATCCGAACGTAAGGTCTCCACATAGGAATATTGATTGTAAGGCCAAACCATCTTCTAACTAGTGAAAAGCGGAAGAAGCCCCTAGCTCAAGACATCGAGATGTAAAGGAGAGTGCGATAGGAGGAGTCCGAATCGCTCCCCAAACGCTCTCTTTCTGTCATCGGTTTGTTCTCCTGGCACATCCGCACGTCCGATCGGACCCCACAAAAGTCGGACTTAAAGCAGACCGGGTGAAAGTATCGGCCATCGGACATTGACTGAACAATGAATGCATCCATCGGACCCTAATCAAGACCCCGCAACCCTGTCGGGGGTAAAAATGGGCTCGAATTGACATAAAAGCAAACTGTTTCAGAGCCACTCAATTTTGCATGCACCACCAAGCATTCATATCACCATGACCACCCAACCTCGCTTGAAAATCGCCCTGATCGGCCTGGGCCGTTTAGGTGCCATTCGTGCTCGGATTCTGGCTTTCCAGCAACCTCGCATTGAGCTTGTCGCTGCCTGCGACACAAAACCGGGGGCGGATGAGTGGGCGGCGGCAAACCTGCCTTCATCTGTGAAGTTTTTCGATGATCCGGAGAATTGCATGAAAAGTAGTGGCGCCGAGGCTGTCTTGATCTCGACGGCCACAGCTACTCATGCCCCCTTGATCCTCAAAGCACTTGATTTAGGTCTGGTGAGCTTACTAGCGACTGCCTACATGTGGGGGTCAATGGCTAACCTGTGATCCAGCATGTGATGTGTGAGAAACCCATCTCGGTAGATGTCATCACTACTGAGGAGGTCGTCGCTAAAGCCGCTTCTAAGCCTCACCTCAAATTCTTGGTACCCTTCTGTCGACGGTGTAAGTCGAGCATTTAATTTCCCGTGCTGAATCACGAAGACCTATCGACTAATCCAGAATAGACGATGATTCGTATCGTCAGGCGAAACAGATGGTCATGGATGGGTTACTCGGTGATATACACGCGGTCGAGAGCTCCTGCATTGACCAGCAGGATCCTACAGGTGAGCTATCTTTCAAACAATTACCGCCAGCCTAGTGAGCTCTAACCGTCTTCCATAGGCTTCTTTGTGAAATTCTCCGAGCAGTCTGGAGGTATTTTTGTTGATATGGGGGTCCATGATGTCAGTCATATTTCCATTATTACTTAGTCTCTGTAGGGCTCAGTCGCTCACACCGCACAGATCGACATTGGCAGATACTACCTGGATGTCAAGTCGGGCCTCATAAATCCCAAGAAACAGGTCAAGAGAGTCATTGCCATGGGCCAACAGGCTGTGTATGGCGAGCTTGCCAAGTATGGCGACTGCGACAACGGATGGGGTCTGGTTGAATTCGCCAACGGCAAGATCCTCACCTTCCACTTGGGCCGCACTCTCACCAACGGCTTCGAGGGGATGACCCGCGTGTGCGGGACTAAGGCCCATTCGGTCATCAATGCCAATTCCACTGTTAACCGTGTTGAGATTCGTGATTCGCATGGTGTGCGTACGGCTACAACCCCAGATGCTTTCATCCTCTACGATAAATCGTTCATCAAAGACTTGGAAGAGTTTGCGGCCGCGGTCCTTGACGGCGAGCCTCTCACCTGCGCTCCCGAGGATGCCTATGAGGCGGCTAAGATTGCCACTGCTCTACAGCACTCGTTCCGCAATGGCGTACCGGTATACTTTGATGACAATGGCCTGCCCATCATGGAAGTTGCGAAGGACAAGGCCTAATATTTCAAATACAAAACCAGTCGGTAAAATAGACTAATAGTTTTCCTAATCATATTTCAGCAGGTCTTTTCTTCAGCTGGCCATCATCGCCCATAGACAGAACTGTAGGTGGATATCATATGCATCCTTTCTTGTTTTGGCAGCCTTTCAGATGTTACCACGGGGCCTTTGTAGACGGGCGTATGCGGTTTTGGGATTAGATTAAACCTAAAATCCAGCACATTCTGAGATAGACTCCAAGTAGAAGTGATGGGTAAGCTTCTGGTATTGTGAACGAACCCAGTCGCGTGTAGAAGAACCCTGAGTGGCGGCATCGGAATGTTTAAAAGCCTTTAGCTGTAATTTCTGAAGCTTTGAAAACCGATACTGCGTGTAATATACGTTTGCTCAACATGGTAAATCAAGAAAATACGAACATCGTACGAGACTTGTTAGGTACAGATTTGTTTGGAACAGATATTGGCTCCGTTACAATATAAGAAAAAAAGAAGGGACACGAGGAACTTGAGCGGTTGAGAGCATGCAGAATGGTTGTAGTGGCCCGGCATCCCTACTGAAGACTGTAGCCATTGAAAGGAAACTCGGTCCCGAAGTCATCATACATCTGCCTACTCCACTGGAATACCTCCCAATATATCCTGTAGCAGCATTGGATCCCAAAAGTCTTGTAACTGTGTGGTATCTGTCAGTTCGAATAATGGGCGAATGCTGGGATAATGATGCTTACAAGTTCGTTTGTCGAGTCGGGGGTCACCATAGGAAGGGATGAGCCCGGCATCATGATATTATCGCCTGTTCCCAGCTCACCTTGAGGATGCCCATGCGGCGATGCGTTTGAGACATCTAAGCTCTCATAAGAATCGGTCGGCGTCTCAGCAAGCCGAATAGTGCGGATAGTCGGACGACCTTGACCAGCCCGTTCTATCAACGTAGTCCGCCAACCGAGTAACTCAACATCCTCACTATCCTCTCTGTCTTCTCGACCAATTTCCTGTCCGTCCGGATCGCCGTGGTCTCGCTGCGAGTCAACCTGTTGGGTGGCGGTAGACACTGTGGCAATCTTGGACGATGCCCGAGCGCGCAGTTTCGAAGGCCACTGCAGATTACGGCAGTATCTCGGAGTGTTGGCGCCGTGCTGCACCAAAGAGGTAAATAGATTGATCGCGGCATCAACTTGGGTAAGAGCGAAGGTAGCCATCGAATTTTGGGGATCGCGCAACACTAACGTCCCTAAGCAGAGAGCTGAACCGAACACGTGATACTAGGGTGCGAAACACTGTCAGGTTTCTGGTCCCTCGCTTACGAAAGGAGTAGATTGACCTACCCAGAAATTCCATTGTCTGGTGCTGACCGCGGGGAAACGGGTATGGATGTCATCAACAATAGCAATGATAATCTATCAATGTTAGGTGGAGGTCATAACTGGCTAGCCTACAGGAAGGGCTTACCCCGCAACGCTCGATCACTGTGAGAAATGAGGGCGCATATATGGATTTGGTACGTTCGTTGATGTCGTAGAGCGCTTTAGCATAATAAGGCCGATGCAGGTTAATTATCGTCTCAGATATGTTGAGTGCAAGATTACTTTGCTGCTTGAATCAGCGGACGCATGAATTGACGGGATGGGCAGACAAACCTGGAAAGAGATGGTCATTGACCTTGGAGATGGTTCTGGTGATGCCTCGATTGCCGCCTGGACGTGGGGGTACCGAGAGGGCATGGACAGGAACGCTGCTCGACAACGAAGGGAGAAGGGAAGGTTGCGTTCAAAGTCGGCCCTCGGTAGGGTTAGCATCTAAACCTGTTTTGCACTTATCTAGCAGGAGGACATACAGCCTAACATCTAGATCAGTGACAGCAGAGTACGGTGGTTTCCGTACTTTCATGGCCATATTGAGGATCCTTCAGTATCATTAGCCCGGAGAAATAACGGACAAAGCAGGGGAGGAGTAAAAATGAAGGACACACTCGGAAGAAAGCTGAGATAGCTCGAATCGTAGTCTGGAATAGCTCTTCTCGCGACTTGCATGCAGCGGCTCGGCGGGGAATTCGACGTCGCAATGCTCAGGATTAATCGCACACCTGTCCAACATTAGAAATGCAATAAGCCTACAGGCGGAGGGGACCGTACGGCCTCGAAAAGCAATGAGCCTGGAATGTATCGGCAGCATTCAGCTCCCAGAAAACCTTGCGTCTTTCTTGAATCACATCTTGAGAGAGGTTCCAGCGGGTACCGTCCCGGTGCATACCCATCTACATATGGTTCCATTAGATGCTGTCATCACTTCAAAGAAGGGTACCTACCGCTTGGACTAAACGCATGACCAATCCCCAAAGAGGCCAGGAATTGTCACCTCTTCCGCCTTTATCCAGTTGTCTACTCCAATTGTCAGCATGAAGAATCACGCAACGAAGGGGGTCCTATACAAATGCAGATGCGCCATTAAATGCTAACCACTATTAGTGACTTATCGGGCGCGATTAACTCAAGACTTACTAGGGTCTGGAGACCGGCTACCATGTTATTTGAGAGGAAGCGTCCCTTGACCAGAGCCAGCTCCGAGAGGTGTAGCCAGTCTTCGGTAGATGGATCGTAGTTGGGCATCTCAATATTGAACATGGTTCCTTGAGCCAGGATAATGAACACGAGTGCAATCTCCTGTGGATTGACGTTTGGCGATAAAGACGTCTGACTTGAACTTGCGTAGACTCGGTCAAATGTCTTGTCGAAAGTGGCTCTGGGAGCCACATCATGACTAAACCTTAGTCAGGGCCATCTTTCGTACTGGGTCTCCAACACTCACTGCCAAGCACAGTAGCGATAGTACGACGCAACCAATGTCTCCGCCTCCTCCCTTGGCGGCAGGCGGGAGAGCAGTTCGCGGGTACTGACGTGGGAGGCTGCAACGTTGAAAGGAAAGGCGATGGGAGCAGTACCGGGCGTTAACCGACCAGATCGAGATCGAACCGGCTCTTGGGCTATTTTGGGAGAAGGAGCGCGAGTAACCGGCGGACTGTCTGATATGTCTTGTGTTTCGGACTACCATTTATATTCTCAGCGGTCTGAGTGTCGGTCCAGCAAGGAGACGTACTTCTTTCAACCATTCACTGCCCGCGGTCGGTCCCAAGTATTTTGACCGACCTCCCTTACCCAACATCAATGTGCCATAGGAGCCGCTCTGTTCGCCAACCCCGACGGGCTGTGCGACGGAGTTCTGCAAGCCAGTATCTTTGCTTACACTGTGGTCAGCTAGAGGAATTCGGCTTGTGGCCATCGAAGGAGAATTCTGCAAAGAGTCTGACTGTAGCACATGGGCGAGGAGGGCGAGTTGTTCATCCCGTCTGCCGCTCTGCTGCGGCCCCAAGTTCCGACCCCGAGCGTCCGCGGAGCCCGGCGCAGCGACAATAGCTTGGCCATGATTGTGATGCTGAGGGAAGCCATGTTGGGGTAGCACGTCCCATCGTTGTATGTGGTGAGGGCCAGATTCATGGGTCGCAGGTGAAAGGCGAGTAATTCCGCCCGGGGATTGCGAGGGCTGATCATGCCCAGCAGCCTGGCGCGGTCTTTGGTGCACCCCACACTCTCTGCTGTGATACTGACTTAGCTGGCGACAGACCTGAACGCAGGGATAACGAGAGAAACACACACCGTGGCGGTGTTTGGCCGGTTATCCCCGGATTACAGAACGGGGCCCGGCGTCGACGGACACAATTGGAGCATGGCACTGCAATCTTTCTTCAGCCGGGACTCTCCAGACGCCAAGTTAGCTTGTTTACTAACCCTGGCGGTCGCATTTCATTTTCAGCCGGCGACATTCTGACAGTCGTAGCGTTAGCCATTGCGTGGCCGCTCTTGGCGTAGACCATACTGCAGGGATGGGATGGCACCAACCTGCGCAGCTGAGAGAGGGCCGTTGTCTCCTTTGTTTTTTGGGCGGCCCCTGCGCTTCTCCGGTTTCGTCATTCCGGCGCGTAGAACCAGCGCCTCTGCCCGATGCCTGGGAGGGGTTCGATCCTAACACGTTGACCATCATGCCATGAATATCGGACGATATGATGAAGTAGATTGAAATGCATGAGTCAAAGACTACGCCCGGAGTCAACCCATCCAGAGACACAGGCGAAAGTCGTCGGCATCGGATGGACGGGCGTGATTATGTCCGGTCATGTGACCATAAACTATATCCGACGCCCCCGGACGCCCGTTTATCTCCGGTTACCAGGTTGGAAGCATGCAGCGGAGCTGTTTCTTGAAAAAGGGCACGAGGGTAGCTGCGGCGACATGCAGAGAGAGATGGGGAGTATGCTAAGTGTGTTAGCGTCTGACACAATTCCAACGTTTTCTTTACATCCATCGCAATGGCTGTCACCATGCATGATTCTGTCCTGGACAGCAACAAGGCCAACATGACCGGTTTCAAGGCCGAGGTCGTCGTTAAGAAGCTGGAATGCCCTTCCCCAAAGCCTCCGGTTGACGACAACTTTATGTATGACTTCAAATATAATCATGTCTTACCAACTTCAGACGTTCTGGGGATCGAAACTCCCATGGACTGCGACGCCCAAAGGGAGGCCGAAGACATCGCGGCGCGGCTGTCGCAGGCAATGGGAGCTCGGGATGCTCAGACATTTGCTGAGATGTTCCTTCCATACGGTGAGATCTAACTCTCCCCGTTCGTGCAGGCATCCTCTAACATGTCCTTCTCGGTACAGGCGTTTGGCGTGACAAGTTGTCCTTCACCTGGGATTACCGCACTTTCAATTTTTACCCAGCAATCCTCAAGGCTGCCACGGACCTTTTCACTCAAACGAAAGCCACCAATTTCAAGTTCCTCACCCCGGCTCCCACGATTTCCCGGCCCTATCCGGACTTTGCTCAACTGCAATTAGTTGTGTCCTTTGAGACTGAAGTCGTGGTTTCTTCAGCCGTGATCAATGCAGTCTTCACCCAGGAGGGGTGGAAGATTTACACAATGCACACCGTTGCAGAGAAGCTGAAACAGTTTCCCGAACTTCCTCCACCCGACGGGCATATGACGGGTCCCGTTAGCTGGGAAAAGCAAAGAACTGCGGAAATCGATGCTGCCAACCCTGAGATACTGATCATTGGTGGCGGCCAGAAGTTAGTCTATCTCTTCCACGTCTCGATGAACCGTACTGACCCTTTGTTTCCTTCAATAGTGGTCTCGCACTAGCCGCCAGATGCAAGGCACTTGGTATGGATAGTCTCATAATCGAGCGCAGCGAAGAAATCGGCGATGTCTGGAAGAAGCGTTATGAGTACCTATCACTTCACTTCCCCCACTGGGCTGATGATTTGCCTTACTTTCCATACCCCAAGCTTTGGCCCACGTACACACCCGCCCAGAAGCAAGGAATGTACATGAAGTGGTATGCGGAGGCCCTGGAATTGAATGTTTGGACCAAATCGGAGGTCGTGAAGGCAGAGCAAGACGACCAGCATAACTGGACGGTCGTGATCAACAAAGAAGGTCAAGAAACCAGACAACTGCACCCCAAACAGGTCATCATGGCTACCTCCCTTTGCGGCGTCCCCATGACCCCAGAAATTCCTGGTATGGCCGATTTCAAGGCAGGTGTTATCCGCCACTCAACGGCCCACGACAGTGCGCGTGAATTTGTGGGTAAGAAGGTCTGTGTCGTTGGTACCTCATCCTCTGGCTTCGATACGGCCTTCGATTGCTCCCGCCGGGGCATCGATGTTACACTCCTTCAACGGTCCCCGACCTACATCATGTCGCTGACCCACTCCGTCCCGCGCACGATCGGTAACTATGGTCCTGACGCCGAAGGCAACCGGCCTAGCCATGAGGAACAAGACCGCCTTTTCTTTGCCACACCTACTGGACCTGGGGAAGAGCTCGCCAGACGTAATGCCAAGGTGTTGGAAGACCTTGACCGGCCTCTTCTGGATGCACTTCATGCTCGCGGTCTCCGGACCTGGCGTGGTCAGCGCGGCACGGGCGGTTCCACCCTCGGCCAGACCCGGAACGGTGGCTTTTATTTCGATGCCGGTGCGTGTGAGCACATCATCAATGGCAAGATCAAGGTAGAGCCAGGGTACATTGAGCGGTTCACGGAGGACAAGGTAATCCTCAACGATGGGCGTGAGCGCCAATTCGACCTGATCGTCTTCGCTACCGGCTTCTCCAACACGATTGACTCGGTCCGTGCCACTCTAGGTGACAGGATCGCCGACCAATGCGGTCCTATCTGGGGTATTGATGAGGAGGGCGAGTTCAAAACCGCGTACCGGGAGACTGGAGTGCCCAATCTCTGGCTCATGGTCGGCTATCTCCCCTACACCCGCTTCCATTCCAAACTGCTTGCTATGCGTATAAAGGCTCTGATGGAAGGTATATCTCCGGCTCCATACAAGGACTAGACCTTATTTCCTCTCCACCTAAGGACCCTCATAGACGATATGAGTACGATAAACATTGCTTTCAGAATGCGCCTGTATGATCACATGCTTTACAGATTATTGTGTGGGCAGAATTTGCTAACCCCACCTCAAGGGGAGGGAGGATGTACGTCTCGTGGCCTGTCTAGCCTAAGTACGCGAATTCAACATATCCTTTCTCTCGAATAACATTATTCCATAAACTTTATTCTTCGAAATCCTTATCAAGTCTGAAAAGTGTTTCATCTCCAGCATGTAATTCAAGATTAAATAGTAAGTTTACATTAGAACCTAAAGGCTTTTGTGAAACATCTGGCCAGTAGGATAAAGTAATAGTTCACGTGTAACTGGAGAACAATCGGACATATTAACATTCCTCGATAGTATATGCCAAGTTTTTGTCATTATGCTGGACCCAGATCGGTCCAGCCCATAGTGGCAAATATGACTGATTTTAGGAGATATAGTATAGCCCCGCTGCTTCATTGGTGAGAGGAATTTTCTGACAGAGCCTAGTTTTACTCATGAATGGCGGTCTGTATTGGAAAAGGATACTGGCTTTATACAAGTCGAAACGGAGTCTACTCAACAGTTCAATTCCTACTTTTATGAATTGAAATCTTCTATACCTATACAGAGTGGTATGAGCTTTACTGCGACTTCACCGGACCGTACCAGTCCGCGAAGCCCAGATCGAATCCCCACAGTGGCGTATTTAAGCGTTTCGCCTTCCCCGCGGCCGCCATACCGTCGAGCACATACAGATCCTCCTTGGATAGTGAAATAACCTCTCTGTTACTAGCGATGCGCTTCTCACTCACAGATTTCGGAAGCACAACCACGCCTTTGTTGACGTGGTAACTGATGAGTATCGTGGCGGCGGAGACCCCATTCTTGTCCGCAATCTGTTGGATCTCAGGATCTGACATGATAGGAGCCCCTAGCAAAGATTTCAGTAATTTGCACATAGCCTTTGTGGGACACAACAATAAGAGCTTGAGGAATCATACTTACCGGTAGAACCAAGAGGGGAGTATGCTTCGAGGAGTATACCAAGCTTGTCGCAATACTCTCGGAGTTCATGTTGAGGGAGGAAAGGATGCAGCTCAACTTGGTTTACAGCCGGCACGACTGTCCATGTCTTGCGAAGCTCCTCCAGATAGGGAATGGACCAGTTGGCGAGCCCGACCGCCTTGACCATACCAGCTTTGTAAACTTCCTCCATCTGGCGCCAGGTCTCATTCTGATCCCACGATCGGTCCACTGAGCGGGTGCCATCCGGGTTTACCGGCAGAAGCTCGCTCGTCTCATTCTGCATGGCGGAAGTTAGTCGCGCAGGGCTCTGGGGCGGAATGCCACCAATGTGAACTGCTCACAGGAACCAGCCGAACGGGCCAGTGAATAAGCTGACGAAATACTTCGTCAGACCAGATGCCATGCCGCATATCAAATGATATTGCACTTACGTAAAGATCAAGATAGTCGGTTCCCAGGCTATCTAGAGTCTTCTGTAGACCCTCCTTGACATTTGGGTGATGTGTGTTCCAAAGCTTACTGGTGATGAATATGTCCTTGCGAGGCACACCGCTATCCCTAATTCCCTGGCCGACCTCGTTTTCGTTACCTGAAATCGTGCGTTATTATAACTGTCGTTTGGGGAGATAACCCACCGACGTGGATGAGCTCACCGTAGATCCTTTTGTTCGTTAGCCAGCACTCGATGACGAGAGGGACAGCCGGGCTCACTCACAATGCCGCATCAATGTGCCGGTATCCATTCTTGAGGGCGAAGGCCACTGCCCTTGCCACCTCACCTGGCTCGGATTTCCAGGTTCCTGTGCAGACTCTCCATGTTATTGAGGGCGCAGCAAGGTTATAAATGTCAATGCCACTCACCAAGGCCGACAGCGGGAATGAGGGCGCCCGTATTGAGCTTGAAGTGAGTGGGAGGAGCCATGGTGCTGTTGTTCTCTAAGACTCTGAATGGTACATGCAGGAGTTGTCCAGCAGGGGAGGCCCATAAAAATGGCCTTCAGCCCAGCTGACATAACCAACAGAAACGGAGATGTATATCAGCATGTAAGGAGATATACCTTAGGCCATAGGAACGGAGTTGTGACACACCGGGGATAACTGGTTATGGTGGGACCTCAGCATCGGATATATTATCATCACCTCGGTTGAAGGTGAGTCTGCTCGGCTCACCATTTCGCTAGGATCAACTCCGGTCGCTAAGCGGCCAAAAGCCAAAATTAAGTCCGATATGACATCGGGAAGTTTGTAGTTATTGTTTTCTAAATACAATACTATACACCAACATCGAATGAAGGGCTACTGACACATCTGAACTATGCGTTGGGTGCCGATTATGCTATATTATTTGAAACGTCGGTAGGACGTCGAATATGAGAAGCGGCTTGTTTTAAGGATATCTCCAGAATATGAAAGTCAGCCAGTAGATTTTGTTAATTTGATTGTTAGGAATATGCTTGCAATCTTTTTCAATTTTATTTTAATTTTGCGACATAGTTACCTGTCAGTTATTAGCTTTTCCCCATTGATTAGACTCATAGTTCTGGTAAAGCTTGATGTGCATGAAATAAGAGGTTACAGAGGCTTTCGATCCAATGGTTCAGTAGCTCAAAGCTCAATATTGAGATATGACAACATTGCACCCAAGGCATGAACAGCCCCGTCCAACCTCCTAGAATTATTCGAAGAAGGAAATGCTGAAGGTTAAACTCAGACCCATCTCTTTTGAGGAGGTTACGGCTGGGGGGGGATCATCTAGTGCTCTTCCTTCAATTCTACAATGGCAATACGAAAATATAAGTCAATGTCAAGCCTACGTGTCCATGGTCTCCCGATGGTCTATGTATACTCTCTTATAACCAAATGGCATGCTTTATCCCGTTCTCTAATCCCTCCTTCATGGCAGCTATTAAAGTCCACTCGTCTCCCTTGTCCCCGTTGATTTCATAGACCTCCACGCCACCCCCTTCTTGTCCAACTACAACGACATATCTGCCGTCGTCACTGAGCCGCATGCCACGGATGACATCAACACCCGTCCGTACTTGCTTGATGTCGATGACCTTCCTGCCATCGCTGGAGAGCCGAATAATAGCGATTGCATCTCCCGGCGGTAGATCACGAGGCACATTGCGGAGGTATGGTTCACGCTGCGCGATGTGCCTCTCCCAGCGATTACTGGCGTAGATAACATTAGGAAGGGAGGGATGAAGACAAATTTCGGCAGAGTCCATCATGCCTTGATGATCAGGGTGAACCTCCGGGGGGATTATACTCGGTGCGAAGCCATCAATCGGCGGAATGCCCTCTGCGGGGGCAGCTGATACATCAAAGGCGATGACTGTGTGCGAGAGTTCACCAATAACGTACATTATCGTCTCTTGCAATTTAAGTCAGCTAGCTCCGGGATATGGGAGCACCGTGTTGAGTAAGGGTACATACCATTGGGAGTCAATACGGCATGTCGAGCGCCTGTTCCGGGAGGGCACTGTAGCCAGCCGCAAACTTCAAGATGCTGAACACCGTCACGCCGAAGTATCCAAACCCTATCGGATCCCAGATCTGGGGCGTATAGTATGCCTCGGCTGTCTTCCAATATTTGATGCACATGGCATTGTTGCTGACGGCCCTTGTTAGGACCGTGTCCAACCGACTGATATGGAAAGTCCGGTAGAATTTCTGCTCGGGGAGCGTTTTGGAGCAGCATCTTGCCATCGTCTGTCATGGAAATCGGATAGAGGGCAATAGATCCTCCCAGATACTACATGAAGTGAAATGTCAGTAGATGTTCCGGAACGGGAACCTGATGTAGACTAACCGTGCCAAGAGCCAGTGCAGCATTATCACGCAACTTGATGACTAGTAAGACCAGATTGTCACCAATAAGAACCGTGTGGTAAACTGAGTGATGTGTCTACCTACAGTGACCTGGCGCCCCCAGAGTTGGCAACTGGCTGGTAATTGTGCAAGCCCTTTTTAGGTGATCTATTTCAAAGGTATACAAAAGACCAGACTCGACCCCCTCGGATAGACCCACAAGTTGATCAAGGCCCCTTTGTGATGACGATAGCTCGACCCATGAAGCATTGAAGGGGGCTGCATAATTAGCAAGAATGCTCAATTTCCCTGTCTTCAGGTCGAGTCCAAGCGTGGTGAAGTCGGCTCTGTCGCCTGCTAACAAAAGTCTGTACTGCATAACGTTCCAAGGGGACATCAGTGATAGGATTGATCGGAGGGCATTGAAATGATAGATGAGAAGCTCATATACCCATGTTGGATGGTATGGAGGCCTATACTTACGCTGATGACCTATAATCACGTGAATTGCTGAGGGGGTAGAACGGGGGCGAATGTCCGATCCGCTTTCCTGCAGTGATTAAGTCCGATGTCTGCCATCCGATTCCGTCCACGTTACAATCGTTCCGAGCCCTGACGTGGAGAGACATGCACGGATGGGTAGAGGCCGGTGGTAGAAACAAAGTCTTTGATGGGGCAACTACTTCGGAGCATTCCGGTTTGTACAGGCAGCCTCCCCCGGGGGGCAATACGGCCTTCGAGACGTGTGGGGACCCCGCAAAAGCAATAGAATGGTCACAACAGTTACATATTCCTCAATTCGCATGTCGTGACGTATGTACTGTAGGAGCGATTGTTGGTCATTTACCCAACAAAAGAGTTTCTGTTGCAATTAGTTTTATGGGAGGCCCATGTGTGGTCCGTTCCTCACTTATCCCAGCTATCATTTGAAATCCGGTTTGACAAGCCGAGTTGCTGTTCGGTCGTGATTATTGCCAGGGTATTGCAAAAAGGACGTCTGGGGCGAACGGATCTTTGGTGTAATACAATTGTGGGCCACAACCGATCTGAGAGCCGTAGATAAATGGAACACAAACTATTGACATGGCCCATTCTCGAAAAGGCCTACCTTCCTCAGCACATCCTAAGCGGTATCTTCACTTCAGTGACTGAAGGCATGTGGCTCTGGAAACCCACATTTCTTCGTACCATCTAGCAGAGCTCGCAAGGCATTCCGTCGTAGGCAAAGTGCCCATAATGCATACGTCTCCCATCCATCTGGCTTATAGAGGGACGAGTAAGCGCGTTATTCGCTCAATGACCGACGCGACACGGAGCTAATTGCCACGGGAAGTAGGCCGAGGTCAGTGGAAGAGGGATGTCCGATGGGCGTGTCATTCTCGTAAGTTCTGTAAACAACGCTGATAGATGTGATTGGTGCGGTATACTCAATTACCGTATGGGGGAAGGGAGGGTGTTTTTAGACCCGGCCGGGGTAACTCCAGCCAGATATCCCCTGCCCCACGGGCTACTTAAGTGCTCATTCCTGCCTCCTCAGTCAGATAAAAATATGAGGTGACGGCCAAGAACTATAAATCGCTCAATTTCTCAATGCATCAAGTGTTGAAAGAGGATGGTACTACAGTGGAGCATGATGAGAGAGGCACCCTTGGTGTTGAAGCGGTGGATATGCTGCCCTCATATGGCCCGGATGGCGTCAGAGGGCTTTTCAGCTCGGGGTATGTTCTTGGAGCCGCCTGCCTTGCTTCTCTTGGGGGTTTCAGCTTTGGGTATGACCAGGGAGTCATATCAGTCATCAATGTCATGCCACAATTCCATGCGGCTATCCCGCAGGCGGAGAGTGAATTTGGCAAAGGGTTTATGACAGGCATGCTACTCCTCGGGGCATTTGTCGGTTGTATCTTCATGCCTTATCTTGCAGACAGGATCTCCAGGAAATGGGCCCTGACGGTGGTCGTTATCATTTTTGACATTGGGGCCGTTATCCAGACCTCGGCCCAAAATTACGGCATGCTGGTTGCCGGAAGAGCAATTGGTGGTATTGGGGTTGGTACACTGGCTATGGTATGGATGAATCTCCGGCCGAATGCAACATATTGCTTGCTAATATATCTGGCTACTAGGGCGCACCGCTTTATATCTCAGAAATTTCACCACCAAACCTGCGGGGAACCCTCTTAGTGCTCGAATCCATTTGCCTCGTGTCCGGCGCGGTCATAGCTTATTGGGTAACGTTCGGCATGAGATTAGTTGATAGTGAAGCTTCATTCCGTGTGCCTTTTGGCTTGCAGATGGTCAGTGCAACTCTTGTTGGGGTCGGTATCCATTTCTTCCCATACTCACCACGGTGGTTGGCGCTCGTTGATCGGCAGGAGGATTGCCTCAAGAGTCTGAGTCGGCTGCGCGGCCTTCCATTGAGCGATCAGAAAGTCCAAGCTGAATACAACGCAATCATCGGTGAGGTTAGAGCCCAGAAACTCATGGAACAACAACAGCGCCCGGGCGTGACTGGCATCAAGCGAGAGGCTCTGATATGGATGGACCTATTCAGGCCGCAGACCTGGAAGAGGACAGCAGTCGGCGTGGGTGTAGGGTTTTTCCAACAATTCTCGGGGGTCAATGCGTTTATTTACTACGCGCCCACGCTTTTCCAATTGATCGACCAGAAGGGCGAGATGTCATTGATCTTGTCAGGTGTATTCAATACCCTCCAGCTTCTCACTGTCCTGGTTTGTTTCTTAACAATCGACAAAGTTGGTCGGCGCCCCTTGGCGATACTAGGCGGTTTCCTGATGGGAGCCTGCTATATTATCATTGCCGTGCTGATGGCTCTTTATGGGCCCGACTGGGCTAACCCATCGGCCGGTTGGGGCTGCGTGGCGGTGGCCTTTCTTTACATCCTCATCTACGGGAACACATACTCGCCTCTTGGTTGGGCCTTGCCTTCTGAGGTCTTCCCCAATGCACTTCGTTCGAAAGGGGTTGCGTTATCAACTTGCGTCAACTGGCTGTCCAATTTTATTGTTGGGATCGTGACTCCGGTGATGATGGCTAATATTGGTTATGGCACATACGTCTTTTTTGCCGCGTGCTGTGTTCTCGCAGGAACGTGGGCCTTTTTTCTGGTTCCCGAGACAACCGGCAGAACACTGGAGCAGATTGACGAAGTTTTTGGCAATATTAGCAAACAAGCACACCATGAATTTATGAGGGAAACTACTTTCCAAGCGGCTAGAGGGGAAGGGAGGCTTGACGTGTGACTAGCGCAAATGGGACGTAAATCATGCTGACTACGAAACTTCATGATAACATATTCTGAATACCATGAATAGTCATGCCTTATAAACATCGTACCAAAAACCTACTTTGTTCCCACCTTGTCCTGTTCAGCTAGATCCTGTGGTCCCCTACCGAACGGCCCGAGTATTATATTGAACTGAAAACCCGGGGCTCCGGCCGGATTCCGAACACCAGGTGCCATGAGAACCCCGAAAGAGACTTTGATTTTATTTATCTCTAACTATATCTTGCTTTATGATGGGATTTAGGAACATGACTTTTGATACGCTGTTGCATATGAAGGATCGGGCAGTCTGCACTACGAGCAGCATGTTCTATATTAGGTGATTGGAGCGCTTATGAACAGGCCGAGGAATGATTATCAAATTTATCGATAGGCCAAAATTAAGAGTGATGTCGATTGCGCAGACAGTGATTAGGTAAGCGCACTTCTGTTGTGAAGGAATGATCCTATTGATCTTATTTATAATTAAAACGAACTCTTTTTCTCTACCATATCTTAGAGATTTCCCCTTGTTCGGAACGTTTTAAGCATGCAAATAAATCACGATGTCTTACGGATCATCATAGTTATAAGGTATACTCATTTAACAAGTTGTGGCCAGATCCTGTATACAAAATTGTCGAGGTGTAAGCCAGCAGCCGAGTGAGGGTGTATCATATAATGTCGCAAAGTGACAGATTTCATAGACGAAATATTTGAATACTAGTGTGTCTATCGTTAAGGTCCCGATAGACAGCGCAAAAATATTCCAATACTAATAGTTATTCATAACAGTATCTCTGCGACTATAGAAAAATATCTTGGATTCGTCACTTGCAATAGATCTAGGGATTAAGAAATTGGTTTCAGGTTGTGGGTTTTACGCTCATCTCAGGACTTGAACCATCAACGTCCGAAGCGTGCACTATTGGTAAAGATCAATTCAGAACATGACACAGCGACCAACGCCCCGCTCAGTTGAATCTTTAGTGAGGGCCATCCATCTGCCGCGTACGATATGTTCTTATTGCTTAAGATTATACTGTATCTTGTCTCTAGAATTCTAACAGTATCGTAGATCATTGTCGACGATAGGATGATCTGATTGTAGCTGAGACTTCAGTTGGTACTAGTGCTCCAGTTAATTGCATATCATTGGAGCAGGGATGTATCTGCCTGCCACTCATACTCCATCCGCGCTCTAACAGTCTTACCACCATCTGACTTGTCAGTTATCTCTAGATTGCTTAGTCAATAAAGCCTCAAGCAGGGTCACAATGATGTACTGGTGGTTCGAGAAAGTGGTAGAAGGAAGACGAGATCACGCCGAGAAACCCTTTTAGCCGCAGTCCACCGGGGCGCACTTGACGGTCGGCAACCCGGCAATGCAGTCGGTAATTACTCCATTACCTACAGTTGTTTGGTCCCCTTGCTGAGTTTTCATATTGCGATGCCAATGCTGGGAAAAGGGCTATAAGTCAAATTCTAGGCAATGCACGTTAAAAATTTAGTGCGTTATTCCCAGTACCGTGCGGTAAATGGCCTGAGCCACATATGTACCAGCGATAGTGCTTCTATGCGAAATAGCCAATATCCTTCCAGTGCTGAACCAACTTGAGCACCACCTTATCCTCCACGGCCTGCATCTGGCGTAGAGTGAGCGAACAGGCCCGAGAGCGACCGGTGGCCAATATAACATGCCGACACACGGCGGGTTCAAACAGCCGCGCGAAAAAGGCCTTCAGCTTCAGCGCGGGGTACCTGTGTGTGGTGCCCTCCGTCTCGGCTGCTTCCACCACAGCAGCCAGCCACTTGTCAAAGGGAATGCGCCTGGTAAGCCCTAGAACAGGCCCCACGGTGTCCAGTAGATCACTCCGTGCCTGACGGACGCATTCTCCATCCGATAGGCCGGTGCCAGTTGATGCGGCGCAAGAGGAATCTCGCAGAAGACGGCCGCCGCATCGTCAACGGGCATCCATGACGATGTCTGTTCATCTCTCTCGTCAGTGGTTGCATCTTCCAGAGATTGTCGAATTCCAAGTGCAACTTACCCCTCGCAGCCGGGGCAGCTTTCTAAGGCTCAACGATGATCGCAACATCACGGGCACCACCTCCTTGGTGATCCAAATACCCGTGGCGCGAGATCCTACGATAGGACCTCCTCGGACTATGGCGATCTCCAGCTCGTCCGAATACGTGACTGCCGCCAGCTCCAGTATCTTCTCGCAAACTATCCTTCCGTCGGCATATCCCAGTCCGGTAGCTGACTCTTGGGTGGCCACGGAGGCCTCCAGGATCAACTCACCGGCATGGGCCGGGGTGAGGCCACGTTGTACCACCGCCGCGATGAAAGATAGCCAGGGCAAATAGATGGCGGAGGAACTGCAACTGGCCACGGAGCGATAACGAACCGGGACGAAAGTCCATGGGCCAGACGGCGTGCATAACATGGGTGATAGGGCGCTGGAATTCTCGATACTCGCTTTCGTCCGTGGGATCACAGGTGATGAGAATAACTTTAGACCATGCAGCTTCGGAGAATACATACCTTCTTCTCCTGCAGCTGGTTGCGATAGGCCTCTGGGCTGACGAACGGGCTATGACTGAGACTGTTTCGAAGGACACAAATAACCTGGCTCACCTGGGCGGACTGCACTAGTTGCGCCAGACAGTGCGACCCCAGACTCCCAGAGCTTTCTGCAAGAAGAATAACAGCATTGGCGGGCTTGAAAGTGAGGATATCTGGGTGCGCAGGATATTTCCCTCACCAGCCGATTACTCTCCTGCCACGGTTGGGATTGGTCTGATTGGATGGCGGATGAAGCAATGACTGTCATGGTGTGAGATCTGCGAAAACGAGTCTCAATCACGAGAAAGACATCACCCCCCTTCTCACAACTGATGGTGGGGTTGCTTTTGGGCAACGACTGGTCATTATGCGACTGATCGGCGATTATTGAGATTCGGCCCATAAGTTATGCCCGGCCTTGTCGGTGTAATCGCAGCCATATTGCCCTTTCTAGCACAATTGACAGAACATAACACATCGCGTCCTTGTCTCGGCACTTATTGACTGCATTTTCGGGATTGCTGATTTCGAGGCTGTCCTAGTGGAAGGGGAGGGAGGGACTGGCGGACAAGATCCTTCTTACCGGGCGTGAAAGACAGCAGTCACCCCTCCGCCCATCTCCACAGAATATCTTGGGGTAACAACCATGGTGTGGGAATTGCTTTCGAGTAACAGCCGTGGTGGTTATATCATGGGTGGCCGAGGGCGCGCCGGATATTGACAGGTGATGAATGACGCAGAGTCCAACTGTGTTCATTGATACTAGCACCCCCCGTCTGTGAACGCCTGCTGGCCGAAAATAAGACCTGGCATCACCCTGCATCCCAGAACCATTCCGATCCGTTGCAACGCATGCTGGTATCATTGCCAGTGCGGTGACTCCCCGGCCTTGGGTGCCAACCCCATTGCACAGAGCCTTCATCACTTGGGCTCTCCGAAGACAATGTCAGCATGTAACAGATATGGTTGTGTGAGGTGCATTATGCGACTGTAACGTATGTCGCTTCTGCGTGACTGCGCCAAGTAATTCAATGTGAACTATGTCTGGACCCACTGGGCAGGTGGCCTAACAGGCGTCCAGGGTGCACCGGATCTATTTTGAGCGAGGATATGATAAGTAGAGAGCCTGAAACGAGCTGCATAAGTTGGTGCGCCTAACCATGCCGCCTCTGGATTCAGCATAGCCATACCTTCTCGGTAATGTGGCGTAAAACCGTGCCTACTTTTTCGACCTTGCTGGACGATCGATCTCTGCGGCCATCTGGCGTGCTCTTACTAGTCTTGACATTTATTACCTGGTGTGAACCCACCAAAGAGTGCGTTGACAACCAACTGACCCTGGACCGGGCCGCTGCGGGACGAATAGACTGTGGATGTCTCCCATACAAATTTAGTCGTGAGTCAAGGCGGGGAAATCCCAAAGACTGGCTTTCTTAGGCGGACGGGGAGCCTGATGTCTCTCCTCATGTCCCATCACTGCATATGGCACTTGCATGGCGGGCGCATTCCCGCGTTCTGAATGGCTTTTCGGGCTGACGGGCTTGGCCCGAGTAAGACATGTTTCTCCGTGCGGCAAGAACAGGAAACTGGGATCGGACCAGTCTACTGCTAAACTCAAGGTGCACGGCTTGCTGAATTCAGTACAAGTCTTGGATCAAGCTCGTGGATGGAAAGAAAGGCCACCGCTGCTCCATTGAAGTCCGCGATATTTATCAAAACCTCGTGATATGTACATCCTTTTATCGCATGTGACCTCCGCTGCCATCCGGACTTTGCACTGCCTACGTAGTAAAAATAGATGAGCGAACTTGCTGCCCATCACAACTAATGGTTATATAAAGGGCATCAGCCGGCTGCCATACCTCACTTTTTTCTTCACCATCACACTCACGAACTAGACATACCTCCACTATACCACCGTCACCGCGATCGCTGCAGATCCTGATCCCAACCCCAAGATCTCATATTCCATTACCTGTCACCAGTGATTTCTCACACCGCCATTATGAACGTCACGCTCAAAATCTGCTCTGTCCTCGCTCTAGCCGTCTCCGCACTGGCGTTGCCCACGACCGACACGCGAGTTATCCAACTCCGTCTTTGGGGCGAAACCGGTTGTGCCGAGGAGAACAACGGCGAACTCGGCCTGTACCAATCCGGCCTTAATGAATGTGGCACCTTCGCAGGTCCCGAAGCCATCCACTCTATCACCACCTACTACGTTGTATCCGGGTATGCTGGTAAGTCTATTTTGCACTTCTCTAAGTCCTGTTGGGCCAGCTGACAATATGTTCTTAGCTCAATTCTTCACCGACTCGAATTGTCAGGAAGGCCTTCAGAATGTAACAACACCAGGATGTCTCAACGGTGACACTGCGTTCGCCAGCTATAAGCTGGTTCTGACCTAGTAGTGGATTGGAAGCAGATGAGCAGTGCAGAGATGGATAGATGATATTGAACTATAGTTGTGAATGTTAAGAGAATAGTGCACTATATTCATGATCGAGAATATGTGAGATTCCAGAATAGACTATGTAAAGAGAATCGACATTATGTGAGTAGAATCCAGCTTCGATACGTCTGCTATTTTCCTTGTGATATAAATACTACAAAGAGCATTTGGACCTAAGATGTCGGTAGGATTGGGAAGAATCTGACTGTAAAAGGTATAAAGCATGACAGGAGTCCTTTGTATCACTGCAAATATCGTATATTTCCGAGCCTATATGTCATATCCTGCTGAAGTATAAACTAGAACAGGGTGCGAATCCTCTATTCTTTAGACGTGTAATAACTATGACCTAGTGATATCCCTGCGGCCCGATTGAGTGACGTCGTGGTTCATATGCATCCAGGCTGTTGGAACAGATGTTCGTTTCTAAGGATCCTACATAAAGTCAGTGTTCCTCTCGAAACAGTTTTTAAATTAAAATTTTCAATTACTGCATAATTTAATTCACTTTGCCCTAATATTATACTCAAACTGTAAAAAGAGATTAGTACCATCAGCCCGAAGTTGTTTCTTACCACAGAAGTGTTTATCACTGGTCGCATCATTCACCCCAAAGTAAATAAAACAAAAGCTGAATGAAACATGATATTATTAGATAATCTTCCCTTTCCGTCCCTTTGAAGTGAAGCATTATCTTGGAAAGTACTCCTGAAGGCGTAGGAGCTTCCATTGCAAACGTTCTTTTAGTATATCCAAAAACATTTATAATTTTCAAAGATATTCGTTTACCAGTAAATTGGCCGTGAACATCTGCCTTCTAGGTACATACTATTATTGCCTTAGGAATGAATCTGACATGAGTGCATGCCGATCGATTGTGCTATATAATGTACCACCATTTGCTGGTACCACCATTTGCTGACCACGTCGTCTTTCCCTCCAAGGGGCTTCAATGATTGTTCTAGTATAGCGTCCTGGAAGAACCATATACGACGGTAAATGCCGTGTTGCTATACATAAGAACACCCTTTATTATGTATTCCATGATGCAAAGTAAAACTAGTGAGTGTTATTCCAAGATAGGAAGAAATCTGAACATCGCTATACCAGCGGCTATAAAAGTCCTTTTCCAGTATTTCACGCCCCGAAGACCAGTCACCCGAACCATGTATCCCTCATCCCGACGTACGGATATTTAAGGCTTCACAAACTATTGTGATACACGGGGTCGATCATGAAGAATGGAAATGCACAATGTGGCGAAGTGAACCGATGTTCACAGGCATTCGAGTCAAACATCATTTTGAGATACTCCCTTTCTTATCGTGTGCATATTGCGCCGCCAACGGCGCTTCAAGAGGATGAACAGGGTTACTTTCCAACACAAAGGGCTTGACAGGGTCAGAGCTCTCCGTTGGATTGTATGCCGGCTGCTGCAGATTGCGAGGGATTCTACCCCAGCAGAGCGGCGCTTGCTGCTCGGCGGTCTGGCTTTCCGGAGCAGGCGACTCACGACCCTCGAGCTGAGCGCAGAGTAAATTCTTCTTTGCCTCCATTGTATCTGTATAGTGATGATTGATCGATAAATTCAATGAGTCCACGAGATGAACGATGAGCAGCACCTGACTTGGCCTCGCTTCCTGTTGTTCCGGGATACGTGGTAACCACTACACTTTCTGTAGCTCTTCGTTGCTTGGATCTAGTAGAAGCCACTATCAGTTCACTGATCGGCCGACGTATAGAGGACGTACTAGGGAAAGGAGACCTGCATTTCAAGGAGTTGTTAAGCGGCTTGCAGGATTAACATGAGAGGGAGGATTGGGACACCCCAGTAATAGACAGGTATAGATAATCATGACGTAGAAGTCCTTACTAATACGGTCATCTGCCCTCCAGATTGAGAAACTGATCTCCCCGGAAACAAATCTTTGAAACCATGGTTCATTCCAACTCCCTCTAACCGTAAAACCCCGGAATGGTAGTAAGCCAGGAAATATGCAACGCCATCGAGCACATTGAACATTTTATTGAAAATTATTAAGAGCTCGGACATTTATTTACTAACTTATTCTTTTTACTGAAGGACTATATCCCAATTCATGACAAAGTGTGTCCCTATTTTTATTCCAGCGTATGTTACTTACAAGCCCACTATTTGTGGGACTTGATTTTTATAGCAGAAAGAATTGCAATACACAGCCCGGGGACGCTGAGGATGAGCAAAAATATTATTACATATCAATGTTCACATTATGTACCATCAAGAAGAATATTGCCCCACTGGACGAAGTCCTCGCCCAAGATAATGAAGTCTGGCCCTCCTATTGATGCTGTAATTGAGGATGTCGACAATATTGCTGGCTGGCGAGTGGTGCCCCTGCCATCACGGAACCCGTGGATGGATTCAGCTGAGGACGTTGACGCCGACTATTTCAACACTAATGTTAACTCGCGAGTTCTAAGACAGCGGTCCACGAGGTATCATCCCCAGAGTAATGATAGCATGATTAAACCATTTGTCCCTCAAGACGATTCTCTTGCCATAATATGGAGACTCCCATCTACAGAGTAACATTTTGCTAACCATATTGACTTGGCCACTCACATACCGTCCCAGATATCACCATCATATCATAGAAAGTCAACACGTATGATGCTTCCAGGTACTATATGTATGTCACATCCTCTCTAATATTTCCCTTGCAGTGCTGCAACAACGGCGTCTCCAAACTCCTGAGTGCTTGAATTTCCACCAAGGTCAGGAGTGCGAAGTCCCCTATCCAAAACGGCACGCACGGCATCCTCAATTTGGCGCGCTTCGTTCTCCATATTGAAAGAGTACCGGAACATCAGGCTCACACAGAGGATCATCGCAGTTGGATTCGCGATGTTCTTACCGGCTATTCTTCAAGATGTCAGCAATGGTATATTCGTGCCATCTAGAAAGACATACGTCGGAGCAGAGCCATGCGTTGGTTCATATAGACCGCGAACCTTTTCCTGCTTGCCAGGATGAGGAAGACCATCCAAGCTGGCACTAGGCAGGACACCTAATGTTCCAATCAGTGACCCCGCCTGGTCTGATATCATGTCTCCGAAGGTATTGTCTGCCAGAATCACACCGTTGAGGACTCGTGGATCGGTTGCCATGATCAATGATGCTGAATCTGCGAGCTGGTGGACCAATTTGACTTGTGGATACTCTACTGAAATTGTGTTCTCGACAACGCGACGCCACAGACGCGACGAGGCCAGTACATTGGCTTTGTCAAGAGAAATCACAGGCCACGGCGGGTCATGCCGCAGGGCAAGCTCTGCAGCGAGACGAGCAATGCGTTGAATTTCGGTGGTGGAATAACCCCACTCATCCATTGCTGCACTCGTGTTAGAGCATCATGCTAGCCACCTTTTCTGGCTTACACGGTAGAATGGAATTTACCATAATTCTCTTCCTCAACCTTTTTGCCAAAATAGGCCCCTCCACAATTCTCCCGCACCACTACAAAATCGACCCCCTCGATAACCTCCTGCCTGAAAGGTGAAAAGTCCCTCGCAATTTCCCGACTCGGTACATCCACTGAACACGGTCTCAAATTTGCGTATATGTCCATGGCTTTGCGTACCTGTAACAGACCCCCCTCTGGCCCGTCGAGTCCGCGCCTGATATGATCCCACTTGGGACCCCCGACTGCTGCGAAGAGTACAGCGTCTGCAGCGACCGCAGCGTCTTTGACGGGTTGCGTGACGGAATGACCATGGGTATCGATAGAGATCCCGCCAATGAGTTCTTCTTGCAGGTGGAACTGCATGGAGGAACTGTTAAAGGTTCGCAGGACCTTTATGGCTTCGGCCATGACCTCCGGGCCGATGCCGTCGCCGGGAAGGACAAGGATGTTATAGGCTCTTGTACCAGACATCGTCTTTGTAGCCTGTAGATGTGAGTCAGCAGTTAATAATGTGGGTGTGAATATCATGGAATTGTGTAAAGCATCCCTCTCGTGGGAACGGTTGTGCTATATCCGCTCCGCGGTCGGAGATCAGGCCGAAAGTGCGGGGAAGGAACCCACCGGCGTTCTCCCGACAATGTTGGAGGACATGGACTTGTTGTCATACACCTGTCGATATAATTTATCCGACGTAATAATTAGCCCATTTATTATCGGGTGAGACGAAACAATCAACCGTTCTATCACCTACTAAGGGTAGAACCTTGGCAGCCAACCACGCACTGGGTATTGGTGACCATGAATCTGAGATATCGGAGGCAGCCCAAGTATTGAACAGGGGAATTACTTTATTGGTCTAATTCGGGGCGGAGTCAAACCAAAGGCGATCCACTGGTTTATAGAAACAATATAGTTGATGCAGAGGTGCGAAATTCCATCTACTAGTCAAAATAGTAAGCCTGTCAACCGGATAAGCAATCATCTACACCCAGAGACCATAAAAACAACAATGTATATATATCTATAAATGTAAGCCAGAGAGACTATTAGGTACTATAGTGCCTCTTGAACATTTTCCTATGAAATATATGTTGGATTCTCATAACTACTTTAATCAGTTAGCTTGATCAGCCTTTACTGATAATATAGGTTTTAAGATGTGAAAAATAGTAAAGATAATCGAAGTATACAAATGCTAATAAGCATTTTTCTACATACTTCCACCAGTAAATGTACAGGCCATATAGTGATCGGTCAACGGAATTTCTGCGCTTTGAACACGTTCAGCTTCAAGGTACCCGAAGGGAGGCTAATGCAAAATCAACACACGGGATAGGAAAGCGGGGCACGGAAGCCTCGACGCGAAGGCCCGCCCGCCACTAGATAGAGCTAGGGACCAAACCAGCCTTGTCCTTTCCCACCCAAGACAAACCAAGAGTCTGGTGAAAATAGGCCCGTCCGCATGGGATGTATTCTTTTTCGTGGCCACACTCTGCTAGTAAGGCTTTCCTATCCAGTCTTAGACTCACAACGGCGCTGCAGTAAGAGATCTGGGTGAGATGTGTACTAAGTACTATCCACGAAAGACCATGGTCGACCCTCAATTCAGCGGCGGGAATTCGCCTTTCGGCCCATTATGGCACTAATGCAGGTAAGCTGCGCCATCATTTCAGGCTGTGAATTAAATTAGGGGGCTGTGATACTATGTTGTCCTGTGTCACCACCTTTGCCCCTTTGCGGTGCGGCACAAGGCTGAGCAAAGCAACAGATAATTTGAACAACCGCCGGCCTGCCTCCGGTCCCAGGACAGCAGATGGAGCTTCGCAATATAGCAGCTTTACAATGATGATTAAAAGCATCTGCGTGCTCATCTGCCTGCAAATTTTATGCATCGTGCGCGCATCTAATGGAGAATACGCCCCATTGCAAGCTTACAACAATGCTGACAAAGACACCACGATCGCCATCAGACGGGCTCTACACGAGGCTAGAGGGAAGACATACTCGATGAATCAGACTGCTTTAACAAAGAGTTGGGAAAACGCTACTATATTCTCGATTGAAGCAAGGTATGTCAAAGAACCACCAATTGCTCAATAATGTCAAAGTACACATACTGATTCTGATGCCCCAACTCTAGCACTGAGAGTTCTGCTGGATCAAAGAACGGGACAGTCGGTCTGGAATCAGGGCTGTCAATCGTCTGCAAAGTCTGTTATATTAATGGGACTGTCGGCGGCTACTTGACCGTCGGGGATGGGTTCAATGTTACCACGGCCGTGGATAGCGTTGGGGACGAGATTGCGAATGTCACAGATTCTGCACTTTCTAAGCTTGAAAATTATGCGCGTGAAGCCGCCAGCGATATTCTCAAAGATGTCTCTCAATTCCAACTGAGCGATATTCCCGCCTGGCCGACATTGGATCTTGATTTCGACCTGGATGATGCAAGCGGATTTTCTGGGGTACATGCACAGGTTGACTTTGATGGTTTGGAACTATATCTGGAGCTAGATCTTCAGCTGTCGGCCGGAGCTACTTACACGTTAAACTTGTTCACCTCGGAGACTCCAGCAGGAATCTCAATATCCAGTCTCGAGGCCGGTGCCATATTCAAGGTTTCGCTTGTTCTCATTGCCCAAGCGGATATCGATATTAGCAGTGGAATCCACATTAAGCTAGATGATGGATTAACGCTGGCTTTGGAACTGTTCAACAACAATATATCGAGCATTACAATGTGAGTCCTTCTTTATCATAAGCTGAGGGTCCAGGCGAAGTCCAGCATCTTTTTTTTTTTTTTTTTTATCTAGGTGACCAGCACTAATTAAAGTGTCATAGACCCGGTGGCCGGATGGAATTTCTTCCAGTAACCGTTGAAGGCCATGGAACCCTTCGGGCCCTCCTACAAGTCCAAAGCAGTATCGGATTTCAACTAGCAACCCCAGACTCGGTCTCCGTCTTCGAGCACCTGAGCTTTAGTGCAGGGATAGGCGGCGAAGTGTCTGCCTCTGTGGCTGACTTCCTCCTGCAGATCGATTCGTCTACTAGCGATGATGGTCACTGTGACTTTGAAGCTGTTGCAGAGTACACCCTCGCTGTGGGTGCTGCTGCGGGGGCAACCGTTGCTGTTGACACATACCAATGGGGGCCCACGCCCAACACCACCGTCCCAGTGTTCTACACAACCCTGGATAGTATCTGCGCCGGTTCTAAGACATCTTCGTCTACTATAACCCCATCTGCCACCCTTGAACAGCGGAACGACCTCGTTAGCACTACAGTGTCTACCTCGACGACGTATACGCTCGTTGACTGTGCATCACAAGGACTAATCAACTGCCCTATCTATCTCCAGCGGACGACATCAGTGAAGAGCACCATGACAACAGTTCTCACAGTCAAATCCGGCATAGATGCCACATATCCCGCGAGCACCTTCTCGTCCTTGACCAGTGTCATCCCCTTTGGCAGTGATGCTCGCAGACTCGTATCCACATCCGGAACCCCGGTATCCTACATTCCCCCGACTGCGACCGCAACAAGTAGTTCCAATCCCGCTACTGACAATGACCACCGCCACCACAACCACCGTTCGAATAACAACAAGCTGATTATCGGCTTGAGTGTGGGGCTTGGTGTCCCGGCCGTCATAGCAATAGCATCTGCCCTATGGTTGGTTTACCGCTTCCTAACCTTTCGCTTGACTCGGAGTTGAGGTAACTAACTAATGTAGGTGGTTTGTATATCGACGTAAACAATACTCAGCAGTATCGCAATCCGATATGACAGCTCGTCCGTCCGAACTGGATAGAGGTGCAAAAGAACCACAGGCAATAGTGGCTGCCGCTGCTGGTTGACGGCAAAGATTGAAAAGACGTAGTACCTTACTTTGTGAATGACTATCACTTCTACATTTCATAATCTTGGAATCAAAGGGTGCTTCTTACCCTAAGCATGGGACTTTTGTTCAATCTACCCAGTATGCAGTGCTATATCTATCTGTGACATCTAATATTCTGACAATCGTAACAATTTGTCGTCTAGTAGAAGGGGATATGGACAATACTAAGCAAAATCATGCACAAGGAGCAGCTAATGGATCTGCATCCAACCGCTTTTCAAAGCAACAAATACTTACCGCAGCTCGTTCCTGAGCCTTTAGATTCTGATGTAACTTCCCTACGGATCACGAATATAAGATGTATTCTAGTAAATCCGCCCACGAGTACTATCGTTGCGAATGAGACTTTTTCTAAATATTGCAGATATCATAGATGGCATGTACAAGATTGCCTATTTCCTGTTAGGTAACATCAATGCCCAGCAGTAATTCACAGAGTACCGGCCACCTGACCTATAATGCCAAGGAATCAACCGGATTATGTGGTGCAAAACCCCGCGGTGAATCTGATAATACATTGGCTGACTGTATACGGTTTTGCTGACCCACGGATGAAAGGTTCACCCGACCCAGAAAACGGAAGAGAGATGCGGAGGTAATTTCCCCGCTACAGACCACTCAGCCCAGAGCTACATTTTGGAGCAATGAGTCCTAATTCGGACACCAATTATCTTGAAGAATTGAAAGTCGAAAGCAGAATCCATGATAAATACGAGATATTGCTCAGAAAAGCAGGGAAATTGAACGTAAGTATGATCTCAATGTAATTGTGAACACGAGAAGATCTCAAAACATAAAAACGCCACAAATGCTAATACAATTGTATGTCACCGATGACCGGGTACAAAAGGAGGCTCTCCCTGCAGTATACTCCTGTCTCGTTGCAGAGAAGTTATTTGAGAATCTACCATACTCAATTCATAATTGGCCGAATAGCTGTATCTACTTCAATCCCGAACCTTATATTACCAACCCGATCAGCAAAATGTACCTTCTCCCTACCCTCATCACGGTTCTAACTCTCCACACCTCTACCTCCACCTCCATCAGCACTCCCCTCATTAGCCCAACCTGCGATAAGCTTACCTCTATCGCTGGCCCCAAACTCGACAAAGCATATGACGCCTACTACAAAGTCATCTGCAGCCATGGGTGCAAACCGATCGTCTCTGGGCAGTACACCACCCTTGTCAGCGAAGCTATCCTCAAACCCTCTGTCCAAACAATCGCGACAAACCTCGGAATAGACAGATCACGCATTGAAATCTTCCTTAGCATAACAGATGAATCAATGAAGGCCGTGGAACAACACTGTAGTGACTTAGCTACAGCGAAAGATTATTGTCAAGACACTGGCGCATTCACTGCATATGCTGCTTGTGCAAAGGAGCACATAACTACCGTGATTACAAATCATGTATTAGATGTCGAAGTGTTGGTTAGTGAGGATATGTGTGAGAAAGAGCTGGAGTATCTCGAAAAGAACGAGTTTTGGGATAAGGTTTTGCCAGGTTATGTGGACAATTTTTGGAGGGTATGTGAGACGTGGTAATATTCCTCGTAGGCAACGTAGTGGAAAAGAAAGAAGACGGGGAGAGAAGATGAAAAGAAAGAAAGAATAACAGAAATGAAGAAAAGTAAGGGGTGAAAAGAAAAGAGAAAAGGGGAGAATGAGAAAACTAACAAAAACAGAAGGGAAGACAGAAAGGAACTGTGGAATAGGAAAGGAGGCATGGGGAAGTACAGCAGAGCTTTACCTATCATTATCGTTATTTGATTCATTGAGGGTTTTTACTAGTTGTGTCTGAATCTTATCGTCTGTCAGTGAAAGTTAAATGGGAATTATTTCTTGTTGAAATGTGCTCAAATACCTGAAGAAAATATTCTACGAGGAAAAGGTATACACTTGACTACTCAGCCTACGGATTTTTGGCTAGGAGAAAAACTCTAATATTGCTTAATATACGCGTAGTACTCGCTAGCTGAGATGGTGAACCATATCTCCAGTGTGGGCTAAGATTAGACATGGCATGGCTTGCCTGAGAGTACTGGACTCGCCCGGCCTAGCTTGTGGTGGGCTCAGGTTTGACATTGCTTAGTGTTAGAGACTCAAAACTAGGGTGTGATGAGTTGTTTAAGAAGTTTATGTATTTACTAAAGGATTTAAGAGGATTACCAAAATCAAGAACACTATTTACTCCAAGAAAATGATATTTCTCTATCTATTCTACTGCTAAATTATGTACCCAGTAGGTTTCATTTTCTAGTTCTAATATATACTACTAGCATCGTGTGATAGGATCTACTTGTCAGAGTAGAAAGCCTGTCGACTAGGTAAGGAATCAACCACCAAATATAATAGATTTATCTAATAATGATAAAGGTAGTCTATATCCATGGAATAGACTAATTCTTAAGAAATCAGTCTTCTTATAAAGGAATCGGCATCTTATAGATGTCGGAGAAGTATAAAATCATTATTAATAATCTCATGATTTTTATAACTGTTATAATATGTTATTTTAATATTCAGAACTTTGATAATTGGATTATTCTATTATAAATAGTGTCTTTCTTCGCTGGGGCGAGTCATCTGGCTTGGATATTAGAAATAATCTCATATATTTTTAATTTAGAATAATATGGATTCTATGGCGAGAGACGGGGAGTCCGCGGAGAATACCATAGAAATAAGATTATATACTATTTTTATATAACTTTAAAAATATTTAATTATATTTATATAAATAGATTAGTAGAAAAGAAGTATAAATAAAAGATTTTTTTATATTATTTCTCTTTCTCTTCTTCTTCTATTTCGGGGTTGGTATTTTTTTAGTAGTTTAGTATTATTTTATTTATTTTTTATTATTTTTTTATTAGTTTTTTATTATTTTTATTATTATATATTAATTATTTGATAATTAAATATCTTTCTATATTCGTTTCCTGTTTTATTTATTTTCAGATTATATATTTTATATTAGATTTTTTATTATGCCTCCCAAGGCAGCTTCTAAGAGTAAGATTCGTATATTATAAGAATAGTCTATTAAAATATAATATCTTTTTATATATACTATTTACGCATGGTAAATACCAACTTTGATATCTTGGAAGAGGTGTTATATAATATTAGTTATTATCTAAATATTTATATTTTTGTACTATACTGTTAATATACTAAGAAGAAAAAGATATATATTTCTATATATATTACTCAATTTTCTTTATTATATTAGATGTGAAGTTAATATTAACTAGATCTTCGCGGGTATGCTGGATAATATTTATAATTTTATTAAGATTTTTAAGTAGTAAGTAGTTCTAATAAACTTAGATTAATAGA
>NT_166539.1:2473882-2479827 GCF_000002855.4 Aspergillus niger
TTAGATAATAATTTAATAAAATATAATAAGACTATTTTTTTCTTGGCTTGCCAAGGAAAATATTATTTTAAGATATTAAAATAAATATAGAATTTTTTTAGATTTTGATTATATTATTAATAGACCTGTTTAAGTTGAGTTATAGTATCTGATTAAAAGATAGTAATATTCTAAATTAAAATAAAAGTCTAGTTTTTAAATTAAAATTATAATTTCTTGAGAAATTATCTTTCTTCTAGATTTTTATTATTAATAAAATGGTACCATCTCTGCCTGCATGCTGGGTCCATATAATTAATAGTAACAAGAATCTTATATTTTTTTAATAAATATTTTCTAGAAGCCCTCCGAAATATATATTTTAAATTAGTAATCTATTTCTAATACTTTTAAAGATTAAAGTTCAGAATAAAATAAAAAAATCTTTGAATTTAATTTTCTTCTTATTTTTTTCTGATTTGGAAGAGGATTAATAGTATTTTAAGAATATTTTATTTAAAAATTTATTTCTTTGGAAATAGACTATTTTCTGTTATAGATTAGTAGTTTATTCTAATTAATAAATATAATCTTTTAACTGTTGGATTTTCTCAGTGGTAGAAATAGTATTTGATAATAATTTTAGATTAATATAATTACTGGATGTCTTTTTTTATTTATTGTCTCCGAGGGGTAGCATCTTTCTTAAATAATTAAAAAAAAAATTTAAATATAATAGAATCTATTTATTAGAATAGAAAGCTTGTTGATTAGATAAGAAATTAACTACTAAATATAATAGATTTATTTAATAATAACAAAGGTAGTTTATATCTATAGAATAAACTAATTCTTGAGAAATCAGTCTTCTTACAAAGAGATCAGTATTTTATAAATATTAGAAAAATATAGAACTATTATCAATGACCTCACGACTTTTATAACTGCTATAATATATTATTTTGATGCTCAGGACCCCGATAGCCGGGTTATCCTATCACATATCATGTATTGACTCTCTCCCTCTCTGTCTCCTTTTTTCCTTCCTTCATTCCTTTCCTTCTTTTTTTCTTTATTTCTACTTCTTTTCTTCTCTCTCTCTTTTTTTCTTTTCCAATTGGTCTCCCTTTTTTGTGGCCCATGTTGCACAGGCCTAAAATACTCTTCTTCCCCATAAGAGCATGAAAGACGCTCAAAGGCTGTTTTTATGCCATTAACGGACTAATAAACTAATAGTACTATATCCTCCGGGATCAGTGGTATTAGTAATAAGTGCTGCACCCCATAAATTTATTTGACCGTATGGTAATACGTATCCTTAAACGCTGTAGCCATCATAACTATAAGTATTCAAAGAAAGCTGACTGAGATAACATAACCCACGGTTAAACGGCCCACACGGTTAGGCGGCCCAGCTGGTAATACTATATAAAAGATCCTTTTGAATATAAGATATCTCAACTATCAAAAATCGAAGAGATATGAAGTTTGATATTTAAATATAAAATAGTATAAAGAATTCTTAGCTATGTTCTAAAAATCTAATAAATATATATAATAGATAATTATAATATAATATCTGTATTCTATATATATTATATAAAAATAAGATCTATTGATATAAATAAAAATTTTTAAAGATCTGAAAAATGTATAAAATATATATTCTTATATATATAATCTATCTATAATATTAGAACTACTCAAATACAGTATTCGCTGAGATATAATGGATTTAAAAAAGTATATTTTATATGGGATAGTAGGATGGGCCGCCTAACCGTGTGGGCCGTTTAACCGTGGGTTACGTTAGTATATAACCGGAAAGATGTGAAAGGAGATCACGTGATCTCGGACCTAGCCACCTAGTCGCCTCCTCGCGTAGTTAGCTCGCTAACGTACACACATACAATATCATCATATTGCTGTCTCAAAAGAGATGCCCACTGCATGTTAACTTGTAATGATATTTTCTAAGATATATGCAGTTTCGACGCAAGTTCAGAGATACTAGGATTGGTGATAGTCCGTAGTGGGTAGTATTATCAATGAATGGGGTTGGAAATCAAAGAAAGACCCAGGTTATTTTGCTGATCCCTGTCCGCAATAGGTAATTGATAAAATAGAAGAAAAGAAGAAATCACCAGGATTATTAGAACATCGTGCCCTCCTGTACTGCCTGCTGAAGTTATTTGGTAGGATGTTGAAATTGATTAGTAACTGTATTGCTTCCAGCTGAGCCTCAAAGCACCCCTCATTGGTGAATTGGTGAAGCATCTTGGTTTCCACACAAGAGAACAAGTGACGCGTCACATGATCGCAAATCTAGTGAGACCACGCCCCCACTAGTCACCTGGGCTGACTAGTAGTTCATAACCTTATAAATTCAACGAATGCCCACGGCTGCTCATGCTAGAATAGACTCTATCTACGACATCTGCCACACAACAAGCTAATGACGGTAACTCGTCATGTCGAATTGAGCTCAAGGGTAACATAATTTCACAAGAGAAAAGATTCGTCAACTGATTCTATATTTTCAGTCTCCTGGACATTGCCACTTTTATATCCTATACGCTGGTCTTCTCCGTGACCAAACCAGGAAGGCAAGCACTTAGGTTCAATCTGAAGAAAATACCATGCTAGACTGGCTCCGCAAACTCTTCGGTACCGATAACGCTGTCCTAGACTGGAGAGACCAGCAGCGTCAAAGTCGGAAGCAAAGCAAACAAATGCGCGATTATGAACAAAAGCTGCGCAGACAGAACCAGAGGCATGGATTGAAAGGGGGGAAGCGTAGAACACAGTTCTTTTGGGGATCGCCAGGTGTTACTACCCCTGTGCATCAGACAAGGATGTTTAAATAATCGAAGGTGTTTACTCTTGGTGATCCTTTTCTGTCTTATGTTAAGAAGGCATTCTACTAGTCAGATAAAGCTGTAACTGATGCTTAATTCACTTTCTCTAGACGCAAGGGTCACCATTTGGCAGTCGTAAATTAACTGCGACAGGATAGACGTATGGTTCCCGATCGTGTCCCACCCCCTGGGTAGGGCTTCAAAACCATACCGCAGCATAGGAGACGAGCACCGAATCGAACTTTCGACGCGGTACTGTTCTGGATAATGGCAAGGCTGAGTTGGAGCACAGCCTGGTCTAACCGCGCGCACAATGCTTTCTTGTCCGGACTGTCCAACTAGGACCTAGGTCTTTTATCTCTAGTCCTTCGAGATGGACATGGATCCCGGCCCGCTTTGTTAACGGAGTGACCTCGGATATATGGTGGGCTGCGGTGCTTGAACTTCGCGACGGCTGAGAGAGGCTTTGTTGGTATCAGAGCTTAATCTGATCCCATGCATCGCCGGTATTAGGAGATGAACAAGGCTGCTCAGAAGCGGGTGGTGGGGCATTATTCGGGGTATTGGCATGGCGATATATAAAAGTAGGGTTGGAGAATTATGCTGTTATTCGACGTGGAATAGTTATAGTTATAATTTTATTATCAAAGAGATGAGAATAATCATGCGGCTTTCGCTGAAAATTGTGTCTATCTCTTGGAGCTTTTGCCACGGCACGCTTCTAAGGTTCCCTAGCACTCTTTCAACGAATATCTGTGTAAGTGTTACGCATAGGCAAGTGACAATCTGTGCCTCCCTAAGCTCTGCAAGAGGAATTGTTCTTCCACAGAAAGTGAGGAACCTTTAACCTTGCTCATTTGGTACATTTTTACCATCATAGCTAATCCAAATGGCTTAGATACGGGCTCACCTTGCCGCTTATTGCGTAATCTGGTTGCTTCGCCGTTGAGCGCTAGATTTCATTCAGATTTAATCTGATGATAGGCCGACACAATGTTACCAACCTTTTTAAATGGGCAAATAGCATTTTTTTTAACGTGAGATCATGATCACACTATATCAAGCCATTAATCATCATTGAAAAAACTATGCTTCCAGCTCATCTCCCAAGGCTCTGATGACAGATGCGACAGCGGTATACTTGTGTTGCGTACTAAAGCACACCAGCTCTCGCCGGAAAACACTGCGACAAAGCTGGAAGAGAATAAATTTCAAAGAGCACCAGGGAAAACCTATACCGACCACTGCCCTGAGCATAGAGCTCAACTTCGCTTATTGCTTCCTGGAGCTATCTCTTACTTCTAAGAGTCGCCGACATTTTCCTCCTGTCTTTGTCTTGGGATTCAATCACTCCCAAAAAGACTTAGCTAGCCCGTCACGTTCTACAATCGTGTAAACTAATCGGAAATTTTTATCGAGGAAAGTCTGGAGGCCATGAGTATTCAGGACACGAGGACACCTCATCAGCTTGCAAAAACCCAGTATGACGGAGGCAGAGGAAGGGATCGCCGAGCGTCGCAAAGAGAGAACGGCGATGGCACTACACGAAGACGCAACCGGCGCGCCGACCAGTTCAGTAAGTATTTGTTGCAAATGAAGAACAAACAACATTGCAGGAAGTGGAATCCAAAGAATCATACAATATGACAATCCCAGAATTTGTGGCCAGTCTTCATGAGATGAACCTAGCTCTCGATGTGACCGACCGGGAAGGCGACACATGTAAGTATATAACTACTTGTCTCGTCGCTGTCGTTGACACTGGAATATTTTTATGCATGATCGACAGTCGAGTTCGATGGGGCGAAACCTGCACAGGAGATGTTTTGTCTTCTACATTTCCAAAAATAACCCGATAACTTGTTCCAATATTAACCCTATCAAGTAATTTCACACGGTCTTGGCTCGTTCAATTCCATCTTGGAAGAAATTTGTTGACTGGGAAAGTGAGGACAACCGCTCATTACAGGAAAGCGTCTGTTGTAGGAAATTGCCTTTCGCAAGAAATAGCGAATTGTGGCCTGTCCTAGGTAACTGCCTATCGCAAAGAATGGCAAAGCATAATCATGGTCTATCACAACCATCAGGGATTGACAAAGTGGCGTTCTAAAAGTCTGGGACGCACTTATGACCGCCCCTCAGCACCGCAGCACCGCTTTGCATTTTCAGCTTACCGCCTCACCATGCAAGAAGTCGTGCTTTCGCCGCTTCTCCATCTCTTAAACAGAAGTAAGTAGATGAGAGCAACCAGAAAATGAAATGATCTAGGCGCTTATAATCAAACTCACGGGTTACATTATCTTGAACGGAGTCCATTGAATCAACCATAGAATCTCCATACTTATCTTTTCCTGGACCACAGTATTTGAGGCGCCCTAGAGAACGGTGCGATTTTGTGCAGGGCAATAGCGATTTGCATTTCGCCTCAGCTGTAGTTGACCGTGTGCTAAGACGAGTCTCTGTAAGAGCATTGCTACTACCCCAATTTTTAAGGCGACTCAAATATCGCACCTGTAGAGATCTAACTGATTCTTGAGGGAAGCATTCTCCAATATTTCCACGTTATTATGACAGCCTTCTGGCCATAACCGCTTCCAGCAGTTTGCCAAGTGTGCTCAGCAGTGAGATTGGGCGATAGGAACAGGTCTTGGAAAAGCATCTTGCGGATCTCAGCGGAACAAAAAGCTGAGATGACTGTATTATCCTCAGGTCTCTGCCTTTCAACCAAATATTAACAAAGCTATTTGATTGTACATATTTATCTACCCCAGTCAAGCCCTATAAAGACTCAAATGAGTCCATTTCGCGGAACAACTATTTTCATCATGTTGCGTTGCGCTTTCTCTCGTAGCAGACGCCCGACATCACATTTCTATTATAAATTTCCATGAACTTGACCTCGCCATACCAGCCATCTCCACCCGTGTACATCCAGCACGAATATTAATCCTTATTGTTCGACATCTGGATCAATTGTTTTCCGCAGCCTCTTTAAGTTGAGTTTTGGTCAATCGCGTCATACACTCTCATGTGGGAATGATACTCAAACACAACATTTTTATGGGCCCATGTGGCCCGCTTGTCGATGGCAGTAGATGCTGTTCTCTT